>NW_006782110.1:0-439 GCF_000442215.2 Lipotes vexillifer
CGAACCCGTGTCCTCTGCATCGGCAGGCGGACTCTCAACCATTGCGCCACCAGGGAAGCCCTGGTCTGATTTTAGATAGTGAGGTGTCTGGGTAGCTGTGTTTTGGGTAGATGAAGCCTTACTCTCATTTGAACCCTATGTTCTCATGGCCCTTGCATTTGAGGCCAATGGATTTTTTTGCCGGCCTATATGTGAGGCTGGTAGTGTGATTAGACCCAGCACAGGAAAAAGACCACGAACAATGACCCTGCCCACTTGTTCAAGAATGTCTCATTTTCTATGTGCTGGAAGATGATGGGGATTTCCAGGCAGGATGCTGAGCAGAAGAGCTACATGTAGCATCAAAAAATGGAAGGACATGGGCTTCCCTGGTGGAGCAGTGGTTGAGAGTCCGCCTGCCGATGCAGGGGACACAGATTCGTGCCCCGGGCCGGGAAGA
>NW_006782111.1:0-764 GCF_000442215.2 Lipotes vexillifer
ATACAGCAGAAACTAACACACCATTGTAAAGCAATTATACTCCAATAAAGATGTAAAAAAAATCATGTGATTTTATTTCTCTCTTCTGTTAATGCGATGTATTACATTGACTAGTTTTCTTATGTAAACCACCCTTGCATTCCTGGGATAAATCTCAATTATTCTGGTCCTTTTAATATGCTGATAGATTTGGTTTGCAAGTATATTGTTGAGAATGCTTGAATCTATATTCATATGGCATATTTGTCTGTAGTTCTCTTGTGATGCCTTTGCCTGGCTTGGATATCAGGGGAAAACTGTCCTCAAAGAATGAATTTAGAAGTGTTCCCACTTCCTCTATTTTTTGGAAGAGTTTGAGAAGGATTGGTGTTCATTCTATTTTAGCTGTTTGGTAGAATTCACCAGTGAAGCCATCTAGTCCTTTTCTTTGTTGAGACATTTTCTTGAAATTACTGATTCAGTCTTTCTAATTGTTATAGGTCTGTACAGATTTTCCATCTATTCTTGAGTCAGTTTGGTAATTTGATTCTAAGAATTTGTCCATCTTATCTAGGTTATCTAATTTGTTGGCATATAAAAGTTTTAAATTTTGATTAAGTCCAATTTTTCATTTTCTTTTGTCACTTATGCTTTTATCATATCTACAAAACCATTGCCTAACTCAAGGTAATGAAGATATATTCCTATGTTTTCTTCTAAGGCTTTTATAATTTTAGCTCCCACATTTAGGTCTATGATCCATTTTGAGTTAATGTTCGTTTATG
>NW_006782112.1:0-3318 GCF_000442215.2 Lipotes vexillifer
GAGTATAATTGCTTTACAATGGTGTGTTAATTTCTGCTTTATAACAAAGTGAATCAGCTATACCTGTACATACATCCCCATATCTCCTCCCTCTTGCGTCTCCCTCCCACCGTCCCTAGCCCACCCCTCTAGGTGGTCACAAAGGACCGAGCTGAGAGAGATCGTTGTTTGAATGCAGTTAGGAAAAGCAAGGTAGGCTTGTTGGAAGCAGTATTTGAGGGGAACTTAGGATTATGTTAAACACGCACAGGATAAAACCTTCAAATGACACATGAAGGTACACGGTGAAAAATAAGTCTCTTTCTCACCCCACCCTCAGTTCCCCAGTTCTCTACTGGGGATCTCCACTGTTAGCACTTCCCTGTGTGTCCTTTGTGTGCATAGCTGTGTTTCTATTTTTTAACAGCTTTACTGAGATATCATTTACACACTAGACAATTCATCCATTTAGAGTGTATAATTCAATGACTTTTAGTATATCCAGAGTTGTGTAACCATCACCACAATCAATTTTAGAATATTTTTCTTACTCCCCCCAAAAAACCTGTACCCATTTGCTGTCACCCCCAAAGCCCCCATCTCCCCTTCCCTAGGAAACCACTGTCTGTCTCTGTAGATTTTCCTATTCTGAACATTTCCTATAGGTGGGATCATACAGTATGTGACCTTCGGCAACTAATGTCTTTCACTTAGCATAATGTTTTCCAGGTTCATCCTTGTTGTAGTATGCATCAATACTTCATTCCTTTTTTTATATATAGACTTTATTTTTTGAACAGTCTTAGGTTTACACAAAAACTGGATGGAAAGTGCAGAGAGTTTCCATATACCCCCCTCACCCAACCCAGTCTCCCCTATTATTAACATCTTGCATTAGTGTGGTACATTTGTTACGATTGATGAACCAATAATGATACATTGTTATTGTTTCTTTTTTCCAGCTTTATTGAGATATAATTCACTGATACATTATTATTAACTAAGGTCCATAGTTTACATTAAGGCTCACCCTTTGTGTTGTACATTCTATGGGTTTTGACAAATATATAATGACATGTATCCACCACTACAGTGTCATACGGAGTAGTTTCCCTAAAGATCCCCTGTTCCACCCATTCACCCCTTCCTTCCTCTCCCTGAAGCCCTGGAAACCACTGATCTCTTTACTGTCTCCATCCTTTTGCCTTTTCCAGAGTGCCATATAGTTGGAACCATACAATGTGTAATCTTTTCACATTGGCTTTTTTCCCTTAGTAATATGTGTTTAAGGTTCCTCTGTCTATTCATGGCTTGATAGCCCACTTCTTTTGATTGCAGAATAATACTTCATTGTCTGGATGTACCACAATTTATTTATTCACTCACATACTAAAGGACATTTTGCTTGCTTCCAAGTTTTGGCAAATATGAATGAAGTTGCTATAAACATTCGTGTGCAGGTTTTTGTGTGGACATGTTTTCAACTCATTTGGGTAAATACCAAGAAGCATGATTGCTGGCTTGTACGGCAAAAGTATGTTTAGTTTTGTAAGAAACTGCCCAACTGTCTTGCAAAGTGGCTGTACTATATTGCATTCCCACCTGCAACGAAAGAGAGTTCCTGTCGCTCCACCTCCTCACCAGCATTTGGTGGTGTCAGTGTTCTGGATTCTGGCCATTCTCATAGGTCTCTGGTGGTATCTTATTGTTGTTTTAATTTGCATTTCCCTAATGACATAGATGTTGAACATCTTCTCATGTGCTTATTTGCCATCTGTGTATCTACTTTGCTGAGGTGTCCATTGAGATCTTGTGCCCATTTTTAAATTGGATTCTTTTTTTGGGGGGGTAAGAGTTCTTTGTATATTCTGATTACCAGCCTTTCATCAGATATGTGTTTTGCAAACATTTTCACCTATTCTCTGGCTTTTCTTTTCATTCTTTTTAAGTGTCTTCCACTGATAACGAAGCCCAGTTTATCGATTTTTTTCTTCCATGGGTTGTGCTTTTGGTGTTGTTTTTAGTCATTGCCAAACTCAGGGTTACATAGATTTTCCCTCTATGTTCTCTTCTAGGAATTTTATAGTTTTGCATCTTACACATAGGCCTATGATCCATTTTGAGATAATTTTTGTGAGGGGTGTAAGGTCTTTGTCTAGATTAATGTTTTTGCATGTGGATGTCCAGTTGTTTCAGCACCATTTGTTGAAAAGATTATCCTTTCTCCATTGAATTATCTTTACTCCTTGCCAAAGATTAGTTGACTATGTTTGTGTGGATCTATTTCTGAGGTCTCTATTCTGTTCCATTTATCTGTCTATTATTTCAGCAATACCACATTTGTCTCGATTACTGGAGCTTTAGTCAGGTAGTGTCAGTCCTCAGACTTTCTTTTCCTCCTTCTATATTGTGTTGGTTATTCTGGGTCTCTTGCACTTACAGATAAACTTTAGAATTAGTTTGTCGATATCCGCAAGATAAGTTGGTGGGATTTTTCTTGGTACTGCATTGAATCAATAGATCCAGTCAGGAAGAATGGACATCTTGGCAATATTGCCTTCCTATCCATGTACATGGAATATGTCTCCATTTATCTACTTTGATTTCTTTTATCAGAGTTTTATAGTTTTCCTTATATAGATCTTGTACATATTTTGTTAAATTAATACCTAAGTATTTAGGTTTTTGGTGCTAATATAACTGGTATTGGGTTTTTTATTTAAAATTCCAATTGGTCATTGCTGGTATATAGGAAAGCAATTGACTTTTGTATATTAACCTTGTATCCTGCAACCTTGTTGTAATTGTTTATTAGTTCCAGCCATCTTTTTGTTGATTCTTTGTGATTTTCAACATAGACAATTATGTCATCTGTGAACAAAGACAGTTTTATTTCTTCCTTCCCAACCTGTATACCTTTTAATTCCTTTTCTTGCCTATTGCATTAGCAAGGACTTCCAGGGTGAGGTTGAAAAGGAGTAATGAGAGCAGACATCCTTGCCTTTTTCCTGATCTTAGTGGGAAAAAATATAGTTTCTCACCACTAAGTATGATACTAGCTCTAGGTTTTTTGTAAATGTTTTTTAACTGTGTTTTTTAAATTAGAATTTTCTTCTCTTAAATTTTTATTTAGATAATTTCAGACTTACAGAAGAGTTCCAAGAATAGTACAAAAAACTGCTGTATACTCTTAATCCAGATTCTTCAAATGGGGACTTCCTTGGTGGCTCAGTGGTTAAGAATCTGCTTGCCAATGCATGTGGCAGGGGTTTGAACCCTGGTCTGGGAAGATCCCACATGCCACAGAGCAAGTAAGCCCGTGCACAACTACTGAGCCTG
>NW_006782113.1:0-844 GCF_000442215.2 Lipotes vexillifer
CTCCGCAACGGGAGAGGCCACAGCAGTGAGAGGCCCGCGTACCACAAAAAAAAAAAAAAAGCAACAACTTATTGATCTCCAGTAATATGCCCTTCTGATATCCAGGTATTTGCTTCTGCCATTTAGGGATTCCAGTTTCTAGAATGAAGTTACTGGGAAGGACACAGTAATAAACAGAATATTGCTTGGTTGGTGATTGTGGAATCAGAGCAAAGGGAATGGATTTTTTTGGGATGATATTTTAATGATGCCATGGTGGTAAATCCTGGTGGTGGATTTTCTCTGCTCCTCGACAGAGGGCACTTCTGTTGTGACTCATCTGCATTCGGTATCTCTTTTCCTTTTTCTGATTCAGAGTTGGATAAGTACTGTTAAAATCTTGAATCTTGTGTTTCCGTGTATCCTCTATTGCATGCAGATTGCAGCCCTTCTGCTAACACCTTCTTTTATGAAGCCATTGCTGTTGTTTCCGGCTAAGCCTATTTTCCTGTAGCTAAGTGCCCAGATTGGTTGGACTTAGGGGGGTTCTAGATGCCTCTCAACCACCCACTTTTAGACCATATTTCAAGGTGTGCTTTGTTCACAGATGACTGATCTCAGGGTAATCACTGCACTTTTTGAGCCTATGATGTACCACCAGGCTTGTTAACTCTTTTAGTTTGCAGACTGGGTATTTGATACTCATTTTAGACATAAGGAAACTGAAGCTCAAAGAGGTTCAAGAGGGCTTCCCTGGTGGCGCAGTGGTTGAGAGTCCACCTGCCAATGCAGGGGACGTGGTTTCGTGCCCCGGTCCGGGAAGATCCCACATGCCGCGGAGCTGCTGGGCCTGTGAGCCATGGCC
>NW_006782114.1:0-1571 GCF_000442215.2 Lipotes vexillifer
CCGTGTCCCCTGCATCGGCAGGCGGACTCTCAACCACTGCACCACCAGGGAAGCCCCTCTAGATCTTGTTTTTTTAATTCATCCAGCCACTCTGTGCCATTCAATTGGTGAGTTCAACTATTTACATTTAGGGTAATTATTGATATATGAGAACTTACCATTACCATTTTATCTTTGGTTTTCTGGTTTTATTTGTATCTCTATTTCTTTTTCTTTGTGTTTCTGTTTACCATTTTCAGTTAGTGGTTTTCTGTAATGCTTTGCTCAGTTTCCTTTTTTTTATATTCTGTGTTTGCTCTAGATTTTTGTTTCGTGATTACCATAAGGTTTGTATGAAGCATCTCACAGAAAAAACTGCTGGTAGCAACTTATCTTCACATGTCTCTACAGGTTCTGTCATTTTCCTCCTCCATTTTATATTTTTATGGTCACAAATATCCCTTTTTATGCTGTTAGTTTGTTACCAAATTGTAGTAACTATAGTTATTTTTACTTTTTTCCTTTAACCTTTATTTTATAAATGTGCTTAGCTCCCTATTCTAAAGAAAAGTTACAATTTTCTGATTCTGTCTACTCAAAGTTTTGTATAATTTTATCTTTTTATTTCAGGTATAAGAGCTCTTTTCAACATTGCCTGTAAGGCAGGCATGGTGGTGGTAAACTCCTTTAAATAACCTTTCTGAACGCTTCTTCTCGTCTCCTCCCAGAATACCCATTATTCTTATGTTTCTCCGAATGGAGTGTGATAGATCTTGGAGGACTTATTCAATGTTAAATCTTAGTTCTCTCTCCTCTTCCACCTGAAACATTTCTATATTGCTATTTTTCAAAACACTTATTCTCTCTTCCATCTGATCTGCTCTATTTCCACCTGAATCATTTCTATATTGCTATTTTTCAGAACACTTATTCTCTCTTCCATCTGATCTGCTCTATTTCCACTGCTTTCTAATGCACTCTTCATGTCATGTACTGAGTTCGTCAACTCCAGAATTTGTTTGGTTCTTTTAGAATTTTAGTTTCTTTGGTAAAGTACTCCTTCTTTTCATTAATTTTATTTATGATTTTACTGAACTGCCTTTCTGAGTTTTCTAATATCTTGTTTCTTCCCAACAACTATTTTGAATCCTCTATCAGTTGGAACCTAATATTCTGTGATTTTGAGTTTAGTTGCTGGAAAACTGTTATTTTCTTTGTTTCTTTCTTTTCTTTGTGTGGTACATATTACCATGGTTTTTCATAGTGCTTGGTGAGATATGTCTCTGCCAGTACATTTGAAGTAGGGAGAACATTTCTTATTTAAGGCAAAGCTTTGTTTACTTTGATTTCAACAGATTAACAGGCTGGGGACTGGAACTGACCAAAAAGGTACCCCACATCCAAAGACAAAGGAGAAGTAACAATGAGATGGTAGGAGGGGTGCAATCACAATAAAATCAAATACCATAACTGCTGGGTGGGGGACTCACAAACTGGAAAACACTTATACCACAGAAGTCCACCCACTAGAGTGAAGGTTCTGAGCCCCACGTCAGGCTTCCTAACCTGGGGGTCTGGCAATGGGAGGAGGA
>NW_006782116.1:0-4324 GCF_000442215.2 Lipotes vexillifer
GTGGGATCTTCCTGGACCGGGGCACAAACCCACGTCCCCTGCATCGGCAGGCGGACTCTCAACACCTGCGCCACCAGGGAAGCACCGTGAAGTCTCTTTAAAAAGTCTCTTTTTATGGTTTCTTGTACATATTGCCTCCTCCAATAAACTTTAGAATCAGCTTGAAAATTTCCATTAGAATTTTAATTGGGATTGCATTGAATTTATAAATTAATCTGGGGAGAACAGAATTTTTGTGGTTTAAAAGTCTTCTCCTTCAGGAACACTGTATATCTTTCTTTAAGTATTCTTTTACTTACATCAATAAAGTTGTGCACTTTTCTTTATGAGGCTAGACACCTTTCTTATTAAGTCTATTCCTGAGTACTCTACACTTTTTGATACTATTGTGAGTGAGATTTTCTGTGTAAAATGTTATAATTGGTTAGTACTAATGGTTTGGAAAGTCATTGATTTTTGTATGTTGTTCTAATATCCAGACTCTTTACTAAATTCTCCTACTAGTTTATAACAGCTTTTCATCATTTTCCCTCTTGGATTTTCTACACTTATTGCCTTCAAACAGTGATAGTTGGTCTTTGCTTTTCAATATTAATACCAAATCATCAATCTATCTTATATTTTATGTCTTTAAAGGTGAGTTTCAGGCATCAGTACACCTCATCCTTAAGCACTTTAGCATGCATATTTTTAATTAGTATTCAATATTTATGATTCTTTTTTCTTTTGAATATTATACTGTTTCATGCATAGTGTAAGGATCATACAACAGTACGTTTCTAATTTCTCTCTCCCATCCATTGTGCTATTTAGTCATACATTTTATTTTTTATATGCTATAAACACGCAATACATTGAGTTTCGTATTTAACTTATGCTATTTTCTTTGTTCTTTATTTATTAGTGTAGATCCAAGCTCTTGTCTGGTATTTTATTCCTTCTACCTAAAAAAATCTTCCAACATGTCTTTAGTGTGGATCTGCTGATTGTGAATTTTCTCAGTTTTTGTTCATCTAAAAATTTTTAATTTCTCCTACATTTTTGTTTGTTTGTTTGTTTGTTTTGCAGTATGTGGGCCTCTCACTGCTGTGGCCTCTCCTGCTGTGGAGCAACAGGCTCTGGACGCACAGGCTCAGTGGCCATGGCCCATGGGCCCCGCCGCTCCGTGGCATATGGGATCTTCCCAGACCAGGGCACGGACCCGTATCCCCTGCATCGGCAGGCGGACTCTCAACCACTGCACCACCAGGGAAACCCTCTCCTAAATTTTTGAAAGATATTCTCATTAAGTAGATAATTCTTGGTTGACATTTTTTTTTTCTTTTAAAACTTTATTGATGTCATTCTAAGGGCTTTTGCTTATGTAGTTTCTGTGAGAAGTCTGCTATAATTCCCATCTTTGTTCCTCTGTATACAATGTGCCTTTTATCTCTGGCACCTATAAGATTTAAGATTTTTTTTATCTTTAATTTTTAGCAGTTTGAATATGTTGTAACTCTCTCTTAAAAAAAAAAGTATCCTCCTTGGTGTGCTCTGAGCTTCTTGGATCTGTGATTTGGTGTCTTTCATTAATTTTGGGAAATTCTCAGTTATTATCTCTTCAAATATTTCTTCTGACCTGATTTTTCTCTCTTTTCTACTTCTGGAATTCCAGTTACATGTATATTAGACCATTTGATATTGTACCACAGCTGCAGGTCCTTTTACCATTTTCTGAAGGATGCAAGCATCTTACAGCAATTTAACCCCATTTATCACTTCCAAACCTTTGTAGTATTGTTGTCATATGTTTTACTTTAATATATTTTATAAGCTCCACAACACATTTGTATCATTGCTGTTATAAACAGGTTTTATCCTTATATTTATCCATTTTCTTCATTCTCCATTTGTTCCTGCAGTTCCATATGCCCATCTGGGCTCATTTTCCTAATCTGAAAACGCTTTCTGTAGTTGAAATTTTTTCTTTAGTATTTCTTATAGCACCAATGTGCTGAAAATGAATTTTTCAACCTATATTTATATGAAATATCATTATCTCACTTTCAGTTTTGAAGGCAATTTCTGTTGTGTATAACGTTCTATGTTGCCAGACTTTTTCTTTCTACACTTTAAGGATTTCATTCCACTGTCTCTGGCTTCTGTGGTTTCCATTGAAAAGTCAGCTGTAAATCTTACTGTCATTCTTTGAAGATAATGTGGTAACGTGTCTCTTTCTCTTCAGTGTCTCTTTTCCCTTTTAAGATGATCTTTCTTTTTTGTTTTCAATATTTTGCCTATAATGCCCTCAGATGTGGTTTTTCTTGGTTTTATATGTTTGCAGTTTGCTGAACTTCCTGTATTTTGGTGTTACTGCCTTTCTAGCTTTGAAAAATTCTCAGGTATTATCTCTCCAAAATACCTTTTCTGCCATATTACCACTCTTCCCTGCTTTGTGAACAACAATTACACAATTATAACAGAGAAAAGAGAGGAAGACTCCCTGTTCTTGTTGTATCCCATAGCTCTTTGTCACTTTTCTATATATTGCCATCTTTGCCTCTTTCCATGCTGCTGACTTATCTGAATATTTTCTTCTGACATATTTTCCACTTCACTAATTACCTGTTCATCTGTGTCTAAACTGCTGTTAAGCCCATTTAATGAGTTCTAATTTTCGTTTTCATAATTTTGTTTTAGAATGCTTATTTGATTGTTTTTATAAATTTCAAATATCTTGAAATTCTCCATCTTATCATTCATTTTGTCCTTCTTTTCCATGACTCAATTTAACATATTACTCATAGTTATTAAGTCCTTGTCTGAAAATTCCAATATTTCATTTATCTGAGTGTTTGCTTCTATTTTAAAAAATTGATTATTGGTCACATTTCCATGCCCTTATACATGTTTAGCAATTTTTTAAAAATATGCCACACATTGTATATAAAAGAATCATAGAGACTCCAGATGAAGGTTTTCCCAATCCTCTGTTAGGCAGATAGAATGGGGGAACTGATCACTTCAATACAATGAGGGATTGAGCTGGGTCAGGGCTGAGTTGCACTTTTAGTAAGTCTCAGCCTACCTCTGATTTTTCCAAACCCCTGGGGGCTTTTGATTAAGAGACTGGAATGTCTTTGACTCCTCAGCTCTAAATGACTATGAGAGGTTCAGTTTTTCTCTTTGGAGTTTTGAGCCTCTTGATGATGAGAGCACCAGTGTTTGTGGCAGTCTCCTCCTTCTAGTGCAATAAAGCACTGTTAAAGCACAGATTTCACTCCACTTTTTAGAAGTTTTGGGCTCAGCCACTCATCCTCCTACATAACCCAGAACTCAAAAAATGTTCTGTGGGCACATTGCATTGTGTACTCCTATAGATTCCACACATTCCACTGGCTCTACAAGATCATCAAAAGTATTGTTCTCTTCTCTTTCCTTACATAGATCCTCAGCCTGAGCTAAATAAGATCCTCAGGTCCAGCTTAGAATTGGAAAATTCTCTTGAGGCTGATCACCAACTCGTCTGGGAAGGGCTCTTACTCCTCTGGATTTTAGTTCATCTAGTCCTCATGACCATAGTTCTGTGATATTTTTAATAATACGATTTTGCAATTTATCTCTTTTATTCCTAGTTAATGTAGTGAGAGGCCTGGCCTGCCATAGCCTACTACATCCTACTCAGAAAGAGAAATCTCCTTCTCTTAAATGTTTAACATATATTTAAACTTACATTTTTCTATATGTGTTAGGGTTCCTCAGTATCTACACTCTCTCCTTGAACAAGTTAAGAACACTTTCACTTCCCATCCCCACCCCTGAATACACCCCACATTGAGATCATCTGGGGTTTTAGTTCCGTGGTTGTTGCCATTGCCACTGCTGCTGTTTTATTATCTATTAAAAATTAGACTTAGCCACAAAGTTTTACGATTCTTTTTTATTTTTTTATTTTGTTTTATTTTAAAAACTTTTTATTTTATTGACATATAGTTGTGTTAGTTTCAAATATACAGCAAGGTGATTCAGTTATACCTATATATACATTACTTTTTTCATATTCTTTTCCATTATGGTGTATCACAAGATATTGAATAAAGTTCCCTGTGCTAAACAGTAAGACCTTGTTGTTTGTCCATTCTTTTTTTTTTTTTTTGGAATTTTTAAATTTTATTTATTTTTTTATACAGCAGGTTCTTATTGGTCATCAATTTTATACATATCAGTGTATACATGTCAATCCCAATCTCCCAATTCATCACACTGCCACCCCACCCCCCTACCGCTTTCCCCACTTGGTGTCCATACGTTTGTTCTCTACATCTGTGTCTCAATTTCTGCCCTG
>NW_006782118.1:0-469 GCF_000442215.2 Lipotes vexillifer
CACAGTGGTTGGGAGTCCGCCTGCCGATGCAGGGGACGCGGGTTCGTGCCCCGGTCTGGAAGATCCCACCTGCCGCGGAGCGGCTGGGCCCATGGGCCATGGCTGCTGGGCCTGCATGTCCAGAGCCTGTGCTCCTCAACGGGAGAGGCCAGAGTGGTGAGAGGCCCGCGTACCAAAACAAAAATAAAATTAAAAAAATAACATCAGTTTGTCTTACTTGAAGAACACTCCTCTCAATCTTCATGTTTCATTGATTCTTTGTGTGTTTGTTTTCCAAAAATAGATCAAAACCCTTGGAATGTCCCTATTGCATTTGGCATTAATTTAGCAGAGTGTTTTCCAAAGAACGCTGCATTGAAATGCTGTTGTGGTTTAGGCTCTTGCTGGAGCTCAAATGATAAGACCAGGACAGGCTTCCCTGGTGGTGCAGTGGTTGAGAGTCCGCCTGCCAATGCAGGGGACACGGGTT
>NW_006782119.1:0-1024 GCF_000442215.2 Lipotes vexillifer
AATCAATGAATTTGGTAAAGTTGCAGGATATAAAATTAATGCACAGAAATCTCTTGCATTCCTGTACACTAATGATGAAAAATCTGAAAGGGAAATTAAGGAAACACTCCCATTTACCATTGCAACTAAAAGAATAAAATACCTAGGAATAAACCTACCTAGGGAGACAAAAGATCTGTATGCCGAAAACTATAAGACACTGATGAAAGAAATTAAAGATGATACCAACAGATGGAGAGATATAACACGTTTTTGGACTGGAAGAATCAATATTGTGAAAATGACTATACTACCCAAAGCAATCTACATATTCAATACAATCCCTATCAAATTACTAATGGCATTTTTTACGGAACTAGAACAAAAAATCTTAAAATTTGTATGGAGACATAAAAGACTCCGAACAGCCAAAGCAGTCTTGAGGGAATAAAACGGAGCTGGAGGAATCTGACTCCGTGACTTCAGACTATACTACAAAGCTACAGTAATCAAGCCAATATGGTACTGGCACAAAAACAGAAACGTAGATCAATGGAACCAGATAGAAAGCCCAGAGATAAACCCACGCACCTATGGTCAACTAATCTATGACAAGAGAGGCAAGGATATACAATGGAGAAAAGACAGTCTTTTCAATAAGTGGTGCTGGGAAAACTGGACAGCTACATGTAAAAGAATGAAATTACAACACTCTCTAACACCATACACAAAAATAAACTCAAAATGGATTTAAGACCTAAATGTAAGACGGGACACTATAAAACTCTTAGAGAAAAACATAGCAAGAACACTCTTTGACATAAATCACAGCAAGATCTTTTTTGACCCACCTCCTAGAGTAATGGAAATAAAAACGAAAATAAACAACTGGGACCTAATGGAACTTCAAAGCTTTTGCACAGCAAAGGAAACCATAAACAAGATGAAGAGACAACCCTCAGAATGAGAGAAAATATTTGCCAACGAATTAATGGACAAAGGATTAATCTCCAAAATATATAAACAGCTCATGCAGCTCAATATT
>NW_006782120.1:0-296 GCF_000442215.2 Lipotes vexillifer
AACATAACCCTGACCCTAACCCTTACCCGAAGCCTTACCTTAACCGGAGCCCTAATCCTAACCTGTACGCTAACACTAACCATTACCCTAACATGTACGCTAACCCTCAACCGTTGTCGTACACTAAACTGTACCCTAAAACGTCCCTGTCCCCTAACCCTAACACTAACACTAACCATGAGGGTAACACTTACCCGAAGCCTTACCTTAACCCGAGCCCTAATCCCAACCCATACGCTAACATTAACCCTTACCCTAACACGTACGCTAACCCTGAACCATTGTCGTACACTAAC
>NW_006782121.1:0-1645 GCF_000442215.2 Lipotes vexillifer
ACCCGTGTCCCCTGCATCGGCAGGTGGACTCTCAACCACTGCGCCACCAGGGAAGCCCCACTAGCTTCTTGAATTATATGTGTAACTTATTTTAAATCCTTCTTTTTCTATCTGTAAATTTATTCTTAAGTGGTTTTTAGTTGCATTCCAGAGGTTTCAGTATGTTGTTCTTTCATTGTTATTTGGTTTAAAATATCTGTTGTGAATTCCTCTTTAAGCCATAAATTATTATTATTATTTTTTTGATTTATTTGATTATTTATTTATTTTTGGCCATGTTGGGTCTTAGTTGCGGCACACGGGCTCTTTGTTTTAGTGTGCGGCTTCTCTCTAGTTGTGGCATACAGGTTTTCTCTCTCTAGTTGTGGTGCACAGGCTTCAGGGCACGTGGGCTCTGTAGTTTGTGGCACACAGCCTATCTAGTTGAGGCATGCAATCTCAGTAGTTGTGGCATGTGGGCTTAGTTGCCCCGTGGCATGTGGGATCTTAGTTCCCTGGCCAGGGATCGAACCCACATCCCCTGCATTGGAAGGCGAATTCTTTACCACTGGACCACCAGGGAAGTCCCAGACATAAATTATTTCATATATACATTTAAAAGTTTCAAAACATATGTTTTTCTCCATTATGTTTTTATGTTGATTTTTAGATTCTAAAAATGGTACACGTGCAATTAAAAAAAATGTTTATTCTTTATTTCTCTACATACATATTAAATGAAGTTCATTAGTTTTCTTTATTAAGTCACTATTATTATTGTTTTTTGGTTTGCTTGTCTTATACTTTCTGAGAGGAATGTGTACACGTACAATTTATCCTTGTAATACTTGGATATACTGAATCCAAGTACACAATTTATACTTGTAATACTGTCTTTTTTTGTGCTGTATGTTTTGAGGCTGTGTTGTAAAAGGCTTCCACGTATATCAAGGATCTGTACTATAAGATTTAATGGTGAACTGCTGTGTTGAGTTGCTGCTTTTGGCTTGAATTCTCTTTTGTCTCAAATAGCTGCACTAGGGATCTCCCCCAGCCCACCTCACTACTGCAGGTATCTGTCCCACCTATTTTTGTACCTTTACTTCGGGTGTGTTATTTGAACCTGCATATAGATGGACTTTTTCTCCCAATCTGATAAATTCTGTTTATAAATGAGTTTAATCCACTTACAATAGTATGATTTCTGAGGTACTTGGATTGAATTCTATTTTCTCATGAGTGTTCTCTTTACCAAAGTGTTTTCTTTTTTTTTTTTATAGATTAAATAAATTTTATTTTATTTTTGGCTGCATTGGGTCTTCGTTGCTGCACACGGGCTTTCTCTAGTTGTGGCGAGTAGGCGCTACTCTTTGTTGCAGTGCACAGGCTTCTCATTGAGGTGGCTTCTCTTGTTGTGGACCATGGGCTCTAGGCATGTGGGCTTTAGTAGTTGCAGTGCGTGGGCTCAGTAGTTGCAGCACATGGGATCTAGGGCACGCAGGCTTCAGTAGTTGTGGCGTGCAGGCTCGGTAGTAGCTGTGGCTTGTGAGATCTAGAGCGCAGGCTCAGTACTTGTGGCGCACAGGCCTAGCTGCTCTGCAGCATGTGGGATCTTCCCAGACCAGGGATCCAACCCATGTCCCCTGCATTGGCAGGGGGGGTCCCC
>NW_006782124.1:0-227 GCF_000442215.2 Lipotes vexillifer
ATGGGATGCAGCAAAAGCAATTCTAAGAGGGAAGTTTATAGCAATACAATCCTACCTTAAGAAGCAGGAAGCATCTCGAATAAACAACCTAACCTTGCACCTAAAGCAATTAGAGAAAGAAGAATAAAAAAACCGCAAAGGTAGCAGAAGGAAAGACATCTTAAAAATCAGAAATAAATGAAAAAGAAATGAAAGAAACAATAGCAAAGATCAATAAAACTAAAAGC
>NW_006782126.1:0-27240 GCF_000442215.2 Lipotes vexillifer
TTTTTATCATAAATGGGTGTTGAATTTTGTCAGAAGCTTTTTCTGCATCTGTTGAGATGATCAACTTCTTATATCTTTAAAGCTAGAATCAGATTGAATTATTTTAAATGACTTATTCCAACATCATTTGAGGGGAATTGCTCTCTGGTGAGGATTATACAGGCAGGCCCCTCCATAGCTGTTCTCTTAGTGGCATGGCTCACTGGCATCTCCTCTCAGACTTGAGAATTGAGCTAACAACCATAATAAATCTATTCTTAGCAACAACTCTGGTAGAGGGTTTGCTAGAAGCTGATGCAGTCTGAAATGTGATTGTTGATGCTGTTAATCCAAGACAGTCACCATCTCACCTGTCATGGATAACTGTCACTGAGCTATAATTTTACATATAGCTCATTTTATTTTTCTATTGTCATTCCTTTTCTTTGTGGAATAAAAATATTATACAACATTTAGTAGATTAGAATTAGTGATCTATCTGCTTTTTAAATGGTATGTTAATAATAAATGTGTAGAGACCAACATTTCATTCGAGAAGTAAGCTAATAAGCAGTCACTACTGTAATAGTACTCCTACCATTTATTAATTCAAGAATCGTTTGATTTACATTACCCAAATCCTGAAATTACCTAGACAACTACAACACAGACAGTATTTTCTTACATGTTATTTCAACTCTAACAATTAAATTAGCAATGTAATATATTAATTCTCAGAGCCCTCGTCCCTTACTTTTTTTCCAACTTTGTTAATTACTTATTAATTCAAAGATGGTCTGTTTCAAGGAATATTGCACCACCCTGACCAATGGATATTTATGCAATATGAATGAGGTGCTGAAATTTTTAAGAATGAGGTGCTAAAATTTTTGTAAGTGGGTATTTACAAAATATGAATAAAGTGTGGAAAGCTTTGAACATTCAGGGTTATGGAAATCTGTAAGTTTGTTGGTATTGATTAGTCAATAGAGGAAGTACAAAAGGTAGAGGTAGTGGGTTAAATGCCTTGAAAAATACATAACTTATAACTGGAAAGTAACTTAGAGGTAATTTAGTTTCACACTCCTCAGTTTTCAGGTTTGGAAACAAATGCAGAAAGATGAAGTGGTCTATGAACTAGCTAGTCCAATATTCTTTCTTCTCTTCTTTGATTTGCACTGTTCATCTTGACAACAACAAAAGTCTAATTAGAACCATATTGTACTTAGGGAACTTGGTTGTAGTTTCTGAGAATATAGGATTTATTCTGAGGGTGTGCAGTGTCTAGTTCTTTGTTCCTTCTTTTGCTTTCTCATTTGTTTAAAAAACTTTGTTTTTCCAGTAATATATGAAATCAGGTTGTCTATTTCTCTGTACAGCTGCATCACTATTTTGAGGTCTTTTTAAAAATTTTAATGTTTTCTTTTATGTGCATGTCTGGTGCAGCCAGTACTTGAGGCTATATCTTAATGGAAGCACCATATTATGAATCATTACAAGTCAGAGAAGTCAGGAGATACTACAAAACCAAAAATAGAGATGTATGTTAAAAAGCAGTCCTGAAGGTGTCACAGAAAGCTATTGTTCACAGCCAACATAAATAACTGTTTTGGAACAGAAGAAATTAGCGACTGAGAGCCCTGAAGAATGCAGGTGGAAGCTACGTGGAGCCCTGGGAATAGCACCGACCCAGCCCTGACTTCACTATTAACTAACAATGTGACTTTACACACATGTCACTTCAAATCACCAGGCCTCAGCTTTCTCACCTACACAAAGAAGAGACTGGATTGGAAAGTCTCTATGTTCCCTCCCTCTAAAATTCGATTTCAGGTCTCAAGTTTTCTTTTCTTCAGCTTTATATACTGGATGGGACCTGGAAGTAAATTAATTGTTTTTAGGTCACTGGCACCCATCAGATGTCTGGGTATAGCAAAAGACAAACTATTGCTGGAAGAGTTCACATATGGATTTTGAACATAAGTACGCATAGTCATGAGTAAACATACTTTAAACCATAATTGGGAAGAAAAGTAAGAAAGCTGCCTAATCATGTTAAATATTATAAACGAATGGCTAGATTGTTATTTTTAACCAGAATTTGAGAGCAAAGAAATACTAGAGTCTATAAATTATTTGAAGCCCAAAGAAACTGGTTTTTGTTGTTGCCCTCAAACTTAAAAAAGAAACAAATACGGCTTGCAAAATGGATCTTGATTTATTCAGTACCGAGAACAATACAAAAAGTGATGGAGAGAATCAATATTTCCTTCTCCTCCAATTATGTTTTGCCTTAATGTCACATCTGGGACAGCTGTGGCCATCTGGCTTCACTGCATAGGGCCTGAAATTTAACCAGATACAACATTTTAATATTTTACAGTGTGCAGTCTTTATATAATCATAGTGGTATTGAGTGGAGGTTATTATTAATTCCATTTAATAGGTGAAGAAGTAGGAAATTTTTATCAATTTTCTCAGTGTCAAATAGAATGTAAATGATGGAACAAAACCTTAAATCTCTGTCTTCTAACTCCAGATCCCTGGTGTAAGCTCCCTAAATTTCCTTGGCATTAAAATTCACTTACACCTGAAAAACAAGACGAAAATCAGCTGCCTGGTCTTAATACAGTGAAAATGCTCTTGGGCTTTCCTGGTGGCACAGTGGTTGAGAGTCCACCTGCCAATGCAGGGGATACGGGTTCGTGCCCCGGTCCGGGAAGATCCCACATGCCGTGGAGCGGCTGGGCCTGTGAGCCATGGCCGCTGAGCCTGCGCATCCGGAGCCTGTGCTCCGCAACGGGAGAGGCCATAACAGTGAGAGGCCGCGTACCGCAAAAAATAAAATGCTCTTGCTCTTAGAACACCAGAGTTGTTTAGTTTTATTCCTACTGCATGAACTAGAAAGGCAGTACTACATACCTTAGTGACACTGAGGTAAAATGACTTGTGGCACTGTGATTCCGGAGTGAAATGGAATTATAGAGCTGGAATCTCAGCCATCAAGTATTTTATTACATGATCACAAGTGTCATGGTCTATAAGGGACAGTGAGATTACTCTGCTTTAACCCTCTTTGGCACAAGGGTATGTGCCAAAATATTTTTTAAAAATATAAAGGATATTTCTACCAATCACGCATATTCTTTCTATTCAATCTTGCGTTTACATAAATCTATTTCTGAAGGAAGAGTCTTGATGATAATTTAAGTGACTGAATTAATTAAAATTTAATACGGTATTTTTTTTAAATTGAAAGGAGTTTAGAAGCTATTCCAAATTTATCTAATCCATAGATTCACATTTATAGAATCTATTAAGATGCATTCTGGCTATATAATAATTTCACATTTTGGAATGAGAAACATGAACTATAATTGGTATAGCACACTGATTTAAACTTTATAAGCTCCTTTCTCTCTTGGACCTAGTTGACAGAGAAGCACATTCATTTAATCTTTATTAGAAACTGGAGTTGGCTTCCAATATCAACATTCTTACAGTTCATCTCATTCCTTAATGTGATTTTTCTAGAGAGATCAGAGGTCTTGACTTGTGTAAAATAGCAGTTACTGTATTTTTCACAGTTGTGTGGGTCTTTATAGATTATAAAATGTCACATATCATGACGACCTTACAACTAGTCAGTCGAGGGGTATTTATTTTTTGTCCATATTTGGAGTTTCAAACAAAACAAGCAAAAACAAATAAATAAACTTCCACCACCACCACCAATACAGAACACTCTGAATTTGAGACCATATTACAGTTGAAAAGCCTCAGAAAGAACACCTGAAAACATGTCTTCTATACCCAAACCCAGTACTCTCTGTACCCCTCTTTTGATCCAGCCTCCTAGAGACCATATCTTGGTATCTGTGATAGATATCTATGGTGTCTTCGGAGCTAGAAAGATTGAGTGTTTATAATTTTCTCTAAGTTTTGGTTTTCTCATCTAAACAATGAAGTTAAGATTTAGAGTGTATTAAAGAAACAAAATATCTTATAGCACTTGGAAACAAATGTGGAGTATAATATATTTTCAATAACTTATAAGTTACTAACATTGTTTATGATTGCATGGTTTAATGTGAGGTGCATTACAGTATAATGGAGAGACTTGCTCCAGAATTTGGAGTTTCTGAAATGCTGTCCAGGAACCACTTTATAGGCTGAGTTACATGTGTAAATTTTGCAGACTCCTTAGAGAACAGGTCTCAGGATAAATAAGCAAGGTTGACTTATCTCTGGTGGAGAGAATATGAAAGGCAAATGAAAATAATTTATTGCTATTCCAAATATAAATTCTTATGCTAACTTGTATGTGGTTCTTTAGTTGCTTAGAACTAATTAACAAACCCTGCACACCATTTTGGTTTTTTCTGAGGGACCATCAATGCAGTAAGTACACATATTTAGAAGGTAGCATTGGCAAACGTTTTCCAAACCCAAAAGTATAAGAAGTCAGGGTTAGGAAAACTGGTTGCCCATGAGCCATCCCTCCAGAAATAATTGTTTAAATCATAGAGTAAAATATCTCATCCAATTCACTTATTAGCACAACTTTATGTAGAAGTTTTTACAGTACATTTAGGAGCAATAAAATCTATAGATAGGGGCTTCCCTGGTGGCGCAGTGGTTGAGAGTCCGCCTGCCGATGCAGGGGACACGGCTTCGTGCCCCGGTCCGGGAAGATCCCACATGCCGCGGAGCGGCTGGGCCCGTGAGCCATGGCCACTGAGCCTGTGCGTCCGGAGCCTGTGCTCTGCAATGGGAGAGGCCACAACAGTGAGAGGCCCGCATAACGCAAAAAAAAAAAAAAAATCTATAGATAGAAAACATAAATTATGTAGAAACAATAGAACCTGTAATAATGACCAATAATCTTTATTTTTTAAAAAAATTTTTTGAAAGATTTTGTGTTTTTGATGTGGACCATTTTTAAAGTCTTTATTGAATTTGTTACAATATTGCTTCTGTTTTATGTTTTGGTTTTATGGCCCCAAGGCATGTGGGATCTTAGCTCCCCGACCAGAGATCAAACCCGCACCCGCTGCATTGGCAGGTGAAGTCTTAACCACTGGACCACCAGGGAAATTCCAATGACCAATAATCTTTAATTTGTTACATTAGACTAGCTATGCTTACATTAGTCTATTTTAATACTATTATTTTTCACTTGATCTTATTTCAACCCTACTTTTTTTTTTTTTTTTTTTTTTTTTTTTTTGCGGTACGCGGGCCTCTCACTGTTGTGGCCTCTCTCGTTGTGGAGCACAGGCTCCGGACGCGCAGGCTCAGCGGCCATGGTTCACGGGCCCAGCCGCTCCGCGTATGGCCCCAAGGCATGTGGGATCTTCCCGGATTGGGGCACAAAGCCGTGCCCCCTGCATCGGCAGGCGGACTCTCAACCACTGCGCCACCAGGGAAGCCCAACCCTCCTTATTTTTAATCCATGAGTCTGAAGACACACATTGGAAGGGTAAGATTGTACTGATAAAGAGGTTAATATGAACCACAGAGCACAGATAATTTTTCATTATTAACCTCCAAAGAATCTGTTAGCCCACTATACTCATACTATCATTTGGAAAATATATTCCTTTTAATATACATAATGCCAGATCCAATAATTTTAAAAGTGTATATTCTTATATATAAATGTTTAAATTTTCTGTCTGTACTAGTTATCAGAAAATTAAGACATTTCCTTAATTTTAAAAATGTAAACTATTGATGTTATATTACTATCTAATTTAGGAACCCTGTGAGAAAGAATGGAAGGCTATTGTGTTAAAAATCTGGTCCCCCTGGATTATAGGTTCTTTGGAGATAGAGATTGTGCTAATTTATCATTATAGTTCAACTGTCCAACGTAACACCTGTTATATGCATAGTCGTGGATTAAGATTTGTTGAATTTAACTATCCTATTAAGGTAACCACCTTCATATGATATGATGTCTTTTATGAGTAATTCAAGATCTCAAATGCAAACAGTAGAAACTTCTGAAAACAGTTATTTAAGAGTTTAATGATTAGGAAAGCCCAACGGTCAGGTCTAAAGGTCACACAGCCTGGAATAATGCTCATATCACACTTGCTGGGTCTACCAGCCGCTGTAGATGCAGACCCCAGTGCCATCATAATTGCCACTGACCTAGGTGGCAGAATTTCCATTTCACTGCCCTGAAACCTGCATGCTTCTATGGCTACTATCTTCCCCAGATGGATTCTACTCGGTTTCTGCTGCTTCATATTGCCCACGTCTGAATTAAAGTCTCATGTAGCTGAGTCTGAATTGCAGAGCCTAGGTCATATACTAGTACCTTGGGTACAAATAGAGGTTAGAAACTGGCATTCTGGCTTCTGCTTGAGTTCGAAGTATGTAGGATGCATGAAATGGGGATTTTTCTCAAACAAAATAATTGAAAAAGTGCTGTATTACAGGAAACATCACACATTTCTGCCACAAGTCCTTGCCTCTCCACCCTCACTCCATACCTCCTGGCTCTCTATGTTTAGTCATAATTGTCTTTTTTTTATATCTTACCAAAAGGATTTTTTAAAATTAATTTTTATTGGAGTATACAAAGAGAAAGATCAAGATAATTTTCAGCTTTTGACATTCAAAATATAACAGGTAGGGGCTTCCCTGGTGGCGCAGTGGTTGGGGGTCCGCCTGCCGATGCAGGGGACGTGGGTTCGTGCCCCGGTCCAGGAGGATCCCGCATGCCGCGGAGCGGCTGGGCCCGTGGGCCATGGCCGCTGGGCCTGCGCGTCCGGAGCCTGTGCTCCGCGGCGGGAGAGGCCGCGGCAGTGGGAGGCCCACGTACCGCAAAAAAAGAAAAACAAGCAAACAAAAAAAACTGGATTTTAAAGGTATCTGAAATAATTCTTCTATGTGTCCCCCACAACAAAAAAAAAAAAAAAAAAAAAAAATATATATATATATATATATATATATATATATATACAAAACAGGTAAACAGTCTTGCAAACCACGCTGTTGTAGTGAGAAAGGATTTGGATATCTCAAATCATAGATTTATTTTCCCTATGGTATAGTGGTAAAGACGCACTTAAAAATGAGGTTATTATTCTGTGGCCTCTAAGGCCTTCGTATAATAGTAAGATACAGCAGGGGAGAAGAATAAAATAAAGCGAACTGCATTCCGGCTCTAGAGAATGGAAGAGAGAAGAGGGAAACCTAGAGGGGAGGGGAAAGAATCCCGTATCCTGATTTTCGTGTCCTCAGCGATTAGAGAAGTAGATTAAAGAAACTAAGGGTAACACTGAGAGGAAAGAGAAGGTATATTCTCAAGTAGCCACTTGGAATTCTGTGCAAATAGGCTTCCCTGAGGCCAATAAAAAAGAAAAGTAGCACCGGTGATCAGGCAAAAGGAGATCCTCTGTTTTAGGTTTTCCAAAGCTGTTCTTTGTGTCTCCATGTGGATACTGAGCTAAGAGCCACCGGACCTGCCGTGGAAGGTAAAATGACTCCAAAACAGGCTAGGGAAACAGGATAAATTAAGTACAAATTAAAATAAATAGGAAGAGTAGATAATACTAAAATCATAGTAATAATATTAATTTAAAAATAGTAATAATAGGTAATATTTATTGAGCACTTAACTAAGTGCCAGGCATGGTTCTAAGCACTTTAGGCTTTTCTCATTTAATCATAACAACTCATTGAAGTATAACCTCCATTTCGCAGATAATGCACCTGAAACCGGAAAGGTTAAGTGTCTTGCCCAAAGCAACACAACTAGAAAATGTGTCAGTAAATGTGCACTACATTTATTCAGGTGATAATATTTTTTTTCTCTTTTATATACGTATAGCCCCGTATCTCCTCCCTCTTGCATCTCCCTCCCACCCTCCCTACCCCACCCCTCTAGGTGTTCACAAAGCACCGAGCTGATCTCCCTGTGCTATGCGGCTGCTTCCCACTAGCTATTTTACATTTGGGAGTGTATATATAAGTCCATGCCGCTCTCTCACTTCATCCCAGCTTACCCTTCCCTCTCCCCGTGTCCTCAAGTCCATTCTCTATGTCGGCATCTTTATTCCTGTCCTGCCCCTAGGTTCTTCAGAACCTTTTTTTTTCTTTTTTAAGATTCCATATATATTTGTTAGGATACAGTATTTGTGTTTCTCTTTCTCACTCACTTCACTCTGTATTTTTTTAATTTTTTAAAATTTTTGACGAGAGTTTTCAAATTTGAGATCACTGCAGTTCTTTCAGGGCGAACCCTAGTGCCTTACTGCTTTCAGATAACTCTAGTGATTTACTCTCCTATTTTACCTATATATTCTCAGTGATAGCTTTCTTTTCAATTCTAAGAAGGAAAAGATAAGAACATCTTGAATACCTCTATATTTGAGGGTCTCTAAAGAGTTCTCTAGATTTTTCCCATTCACCATTATGACTTCAAAAGGGAAGGGGGGCGTTACTTGGAGTTGTGCAGTACAAGTTCTTTGGCTTTTTTTCTTGACCAACACTTTAAAAAATATTTCCGGTGCTAAGTGTTGCCTCTTCATTTTTTTCTGTGTGTGCTTATTTCTTTAGAAATAGGAGAAAGTTTTTCTGATAAGACTTTATACTGCCATCATTAAATGAAAGTTAGATGTTTTTTCCAATGGGAAAGATTAAGCGAGTTTAAATAGTGATGAATATGCTTTCATAGATAGGGAGAGATGAAGTTACAACTTAGGGAATATTTGATTACAATAATAATAATCAAAGAATATACATAATTCAAAATTATAATAAGCAACATGATTTTTGGAGATAGTTACATAGCTTATCTTGACTAATACAGGAACTGTATTTGTGGGGAACTGGACCTGAGAGGAGGGAGAAGGGGCAAATATGTAAATGGCTGAGTGGTTCAGGGTAGATCCTAGGAGGAAACAAACTGGGTAAATGGCTAAATGTCCATGAAATACAATGGTAATACCTTCCCTAAAACTATCACCTGTGAAAATTAAAAAACAAACCAAATGCTTACTGAGCTTGTAGCTCTAGGTAAAAAAACAAATTTAGTAATGATTTACATTGGTTTTTATAAGCTTCAATTAGAAGATAAGTAAAAGAAAATATGAGTTTAAAAAAAAAAGAATTGATCAGATAGGGAGTAGAAATGAAAAGAACTAAAGAGTATTCAAGAACTTGGAGTTAAAGATTTTGGAAAGAGAACTTCTAGACGTAGTAATAGATGAGGTTCTAATAGATTTTGAGTAATAAAGACCCAGCAGGACTTCTTCAAAAAGAGTGACTCAGCCTGTGGCAAAGAATGGATAAAGGTTTTGTCCTGTTCACACAAGTCTATTAGCCACCAAGCAGCTGCAACAACTTGAAAGAAAAGTTATGGAGAAAAGACTGTAGAACTCTGTCTAGGAAAATAACATTTGGGTGGTGGTTACTGATACAGGGCACTTTCTGAAAGCACATATATCAGAAGCTTACTGATTTTTGCAGGGTTTTGTATTGGTAGAAAGAAAATTAGGGCCAGATTTTAAAATGCCTGATATTGATAGTTGAACCTTAAAATAATCCAAAATCAGGGAGGAGGGTGCAAAGCAGCATCTTCCTCATCAGTAGATAAAGGAAACTTTCCAGAGCATATTTCAGGAGAAAAATGGATGCAGTAAACCACACAGAGAGCAGAATCATGACCAATTCAAGGAACTGCCCAACCCCCAGAGTAGAAGTTTTTTTAGTGTTTATACAGAGGAATTTCAGAATAGCTGTGTTTTGGTGACTTGCCTGGACTCTTATTCCTCCCTTTTCCAGAAGGGAATGAGTGTTGTCTCTTCTTTTCCATTTTAGCTCATAGACTGATGCAATCAAAGAGCCACATCCAGACCAGATACTGGACCATGCATTAACCAGAGACCCTTGACTTAGAGCTGGAGGTATTAACTGGGCCTTTGACTCATTGGAGAGAAAATGTCGTTTTCATTTGGAAAAATGAGAGGGACAGACATTTGTTAATGAGAAGAGTGGATTGTGGCAATAATAGTGCTATGAATTCAGCAAACTGATTTCGTTTTCTTCCTGGGTACATGGCCAAACCACGTTTTCCAGGTCTTTTAGAGTAGGTTTGGAACATGACTGAACTTAAGCTATCGGAAACTGAATGGAAGTTGCATTGTTATCTCTAGGCCTTACCCAGACATGTCTCTCACCTATAATTAGGCACCTTCCACCTCTGCTGACCCCAGTGAATTGTGACATGAGCAGACAAAAACGTTTAGTGTGTCAAGTCACAGATTTGGGAATTATTTATTATATTATACAGTTCCTATAATTATTAAATGATAGTCTAAAAAATTGCCTAATCCAAGACCTAGCCCTTCATAAGTCTTTGAAACTGTTAATTATTTGATATCAAGTACTTTAAAATTCTAAGATTAGAGTATCATGAATGACATTTAAAATTAATGCACATAAAGAGGATGGAAATTAGTTATTGGGTGTGCTAGAAACAGAATAACTTTTCTAATTGTTAAAGAAATAGTGTAGAATAAATGCAGAACATTTTTATTTTCCCAGAAGTCAAAATTTAAAGCAATGGGTGGAAATCACAAAGAGCTATGATTTGATTTAACTAAGAAAACACTTAAGACAATAAGAGGCCTTCTCCATTGTGGCAGCCAGCTCAATCTAAATAGCTACATTCTGGAATAGACATCTCTCAAATACTTTCCAACACTGTCTTGAAATTCTATTCCAGGCTTTAAATAGTTTATGCAGTTTTAAAGAAAAATACATAAATATTGCATATATGTTACACACTTTCTACAGAAGAAAGAAGTTAAATAAGGAAATATTAAATTCTCAAAAGTTAGTGTGAGGGAATATGTCCCAGAAAGCATTATAAGAAAAAAAAAATTACTGGACATATGAAATAGTATTTTAAATGTGTTTCAAAAAATAGAACTTGGGGCTTCCCTGGTGGCGCAGTGGTTGAGAGTCCGCCTGCCGATGCAGGGGACATGGGTTCGTGCCCCGGTCTGGGAAGAACCCACATGCCACGGAGCGGCTGGGCCCGTGAGTCATGGCCGCTGTGCCTGCACGTCCGGAGCCCGTGCTCCGCAATGGGAGAGGCCACAACAGTGAGAGGCCCACGTACCGCAAAAAAAAAAAAAAAAAAAAAATAGAACTTGAAAAACCTTTTAATGGAATTATAATTGATAACAGAATAAATTATAAGTGGAATTTTTAAAAAGTGGAATTTTATTGAAAATTATTATAATTTTTAAAAATAATTATTAAAAAATCAAAATTATTGAAAATGTCAAAATACAAAATCTGTTCTCAAAAAATAAAACAGATCTAGCAATATTTCACTATTGATGGAATTAGAGCTCTGTCTTCAATTGTTCTAATTACTATAGGAAGTTGCATAATCTACTACCATCCCTGCAAATCCAGTCTTATTGTTAACAGAAAGTTCTCATTCAGATTTTATTCTTTTCAATTTAATTGTTGTGTCTGTGTATTCTCTGAGAACGACTGAAGTACTTTATAATTCAAAAAAGCACAAATTTAAAAGTTTCCTAAGAGAAGAATCCTAACAACTATGATTTTCTGACCATTGCCAATATTCTCTAAATACACTACACATTGTGAGCACTATTAACTTTCTTATATTGAAACACATATGTCTGCATTGATAAATAAATCTAGGTGATGTACTGTTTAAGAGAATTAATCCTTTATTGACAACTGATAGAAGAGGTCACCAAAAAATAAAAAAGCAGGCTGGCACATGGACACACCCAAGACACAGGATATAAATTTCCTCTAAAGTATTCCCAGTATTGGTCTCAGAAATATGATAATAAAATAGTTTTTATTGTAACATATATGTCATGATATCACATAATCTTTAGAATATAGTGCACATATCTATAAGTATTGATATATGAAAGACTGAACCAGGTATTTGTTACCATTTCCAGCTTTGGAACATTGAAAAGGTAGTAAGAAGGATTTAACATATTCTTAAGAGAAACATTTAAACAGGACACAGTAATAACTACCCAAGTTATAAAGCAACTGAACTCTAATGGCTATTAATTTTGCTAAGAAACAAGGAACAACTGAAGAATTAAATTGCAGCCAATTAATGCAAAGAGCAAAAGGGACAATTTGTCCCACAGAGTTTTGCAGAACATTTATGAAAACCCTCTACAGCATTACCTTACATTATTACATTGTATTGAATATTGATTATTCTAGAGCAAAAATACTAGCTGAGAATTATGGATGTAATATTCCAAGATGAAAATAAGGCTATACATTACTAAGCAATCTGTTTATATTGCTGATTTAATGACCTCCATCATTATTTATACTCTTCTGGAGGCAAAGCATTCTCTTCTGAACCTTGAGCCTCCTCCTTCACTATAAAATTGGATATTATCTTTGTGGCTGGTTGTGAAAAAATAATTCCAAATTCAACCTATAAGAAATAGGCTTTGAGGAACCAGAAAAAAATAGTCTGCAGTTTGTATGCTCTTGTTTCTTGTCCATTTTCACCAGTACTGTGTGCTGGGACACAAAACAAATTATTAAAATAAAGCACCCAGAGACAACACAGGGAATTTTAATATGGCTTTACTGTATGTGGATTACCAAGAAGTGATTTCATTTAGATAATTTCACACTAATTAAAACACTTCCTATGACTTTAAGTTTATGCAGTGAATTAATTTACTTTTTTTGACATTATTTTATATTTGTATAACCCAAGAAATTAACTTTAAAACTATTAGGAATATAGAAATATTCAGTAAGCATCTGATTAAATGATTAATTAACAAAAATTGATAGATTTTCTATAAACAAAAATCTAGGGAAAATATAATGGGAAAATGTTCTATTCATAATAGGTCAAATGATCAGAAATACATTTATAAAGGAAAATAATAGAGTATAATTTGTAAAAAGGATTGAGTGTGTGATGAAAATGTTACCTAAGTCAGGGAGGAAAGGTGTATCACTCAATAACTATAACTGGCTAGAACTTTTCAAGATGGGGTAAATCTCTACTTATTTTTTTTGAACCACAAATAAATTAACAAATCAAAGACTAATGTCAAATATAAAGAAACCTTAGAACTAGATAAAAATAAAGGGTAAATTTTTTAAAATAATATTGAGGCAGCAAAGACCATTTTAAGTTTGTTCCAAACAACAGAAATGTTCATAAAATATTGACAAATTTGATTACAAATGAAGCATTTTTCCAAGAGGAGAAATATCACAAACAAGGCCCAGATATCAAATGTGAAAAAGTATATGTACAAAATATATTACAAAGGATCAATCTCTCTACCTTGTGAAGAATTATTATATTCATGAGGAAAGGAATGTATAGCTCAATATAAAAATGGACAAGGGGCACACAGAAGCAGTGTGTAGCCTTTAATTTATTGTTTAATTTATTTTTTTCAATAAGTAATATATTCACAGGGATCAAATCCAAATGATACACAATGCTAAACTTTGAAAAGTCATCTCTATCCCTGTGTCCATGTACACACCATACCTCTACCCTCTGAAAGAAGCAAATTTTATTAGTTCTTAAAATGTATCTGTTCAGTTTTTATCATGTAGACATAAGAAAATGCAAATATATTTTAAAATACCATATAATATCCATGCTTCTACACCATACTTTCTTTTTCTGATGTAAAAATATAATGTGAAATTTTTCTTTTATTTTACATAGGTGGCATTTTCATTCTTTAGAGAGATTTACATATTCCACTATATAAATATACTACTGTTTACTTAACAACTTTAATATAGATGGGCCTTTGGCTTGTGTTCATATTTTGCTATTATGAACAGGAATTCTATGAAGAAAGATGTACATAAATCATTTTCTATCTTTATTCGTGTATCGGTAAGATATATTTCCCAAAGTGGAATTCCTGAGTCAAAGAGTAAATGTAATTGCAATTTTAAAAGATACTGTCACATTTCCCTTCGTTAGAAGTTGAACTATTTCACACTCCTGCCATCAATTCCATCAATATAAGAGCACCTCTTTTCTCAAAGGCGTGCAAATAGAGTGTTGTCAAACGTTTAGCTCTTGTACAGTCTGTATAGATGATATATACAGTGTAATTCTCCTTAATATGAATGAGATTGACTATATCTTTTAGTATCATTTGCTTTTCTTTTGTGTGTGCATTTACCTATATGTATATGTACATATATGAATATGTTACGCATTTGTTTTGCATTTGTTTTGTTTATTTTGCTTTTTTCTCTTAAATTTGTAGACGATTTTAATTTCCATATAGTTAAAGACTAAAATTTTCTTCTATGGCTCCTGGGCAGTTTTTAGTAGCTCCTGGGGCATGGTTGGAAAAGGCCTTCCAATTCCAAAGCCATAAAATAATTACCTCTGTTTTCTTTAACTACTTTAAGGTTTCATTTTTTTCAAGCACTTTAATTATTGACAGTTTTGTAGATTTATACCCGTGGTTTGGTATGAGATATGGATCCAGTTTTCATCCTCTTCTAAATGGCTCTCCATTTGTCTAACATTATTGAGTAATAAGTTCATATTTAACACCAATAACTTTTGGTACAAAGGGCTTTTAGATAGCAAATTGGTGCACAACCTTGATTATACTTTTAAAAAGTATATTTAAAACAATGATAGAATGCACTTTATATTAAAAATTTGGTAACAGATGATACTGCTGATTGTGAGGGACAATAGCTATTTTCATACTTAACTGATGGAGGGTAGAGTAGTGCAGCCTAGTTGGTGAGCAGTTTGGTATTTATATCAAACAACTTATGTGAACATACATTTTGGTTTTTGTTTGTCTCTTTTTGTCTTTTTCCTTTTGGCCTTGCCACACGGCCTGTGGGATCTTAGTTCCTTGACCAGGGATTAAACCCGTGCCCCTGCAGTGAAAGCACCAAGTCCTAACCACTGGTTCACCGGGGAATTCCCTATGCACATACATTTTGATACAGCAGTTCTACTTGTAGAATCAATATAATCACATATATATGTAAAAACAACATGCTTTACCATTAACAAGAGATTCATTAACTCTAGTAAGATACATTCACTCAATGCTATGCCAAGAGCTGTTGGAACATAAATGAAGTGGCTCTATATGTATTGGCATAAAATTATTTCCAAGAAATATTAAACAATAAATAAATATTCAGAATAGTATGTATATAGAATGCTAAAGTTCATGTAAGCAGAAATATATATGTTTATAAGTATATATGCTTTTAAATATATAAAGCATGTGACATTATAAACATAAATGTGATTAACCATATAGGTTATTATTATTACTATTATTATTATTAGGTTTGTTGCCATAAATATGAAGACTATGAAAGGCAACAAAGAAACTGGGTCTGATCTTTACCTCTGAGAAGAGGATTGCAGAATTAGGCCCTGCATAGAACAGAGGTATATCTTTTTTAAAATAAACTTTTTATTTTGAAATAGTTTTAACTTTACTAAAAAAATTGCAAAGGTAGTACAGAGAATTCCCATGTATCCCACAATCAGTTTCTTCTATTGTTAACATCTTAACATCTTAACTTTTCCCCCTTTTCATACTGAGGTCTTTAGAAATAAGTCATAATGTTCAGCCTACACTTAAGGAATGAAGAGTTTTGCTCCACTTCCTTGGGTGTGAGAGTGCTTATATACAATGCTTATGAACAGGCGATTTGTCTCATCTCCCCCAGTCATGTGCTTAGTCACAGCTGCATAGACTGACGGATATTTACTTTATACTTGGGTTGTAATTTAATACTATTAACTGTTCAAATTGTTTCAGCTTTCAACGTTGGGGATTTTTTTAGTTGGAACTGTGCCACATTAACATACCTCAAAGTGGGTTGGTTTGTTTGTTGAGTTCTTTCTTACTTTCTAGCTCTACAAGGTGCTGCAGGCTAATCTTGTTTTCTACCTCAGTCCCAGAATCAGCTATTTCTCCAAGGAATCCTGACTTTGTTTTATTGGAGAAGGGTGTTAAAAACCAATATTGGAGTAAGTGCTCCTTACCATTGGGCTGGTTTTACTTCTAGGGCCTCTTAATAAAAAGGACAAAGAAATATATGTATACTAATCTGTGTACATACATGTACCTATAAAGATTTCAATATGTAAGCATTTGAATCTGCATCAAGGTATATGAAGCTAAATATGAATTCTTGTGGAGTCTCCAACTTTAATTCATTACAACAAGGATCGTTCTAGTTTCCTCCCCTTACTTATCTGTAACTTTCCACTCCAAACAATGAGAAGTCTTTTTCCCATCACCCACCATCCATTTCCTTAATTATTCAATTCATATATGCATGTATAGTAATGTCAGTATTATTAATCTGTACCCTCATGGCAACAACTTTATCAACTAGAGTTCAGTTATTATGCACAATTCTTCTTGCCTTTAGTCTTATAGACTCCACTCATTTCCAAAGTTAATAGGTGAGCACCTTTCCCTCCCACACTTTCAGTGTTATGTTGGCTGCTCTGCGACTTTTGTAGTTCCATGTAAAATCTAGTTATAGTTTGGCAGTTTCCACAAAATAACTTTCTGGGATTTTTATCAGAAAGATACTTTTAATTGTTTATAGTTTTGCAATTTTCTATTTAATTTTTTCACCCTCAGCATATTCCTCTAAATCAATCAACAAAAATTCTAGTTCAAGGAGCTCATACCCGAGTACTAGTCTCAATTTTACAAAATTTGATTATATGGTATTTAATTAGATAAAAGTTCCTCTCTCAACTTAAAAGAGACATCTTATGTATAAAAGAAAAAAATCAAATAATAATGATTAAATAGTCAAAATTTAATTGAAATTTTAAATATATATCTACATATTTGTGTATCGTGCTTTTGTCATAGGATTAGCAATGGAGAAGAATAAAATCCATGATTCCTAACCTATATGCATTGATAATCTAAGGAAAGATTTATAAATATACAGTACATGAAAATTCAAACTCTATGAGCACAGGGATCTCATCTATCTTTTTCATCCCTTAATTCTCAGGACCTACTTGTTCCCAGAACATATGTTTCCTGAATGGAATATAGTATCAAAAATTACAGGTTTTCTCTTAAAGATACTTTCTTTTTTTTTTGCGGTACGTGGGCCTCTGACTGTTGTGGCCTTTGCCGTTGCGGAGCACAGGCTCAGCGGCCACGGCTCACGGGCCCAGCCACTCTGCGGCATGTGGGATCTTCCCCGACCGGGGCACGAACCCGTGTCCCCTGCATCGGCAGGCGGACTCTCAACCACTGCGCCACCAGGGAAGCCCAAGATACTTTCTTTTTAACATGGTACAAGTCTGTATATCCTATTTTCTATTATTTTAAGAGGATAACATTTCAACATAATTTTTTAATGTATGCAGTCACTTCATAACTTTTAATCTCTACTTTCCATACCAAGTGAGTCAAAACATGACTAACTTTTATCTGATAGTATGGCATAAACAATATTGAAACTGAAAGACCTTATCTTCAAAAAGGGTTTGAAGAAGACTGATAAGGTTATTGACTGCAAAGAGGGAAGTGGTTTCTGATAGGTGGGGTAAATTAGGAAATTCATTGCTGGAACATTGGAGAAGAGGTCTTAGGTGTATAAAGAAAGTATGGTAAACCATAGAAAACTCAGTGACATATGCGAAGAGAAAAGTGAGTTTAATAGTGATATGTGGACAACTGTTACCTTTTTAGTTTTACATCCAAACACCATTCTGAATTTAAGGGTAGCCCTCATTGTGTAAGTTGTGGTCAGAAGTAAACTCTCCCATTATTAGAAGCCCTCAAAACTAAATATTTTATCTTAAATAACTACTGGGAAATAAGATACAGGTACATAGTTCAAGTTTCTATGCTTCTCTTTGGGGCTTTGAATCTTGAGGGAATAAGCCAAAGACACAAGGTCATTTGAAACATTATCCATGGAGGTGATAGCAGTGGCGATGGTCTAGTGGTGGAAGCAGAGAAGTGGCGAACTGTCTGATACTGGTGTCATCAATACTGTGTTAAATGAAATATTCTTGGGTATAATTTCTCTGATGACTAACCTCTTTGGTCCCTAACCATTTTACAAGCCTGGTTCTCTAGCCTTCCTGTCAAGTTTGTGAACCTTGAAATATCATTTCAACCCCTTATTTTCTGCTTCAGTTAGTTCGTTGATTACTGTTGCTTGCAACTAAGAACGCTGAGTGAAACAAAACTCTACATTCAAACACTGAAAAGGGAAGACAAGGAAATCACTTTAAAAAGTCCCTTCTGAGGATATACTGCAATGCTCACTAGAAAACCTCTCTGTTGATACATGTATCAAAACACACTTTTTTTGATAGATTGATAAATCTATCAAAAAAATCAAAGCACTCAGTTCATTACTCAGTCATTTGAAGTACATCCTGTTAAATGGTATCTTTATTTAGAATATGATGTTAGGGACAAAGTATGACCCTAAGATTGGCTTTAGGGAGAGGAGAGAACGTGGGGCTACAATAAAGGAAGTTAGACAATTGACAGCAAAGGTGCTTTACAGAAATATAATATAGAATTTCAGTAGTAAGAACGAAGAATTATACATAGTTTATACTGCTTTTGGAAAAGTTTCAACGTGCAATTAAAGGGGAAGGAAAAGAAATGGAATAGTCTGTTATTTTTGAAATTAAAATCCTAAGAAAATGGAATCCTTATGTAGTTGAAAACAGATACAGCTGGGAAAAAAAAAAAACAGATACAGCTGAATAAGCTATAAGAAAAAGAAGCAATTGTTTTCTTTAAATTTGTCTTTCTTAATTGGGTGATTGTGTGGAGTCTCTGTCTATACCTGTTTTGTTCCTGTCTTCTTCTCTGTAGTTATTTGTGCCCTTCCTTCACACAATTGTCTTTTTCTTCCATACCTCTTTTTCCAGTAATTAAATTTCTCCATTGTTAGTCCTCTTCTGATCCACAGGTTCCTGTGGCCAGTTTCTCAGTTCTTACCCTTCTCACCTATTTCCAGTGGGCATGTCCTGTTCTAATGAAAAAACCCCAGTGTGTGGCTCTAAAACAGCTCTGTTGGACTCATTACCTCCTGCAGTGAGCAAAATCAGTGCATCTGGACACTGCTTAGTTCTTCTATAGACTAAAGACTTTAATACGGTTAGGACACAGTTTGCTGCCCAAAGGAGGAGTTTACAATCCTGTTTGATCCCACTGAATAAATGTTCAAGAAAAGAAATGTAAGCACACGTACATGTTTACACTCCATTTGAAATGCTCTCTTTTTCTCCCCACCTGCATCTCACTCTGTAAGTAACCAGTGGTCTTCAGCCTATGATGCTCAAGTAAAGTCCTTATTTTCCCATGAAGATCTGTAAGACTTTTTCCAGCTTAGTTGAGAGTGACCTTCACAAACAAGATGTAGTATATAAGTTTATTCCTTATGGTATCTACATGGTATGAAGAATTGAATAGCTAGTTGTACCATGCAGAAAAACAAGTGACCAATGACAATTAGTCATTTTATATCCATCAGAATGTAAGAATTAATATGTCAAATGAAAGCAAGTGTAGATGTAGAAAGGAGAGAAGGTATATATTGTATTTAATTGTAATTTTATATTCTGTTTGTTGAAGTTTTAAAAAATATCCTATGAAGTGACTTTAAAATTTCTTTGTTCTCTTTCTGCTTGGATTGGTTTTCTTCTTTTCTTTTCTTTTTTAATTAATTTATTTTATTTTCATTTATTTTTGGCTGTGTTGGGTCTTTGTTGCGGCACGCAGTCTTTCTCTAGCTGCAGCCAGCGGGGGCTACTCTTCGTTGCGGTGCACAGGCTTTTCATTGCGGTGACTTCTCTTGTTGCAGAGCACGGGCTCTAGGCGCGCGCACGGGTTTGGTAGTTGTGGCTCGCGGGCTTAGTCGCTCCGCGGCATGTGGGATCTTCCCAGACCAGGGATCGAACCCATGCCCCCTGCATTGGCAGGCGGATTCTTATCCACTGCACCAGCAGGGAAGCCCTTCTTCTTCTTTTTGATGGTGTTTGAAGTGTTCTCTAAAAGTTTTATTTTAATAGTAATACAAATGAATTTTCCTATTTGTGATTTATTATTTTCATTTTCTATGTGATGTATTTTGAGGAACTGAAGCTTTTAATTTTAACGTAGTCATATATATTAATCTTGTCCTTTATGGTTTGCAAAGTTTGTTTCTTGCTTAAGAAATCCTTCCATATTCAGATATTTTCATGTATTTTCTTCTAAATATTTTTAAAAATTTAACATTTATAAATTCAATCCATATGGAGTGGATTTCTGTGTATAGTATATGTAGAAGTCCATTTTCATTTTTTCTAAATAAAACATTAGGTCACCATCATGAAAAATCCCTTATTTTTCTACTCATCTGCAATATTAGATAAGTTATAAATCAGTTTGGTTTATAATCTATTGCAAGTTTCCATAGATCTTCCTTTGATCTATTTTTCTATCCTTGTACTCAGAATACCTGAGTGCTCTGATACAGTAGCATTTTATAATAATTTTTGATGTCTAGTAAGACATAGTGCACCACTTTTTTCTTGTTCAAGATGGGGTTGGCGATTATTGGACTATATTCTTCCATGTTCATTATAAAGAAGAAGTTTATCAAGTTTCATAAAACGTAAAAACTACCTATGGCCAGATAGTAGATAGTCTAGTCTTTGTAGACCATATGATCTCTGTTATAACTACTCAACTCAGCTATTGTAGTGTAAAAGCAATAACAGGCAGTGCATAAGTAAATGGAAGTGTCTGTGTTCTGAAGAAAAAAAAAAAAAGAAGTGCTATTTACAAAAACAAGTGGAGGGTTGGATTTGGCCTGAGGTTACAGTGTGGGCTGATGGCATTAACATGTAGGCTTGGATCCCTAAACAATGTATTACTTAGTTTTCCCTTTTTTTTCTTTTTTGCTTTGTATAAATGCAATCGTAATATATTTATTCTCCTGAGACTTATATCTCTCAACATTGTTTTTCTTTCATCATATTAATGCCTGAACCTGTAGCCAATTCAATCTCTTTGATGTAATATTTTATTTAAATGCTGTTACATTTTTCTAATAGATAGGCATCATTTGATCTGTATGTTTTCATAATACTAAATATTTTTTCTTTCCTATTTCTATCTGCCCAACTACTCTTCAAAATGCTAAATTGAGCCAAATTGTGACCCACTACCAGTATTCCAAAGACATGAAGCATAGTCTCAGATGAGATTTTCTATTGCATTAAAAGTGCTTCATGACATGTGAAAAAGAATGCTAGAATCTTGGATAAAATTTAGAGATTAAGGTAAAGATTAGGTTACTTTATTTTGGTCCTCATTTCCTTAAGTAAAAATAGAAATATTTGAGTGTAACCTTGACATTTCTCCTACTTTTGGAGGTATTTGGGAGTTTTGTTCCCAATATATCCTAAGTATATTAAATGGGACACAATATTTATTTTCATAAGGGTAGACCAGACTCAGAAATTCTAGAGGATCCTGGTATACTGGCTGGGACTCTTTTGGATGAAACAGAGGCATATGGATGAAATTTTCAATAATCAAATGTGTTATGTAGAGAAACATATGAGAGGAATCATGCACTACAAATCTGGGGCACGCAAAATGGTTCTTTTACCTTGGTGAGAGCACCAGGTGCTGCTTTGGGAGACACACTCAGAAGAAAGGATGTTTACCCTCTGCCTCATTGAAAAAAGACCATCAAATCCTTATTATCCTGTTGCACAGACAGTTTCCCAGTTGAATGAGTCCCTGGAGAGATTGCCAAATGAAAGGCTGTGTCACCACAGTAAAAGGCAGTCATTAGTATCAAGTCTTATTCTATCCCTAGATAATGGTTGACTACCTCCTCTTACCTTTGATTAAGAGTTTAAGACCTTCTCCTACTAGCTCTACTCTCTGTACTTGCCCAGCTTTCTATATTAGAGCTTTCTCTCCATCAGTCTCATCTGCTTTCAGGCTAATCTTGTTAAAGATTGTCAGAATGTTTTACATTACCTTCCCCATCTGACCAGGATCCCAGTATAAATTCTCCCAATTTTTTTAGACTGAATATGTACTGCAGTGAGTAAAAAATAATACTTAAGAGAAGAAGAGTTATAAAGTTATATCTGGAGACACATAGTTAATGTGTACCTTTATATTGAATCCTTCTGTATTTGTGTAGGTACAAAGTAATCTTCTAACTTCAGTTTATTTAGCTTATTTTCGGTTTATTTAATCTCACCTCCATTCAAACTAAGGCTTGAGTGGTAATCTTGTGCTAGTTACAGATTTTCTTTATACAAAGATGGCATATGCATCACATAATTGTTTCATTGATCCACTCCAAATTTCAGTGAATATATTTGTTCTACTATCATGGATGATTCTCTTGTGACAGAGGAACCTATATTAAAAATAGATTGTAAGATACCTTTTTTGAAATTTCTTTCTCAAAATTTTGTTCACCTTCCTTTATCACCTTTCCCTGAACCCTATTTTTTTTTTTACCACCACTCTACTTTCTGCTTTGTATATTATGCTAATATATTCTAGTTATCATATTGTATAGAATTTTGATTAGGAATTGTTTATTTGTATATCTTCACTTTTCAGTAAACTCCTTTTCTGAGAATACATTCCTTATTTAACAATTCCAACAAGAAGAAAATACTTGAATTCTCATCTCAATGAAGTTGAAATGCATTTTTAAATTGTTGAGTAAGAGCAGAACTCTTATCTACCCTAAACTGAATCTTGAAGTTTTTTTCACAGTCACTTTACCCTCTGTTGTATGTGAGATCAAGCCTTTTCTATTTACTCAAAATGGCTGACTAGGCTAAACATAGTGAATACCCTTGAGTGTCCCCAGGGCATATGTGCCCTTCAACGCATGATTCTTCTGCCAAAAAGTGACTAAACGAATTGAGTCTGGAAATGATCTGCTGCCGCATTTGACATACTCTTTCAGATAACAATAAAATATACTTTTGGGAATCCTGTAGTATGTTATGTTAAAAAAAACAAAACAAAACAGCTGGGCTTCTCAGGTGGCGCAGTGGTTGAGAGTCCGCCTGCCGATGCAGGGGACGCGGCTTCGTGCCCCGGTCCGGGAAGATCCCACAGGCCGCGGAGCGGCTGGGCCCATGAGCCATGGCCGCTGAGCCTGCGCGTCTGGAGCCTGTGCTCCGCAACGGGAGAGGCCACAACAGTGAGAGGCCCGCGTACCGCAAAATATAAATAAATAAATTAAAAAAAAAAAAAAAAGCTTATAGAAAAAAAGAACCCCTTATACCTTAAAAAGTATTTAAAATGTTAAGTTTACTTCTCTAGTTTCTTAAATCAAGTATGTGTTTTTGAATTTTCAAACTCATATATTTTGGAATCAGTGTTTTTCATAATTTAAAACTGATGCTTAGATAAATGAGGATACGATGAACAAACACAAAATAAGCATGACCTCAAAGTAATACTTTTGAAATCCTGCATTTCAGAAAAAAAGATTGTGTGAAAGCCATCTTTTCACACCTTAAAAAAATAAGCTTGAAGACTGCTAATGTGTTCAGATTGCAAAGGCTGGACTGAAAGTGATTTTGCTGGTCCTTCCCCCCATCCAAGCCATTTTTCACCCTTCTCTACCCTGCTCTGTTCACCAGAAGGCTCACACCTCCAGGACTTTTCACCTGGGTTCCCTTGCTTTCTGGCTTCCTGTTGATGTCAGGGATAGCAGGCACTGGCAGGGGATCCCAGGGAAGGAGGGAGACATGAGTATTGTTTTTCCTCCTTCCCCCATGCTTTTGGCGGTAGTTTCTGGTGATAACTGGATTTCTGCAACTACTGGCACCAGAAGAATGATGTCACAGGATTAAAGGTTGAAAGGAAAAAAGATGGAGAGCAGAGAGAATAAGAGGACCTCTTAGTGGTGATATGGTCAAAGAGGTGTTTTGGGGGTAAAACAAAATATTTCATTAGAATTGCCCCCTAGCCTATATGACTTTCTTGTATCGGTCACAAAAAAATCCCCATTCAAGAGGATGATTTTCAAGAAGGCAGCTCTCTCAGGGGATATGGTACAAAAAGGCTCTTTTCCTGGTCTAGACTGATGCAGTCTGTCATGAGGGCTCAGCTTGGTGAGAGAAACATGACCTGGATTTTGATCCCCATTCACCACCTCTGCAGCGAGCTTTTGTGTATTGCATTCTTACACCACTGCACCCTGGCTGCTCTGTGTCTAACATGGCTTTTACCAAATTGATTGCTGTGTGACATGAAATCTGTACCCTCCCTTCCATTTCCTCTATGAAATACTTAATAAACACCATATTGTTCAAAAACATATAAGTATCTGTAAGTCTATTTTTTTTCCTTCAAAGGAGCTCAAAGACGGTAATGGGGTGATAGCTGACATTTAGATTAAATAATATATAAGTAATTATATAGACAGCTAAATATCCAGAGTATAGAACACAAATTCTCTTATTGAACTGAAGCCTCAAAGCGGTGGATACTCCCTGACATTGTAAGCAGAGCTACTAGACACATTCCCATATGACTAGTGCACATTAGATCTGATGTCATCTCTGGCTGTGACCAAGGAGATGGTGTCACTTGGTGTAAACAAAGCCACCTAGAACTCACATCTTCAGTAGGAGCTGGAGGTAAGGCGAGACTCTTGCTTTAGAAGGAACTACAAGCAGAGGGGCAATCAGTGATCTCTACCCCATGTTGAAAGTAAAATCCCTAATAATCTCCTCACAGCCTCCCCTTTCTTCCTTGCTCCCTGTATTGACTGACTGATGCTTTTATGAACTTTTCATATTACGTAATCTCAAAGCTTCACAGTCCCTATGACTTAGAACACTTCTGAGCCCTTCTTCCTCCAGATTTAATTTCTTGCAGATGTATATCTATAGAATCTTTGTAGTGTACACTTGCCATTTTCCCCCTTTTCTTTCTGAAAATATCCAAGTTCAAATTTTCTTTCCTTGTCACATTCATTACTGCAATATACTTACTGAGCCTTATCTAATTTCCGTATTTCTACTCCATTTTTCTGTCTTTTAATCTAAGCCCAAATATAACTGTTCATATAAATGGCACAGGTTCTAAGGACCATGCCAGACCTACCTAGTTTGATGTTCACAAGCTAGTGTGTTTCATATAAACCTCTAGGTGAGGCTCATTCAACAGCACACATGCTGGTGATTATATACTACTGCTGCACTGTGTCCCATGCATCATTCTCAGATAAGTCATCCTTAATCTCAGATTCTGGGCTGAACAGCATTTAATGCCTTTCTTTTTGAGAGCTAATGAAGTTCAGGTTTTAAGGCACTTCATAATCTGGTTCCAGCTCATAGATAGGGAATGATCCTCTTGCACTTACCCTGTGTTTCCCTCAAACAGAAAGACTTGCCAACATCTCTAGGAAATTCCCACCTATTTCCTTTTATACTGTCTTCCCTTATTTCTTGTCTAAGAGATGTAATACCATCCATTCAAAATATAGTGTTGTCAACTTCTGTATTAGTTCTGTCCTACCAAAGGCAAGCCCCACCAAAGGTAAAGTCAGGCTTTGATATAGTTTGCACTATGTTGTAGAATGTGGTATGGGTAAAAAAAATAATATGGGATTAAAAACTGCATTCTACCTCTGGTTTGTCACCTAATATTGAACAAGTCATTTAATTTCTTACAGTTTTTTTTTTCCTTTAGTCCATAAATGGATAAAGAACACGTACACTGTCTACTGCATAGAGCAGTTGGGGAAGATCAGATTAGATCTTCTTTCACGCCAAGAATCCAAATGCCTGGGTTCTAATTCCAGCTCTGTCACCTCCAAGGTCTAACCTTGTGGAAACTACTTAAACTTTCTAATCCTCAATTCCTTCATCTGTAATGTGCATCATAAAAACTCCCATGTCAAAAGATTATGTAGAAAATTAGATGAGATGATACATAAAATGCATATAGAACAGTATCTGCCAACTAACTGGTGCTTAGTAAATGATACTGTAGTAAGGGTTTATAATTTTCTTTTCAACCCTCTTTGGCATCTGGCATAGTAAATACAGACTGAATAAATATTTTCTTAAAGTAAAAACGTTGAGTGGATGATTGGATAATTTATTTAACTCTGATATGTGACTGAGTGAGTAATGGATTTGGCCTGAACTGGAGGCTAACATGATTATTAGGTACAGTAGAAAAATAAGATAGGAAAAACAGAGCATATGTCCAGAGATGCAGTCCAGTATGAAATCCAGATACAAAGAATTATGAAAACTATGGACTGTTTGAATTTGATACAGTAGTCCACTGGAAATCATTATGACTAGTTGAGAAGGGAAGCAAGATAGATATAGAAATGATTCAAAATATATATTTTTGCAGCAAGAAACAATGGATTGGAAACAGGAAGACAAGCATATAGGCAATAGGCTTTCATAGTTAATATCGCCTTTTGCATATACAACTTTCAGAATAACTTAATGGATTTCATTATCAGAATAGTTACAAATAATTATAATTAAGCTAATTTCTTTTTATCTTGCATTGTCTTAGTGAGTTGCATATAAGAAAGAAGATTTGGGGGCTTTCCTGGTGGCACAGTAGTTAAGAATCCACCTGCCAGTGCAGGAGACATGGGTTCAAGCCCTGGTCTGGGAAGATCCTACATGCTGTGGAGCAACTAAGCCCATGCGCCACAACTACTGAGCCTGTGCTCTAGAGCCCACAAGCCACAACTACTGAGCCAGCATGCCACAACTACTGAAGCACGTGCGCCTAGAGCCTGTGCTCTACAAGAGAAGCCACCGCAATGAGAAGCATGCACACCGCAATGAAGAGTAGCCCCTGTTCGCCGCAACTAGAGAAAGCCTGCACGCGGCAGTGAAGACCCAATGCAGCCAAAAATAAATAAATTTATTAAAAAAATAAATAAATAAAGTGGAACCGTAAGTTCATCTTCAAACAAAAAGATTTTGTTAAACTGATGTAGTCTTATGAAAGAAATATAAATTTCATGTTAGGAATTTATGTTTTATATGCTTTAATATAACTTTCTTGCTGGGTCATCATAAAATTTATAGTGTGATGCATTGAAAATCCTTCTTATTAGTACATCTCAATAATTAGAAAATATTAATCAGTAAGTTACTACTTTTAATTTTTTTTTTTTTTTTTTTTTTTTTTT
>NW_006782126.1:28681-36568 GCF_000442215.2 Lipotes vexillifer
TGCGGTACGCGGGCCTCTCACTGTTGTGGCCTCTCCCGTTGCGGAGCACAGGCTCCGGACGTGCAGGCTCAGCAGCCATGGCTCACGGGCCCAGCCGCTCCACGGACCAGGGCACGAACCCGCGTCCCCTGCGTTGGCAGGCAGACTCTCAACCACTGCACCACCAGGGAAACCCAGTAAGTTATTACTTTTGAGTACAACAGTAAAAAGATTTGCTTTATAGCAAAATGATCAGAATACTACTCAATGGTGTAAGAAAATGTGAGGAACATTAGGATTTATTAATCATGGAGAAATGCACTTAACCAAAAATTATTTATACTGAAAATAAAATCTATAATTTTAAAGAGTTTACAATATGTATTTTATTGAGTTATTTGAATGCATTAATTATTATTCTTTATTCTAATAATACATATGTAACAAACTGAGTGGTACCATTATTCCCAGAAAAAAATTAATGTGCTTTTTAAATTAGAATTTACAATTTTGGAATCACATATTGATGAGAGAATTGTATGCCTTCAAAAGGGCAAAGTGGTAAGTTATTTTCCACAAATCAGTTCTCACAAATTCTGACACTCACATCTCCTAAAGAAAGTCTTTTCAGGAAATCGAATATTGATATGACCAAACATTTTAACCTACAAGTAATAATTTCATTGATACTTTTAAGTAAAAATTACATACCCAGAAATAATTGATAATTGTGTCAAAAACCATCACTAATTCTTTCAAATTTTAATGTTTCCAACAGTCTTCTTAATACTTAAGATTCCAGGATGTCTATTAAATAAATATGTGCTTCACAAACATAGTTAATATAATTTTCACAATTATTTAGTTCTCTATTGAGACTTGTGGCTATAAGTTTGTCTGTATATTTGTTTCTCCCCATTTTTCTCTATTTCTCTCTGTCTTCTTCTCTGTCTCACTCTCTCCACACACACACAGGCACACACACACACACACACACACACACACAATGCAAACACAGATATTCATACATAATTTGAATGATCATACTGGACTTTTTAAATAATATTTTAAAATCACTCTCAAAATAGTTTAGGTCAAATTTTCTTTTTTGGTTAGGAAGTGCACTACCACTATCCATTTAAAATGATGCTATGCTCAGAGATGAGATGAATAAAAAATTGGTAAAAATTGCTAACCATAGCAAGGCCTTTGTCCTTGCCTATATTCTTAGACTTCCTCTGATTTCTGTAGTATTTTGCTCATCTCAGATAATTCTATTTTAAGGTCAGTGTATCTAGTCAAATTTCCTACTCTGTATGTGTGCCTAAGTCAGCTATTAAAAAGAGTTGGGAAACTGCAATAAAAAGCTAATTATTAAAAATGGCTTAAGAAGTTTCCCCTCCACTCTTGACCTATGCTTTGTGCAGGACTCTGGAGTTTCCTACTGGTGTACTCTGATCCAGTGGGTCTTCTTATTTGGGGGTGCAATAACCAATACAGAATACATGGGTGGGTCATGACTCCCTAAAATTGTATGTAAAATTTTGTCTTTATGCTTATATTAATATTTTCAGAAACAACTTTCATCAAATACAATAACCTATTTGTAATCCAGAGTAAGGTGAAGAACCACAGTCTGGCAGAAAGGAAGAAACTAGGACATCTGGCAAAACAGGGACACAGCCCTCCACAGACCCATATTTCCTTGAAAATTGCTGTTTTTTTCTTAGAAATCATACAATTTTTACTTTCTGTTCCATAATATCTCTGTGTTTAATGTAATATATATATTTTAAAATTACCTCATGAAAGTTATTGGGTGAACCTCTGTTATTTACATAAATTAAGCTGGACAATTTCTATTTCCTTCTGAGTTCTGTTAAAGAATGGCCCAATATCGAACCCTTTCTGGCTCTTTAGTAGTCTGCTGACCTGTGGGAGATCATAAAATTTTTCATTGTGCTCCTGGGCGCCTCGAAGAATGGGATGAGGTTTGCACCATTCATTCAGGGTTTCTAGGTTCCTTAATGTCTATTTTTTGTGAATACATTGCTTCCCATTATTCCTTTAACCCCACTCTTAATTAATGTGATTAAGAAAATATCCAGCTCATTAACTTACAGAAATTAAAAGAAAATAATTATCTAGAAATCTGTAGTCATTTTCTCTGACAAATTCACTCCCTGGAAGAATATTTAACAGATTATATATGTCATGTGAAGAATAATAATTAGTATGTCATTCAGTTCACTTCCAAAAACATTTTAAGGCAGATTATTATATGAGACAGTGCTCCCAAATGTGGAAAGAGAAAGTTGAGTAAGACACAGTTAATGACTTGAGGGAATAGGCTGTCTAGAAAGAGAAACTCGTATGGAACCAAATAATGATCATACTGTGCCATAGCTAATGGTCCATTCTGTTTTTCTTGATTCTTACTTTTGCCTCAGTAGTAGTTTTTCTTTTGTCTATTCAGAGTGACTCTCTTTTGGGAGAAGTTTTTCCCTCCTCTTTATCTATAGTGGAGAGCCTAGCAAAAACCCCCAGAAATATGTCATATGTGATCTCTTCTTTCTGCTCATAACTTATTTGATCAAGTTTGGACAGTTGACTCAAGCTGAGCTGAATAGATGTTTCCTTGCAAGTTGTTAGAACTGCAAGGTTCAGAAGTGGCTGTGAGTGGCTTATGACCAAGTTAAGTCATGTAAATTTGGAAGCAGTGGTTCATACTCTTACAGCCCAATGACGAGAGAAAGTCAGACACAAAGAAAGAGTGGAATATGTACACAAAATAGGAGATCAGAGAAAGAAAGTTCTGATGGATTTATTTTTTAGCTCTACTGTTTAGTTACATTCTTCAGAAGGCAGGAAGACTGTGGCACCAGACCAGTGGCCTTTCCATCATGTTATTCTACCTCTGTCCTTGTGACCAAGGCAAGAAAATTAACTTTTTGTACACCAGTTTCCTCATCTATAAAAAGGAAATTAGTAATAGTGTATTACTCCATAGTAATACTATATATTACTATAATAATTATAGTATATTATCCCAATGGTAATACTATGGGGTTTTTCCAAAGATTAAATAAGCTAATATATGTAATGAGCTTAGAGCATATTTTGGCACATGGTAAGCACTTGATAAATGGGAACTGATGATATTATTGCTTTTGCCATTGGATTTCATGGGATAACTTTCACTAATTAAAGTGAACTACCTCTTTTATTTCCTTGAGACTGTTTCCGTTACAAAAAACTCCCAAAATTGCCCTTTCTGTAGAGTTTTATCTTGGCATTGGTGTTTTTAATTTAATAGGCACCACAGGAGACAGCTCAGGCTGATGGAAAAAATTAACCTTGGCAAAATATTTCTCTGAGATTCATTTTTTCTCTTTGTTAAATGCAGGTATTAATAACTATTGTGTAACATTGTTTTAGGATTAAGTGATTTACCGTGTCTATCACTTGGCATATTGTGAATAAGCACCTATTATTATGATGTTTATTATTTCCATAGATTTATTCTTATTCTTGCTGTATTATTAACTAGTTACTAACTTTATTGTTGCCTGATTTGCCTGAATTTTGAGTTATTTCACTTAGAAACTGAGGCAGAGTTTTGTGTTTGGGGCTCTTTAGTTAGTAATTTTAGGTCTCAAAAATAAGTACTGCAATAAAAGAATTAAGTAATTTTATCCATTATGGGTATTAAATGTCTAACGTTTTTGCCAATTTTCCAAGAATGACAGTTAAAGTAGGATTAATATTGATAGCTATTTAATCATTTCCTTGCAGTTCCTACTCTTAATACATTTCTAATTCAATATATTAAATTAAATAAGTTAGTAATTGTTATTAAAATTTTAAATTTTAAACTTCTTCTAGAAAAGAATTAAGATATTATGGTAATCAAATAGACATTAAAAATAGTTTCCATTTTCTCTCTGTTTCTTAGATTCTTCTTTTCATGCCATTTCTATTTGTCATTCTAGTTTCATCTTTCTGGTTGCATATTTACATTCAGGATTGCATTATTTTATTAGATATTAAATCATCACCTGCATTAACATATATTAAAGTATACTTTTATAATTTTTAATTAAATGATTCATACAGTTTTTTTGTACCATAAATCTAATAAGCCCAGTTTAATAGAGTCCCTTTTGGTTTTGTATGATGTTTTTCTGTACCCGTTAGTGTCATTCATATACAGATGGATACTGAAAAGGGAGACACGATTATTTATTTTTCTATTAATGTAATAACCCCAATAAAATTAGGATTTACCAAACGAGATGCCTTCCAGTAAGAGATGCATCAACAATCGTCACCAATTGCTTCCTTAACATGTACTCGCTTTCTTTTAGCAAGGACTTTTTCAAACCTTCCCATCCTCTCAACTTCCTGACAGAGAAGCGCCTCTTGTACAGACAAGGTGGAGGCCATCAGAAGGCCAAATGCCTGATATTACCTCCACTGGGCAAGTAAATCCACTCTCTTAAACTTACCCATCATTTTCTCCTTCTCTATTGAAAAAATAGTCTCCTCTTTCCCATCAGTGTTTTGCAGCCTGAGTCCTCACACCTCTCTCCACTTTGATTATCCCTTCTCTCACTTCTGCATTCAGCTCATTTGTTTCTTTTCAACAATCTTTACACATAATCAAATATTTCTAATTCAAGCATTTTTAAAGATATCAACAAAAGGATTAGTAAAAGCGGTGAATACAACAGTCCTTCCAGCTGCTGCTTGATCTCACCCTACCTTTACATAGTCAACTTTTTGTAAGAGTGACGTATATTTCCTATCTCCATTTTGCCACCTGTCACTGAATCCTTAGCCCTTCCAGTTTGATTTATATCTCTCATTCCATTCTAACGTGATCTGTAATGGCAATGTCATTAGGTCTAATGGACGTTTTTCAGTATCAATCTTATGTTAACTTTCAAAAGCATTTGACATTGTTGACCTTGGCCTTCATCTCTAAACACTTTATTACCTTGGCTTACTTGATATAACACTACTTTAGCATTTCTTTTTCTATTTCTTTATGTGTACCTCTCTCTCTCTCATAGGCTTATCTTCTACAAGCCCCTAAAAGTTGAAGTTCTTCAAGTAGTTTCCTTGTACATTCTCTCTTTTCACTCCATATCTTGTACCCACTTAATTGCATCAATGCCCATGGCTTAAATTTTCACCTTTATATATTTATTTATTTATTTATTTTTGCCTGTGTTGGGTCTTCGTTGCTGTGCACGGGCTTCCTTCATTGTGGTGCGCAGGCTTCTCGTTGTGGTGGCTTCTCTTGTTGCAGAGCACAGGCTCTAGGCACACGGGCTTCAGTAGTTGCAGCACGCAGGCTCAGTAGTTGTGTCTCATGGGCTCTAGAGCGCAGGCTCCATAGTTGTGGCACGCGGGCTTAGTTGCTCCACGGCATGTGGGATCTTCCCGGACCAGGGCTCGAACCCGTGTCCCCTGCATTGGCAGGCAGATTCTTAACCACTACGCCACCAGGGAAGTCCAAATTTTCACCTTTATGAAGGGAGCAAGGCGGCGGGGGAGCTCAAATCTTTTTCTATCCAGACTGTGTCTTTTCTGAGCATTAGACCCATGTATCCAACTGCCTACATGACAGTTCTACTGAATATCTGCAGAGTAATTCGAATCAAACTTTTCAAAATTGAACTTTATGATATTTTCCCCTTGGTTCTAAGCACCATTCCCCATCAAGGGGCCATTCTCAATATGACCTCCTTCTCCCTTTTCATCTATGTGTATTTTCCAAAGTCATACTGTTACCCGCTAAGTAGCTCTTGCGTAAACTCACTTTATGCCTCTCCCTTACCAAAATTATGGTCCAAACTACAATATAGTAGTTTCTCATATACTCATAATATAGTAGTTTCTCATTTTCTCATATAAAGCACAGAAGAGCCTCCTAACTTCACTCTCTGGATCATCTCATGTCACCCTCACTATGCACTCCATAGACCAGCAAGAGTGATTTTTCCAAAATATAAGGTTGATCTTATCATCCACATGCTTAAAATAACTCTAAGAGCCAGATAAAGAACCAAATTCTTGATACAGCTTAGCTTTGTAAATCTCTCCCTACCTCCCTTGTCTTACTTTATAACTTTCTTTTAGCAAGGCTGGTTTATATGTAGTTTTCCAGGATGCACCTATACTCTTTTATGGCACAAACTGTTACCCTCTGACATTTCTCTTAACCTTAGTTTTTACCTAGTTATTTCTAGTGCTTCCCTGAATCATAGCTTAATCAGATCATCTTCAGGGAGTGCTTCCCTATCCTCACTGACTAGGTCTATTTTCTTTATTGTAAACTTGGAGAATACTTAGTTACTCTTCTTTTTTAGTGTTTGTTACACCTAAAGTTTTGAATTTAAGTATTCAACTCTTGCATCCACGTCTGTCTTCCCTATTAGACTCTAAACTCTGTGAGAACAGGTTCTGTGTCTCTTTGTTCTCATCATGGAAGCCCCCATACTTAGTACACTGCCTGGCACTTAGTAGGAACTCAAGGAATATTCACTGGATGGCAAAAATGAATGAATTATGAGTATTATACTTAGAAGAATTGAAATTCCGATACTGAAAGGAATCTTTATTATGACTGCTAATTTGACAGAAATTTAAATTAAAATTAAGAACAATTACCAGCTCTAAAATTGTGGTACTGTATCACTATTTGATTTTTGTTAAGACTAAAACTAAAACATTAGTATCACTTACATGTAACATGTTAGAAAAATGGTATGTGATAAAGACAAAGTGGAGGAACTTCTAAGAAAGGCAGTGAAGTGATTAATGAGTTAGAGGAACTGACTCAAGTGGGAAAAATAATAATGATCAGCCCAGTATTGAATTTGAAGTAGCATTCTTCATAGACTAGACAGAGCTTGTTTTCTGTGTCACGATCTCCACTCTTACTATTTTAATTGCGATCCATTTAATTAGACTGTTCTTTTCCAAAGAAAGTAAATAATTATATTTCAAAGGCATGGCTCAGAGATGGTTTAAAGAAATATGATAATAATCTACGTTTATTGAAAGCATGCAAACACCAGTTGAGGATAAAAAGTATTAGATAGAAGAATTAGTTCTAAAATTAATAGAATGAAATTAAACTTGGGAAATTTTCAATCAAGCATAAAATACCTATCCAAGATACTGTTTTTTCTAAAATGAGTGAATTCTCATAATATCCATTGTGCAGCAATTTAAAGAAATAGCCAGACTGGGGTGGTTTTGAAGATGGGGCATTATAAATAAAAATAAAGCAAATATTGGAAATGTAATGCAGTATAATATAATAATCTTTTCTTTCAAACATGAGTTTCCTATAATTTTCAAGCCTTTGGTCATTATAAATATTTATTATATTTTAAGTTAAGTTTGATTCCATCTTTTAATTTTTTTACATTAGAAAATTAGAAGCATCTAATGGCAAAAATAAAATTTACTTTATTTTTAAGAATGAAAAAAATAAAGCTGTGTTCATTAAGAGAGATTTGTAATCTTCACTGCTAACACAAATGTCTCAATATTATTTTAAAATTTTATGTGGGAATTTTATATTTATCACTATTTGAATATTCTTGATATCTGCATTCACATATTCTTTTTCTCTTTGTTTGTCAGGTTCAGTTCAGAGCCTCATCCTTTTTCCCATATGATGATAGAACAGAATCACTTTGAAACACATAGATGAACAAATATGCCAGGAAGAGTAATTAACTTCCTTGACTTCTTCTTGGACACGAGACTATGTTTCCCAGAATTGTAGCTAAGTATGGTCATGTGACTAAGTTCACACAAGTAGAATATGAGAGAAAGGGAGATGTACAATTTCCACCTCACATTTTGAGAGAAAATCTAGAGCTCTTT
>NW_006782126.1:36909-56032 GCF_000442215.2 Lipotes vexillifer
TCTTTCCCTTGTTCCATAGGCAAGAATGATAGTGACTCAGATGGCCTTGGAAGGCCTCTGTGAACATGGCAGAATTGCCCTCCTGGACCCTAAACAGACTTATGGATCAGAGCTGTCCATAGACACTGAATACTTCTAAATGTTCTTTGCTTGAGGAATGACCTAGGTATTTTCACAGAGCAGCTAAGTGTTTTACCCTCATTAATACATATGTGAATAAAAAAACCAAAAAAAACAAAAAAGTTTGAAATTTTATTCATTATGTATCAATTATAATCTAAACAAAACAAAAATATTCCAAAAACATAGTTGCATTTTGGGTTTGAGTTGAATACCAGGTTATGGAAAGATCATGAAAGTGCTGGGTGGTCTGCGGTTTTGCTGACATTTCCGAACGTCACACATGTATGGTGTCTTCCCTTATTGCCTTTTGGAATTAAATACTTGAACATGAAATAAAGATGTCACTTGAAATTTGAAGTCTCCACTTGAAGCTGGGCTCTTGGGACAAGTATCCGGAGATTGCCTAAGAATGACACCAGATGGATTTTGTTGTAAAAACTCCCTAATCTTGTGTCAATATAAATTAATTCTCCTGCAACAGCACTGGGTTTAAGATCAGCAATAGAACACTTTTTGTGAGAGAATGTACTGAAAGAATGAGTTATAAGCCTGTGTCCCACTTACAGTTATTAAATTTTCTGATCTTAGTAACTTCATCAGAGGTTTACTGTTTCTATTTAGCTCTCATTTTACCTTGAAGGAGAGAAGTGTTAAATGTTCTTTTGTCTGTGTTGAATGCTTCCTTGGTGCCATTCTGTGGTATTTGCAGCCCTCTTTGACATTATCTAGTGGACTGACATTTAAATATTTTCAGTGCTCAGTGGGTACTCATTCCGCAAAGGTGAACCACAAGCTTCTTTCACTGTGGCACAGCAAGTGATGTGTGTCTGTTTAATCACAGCAGCTGAAATGAAATCAAAAGGTACTATGTTGGTGAGGTACTAAAAAACTGCTGTCACAGCAGACATATCTGGAGGGGTCCTTAAAGGAAAAAGCTAAGTAGTGGAGAACGTACTTAGGCCACAAGCTTATCTGAACCCGTTAACCCAATTCAGCAGGAAAGTCTCTCCTAGCATGTAAAGTTTCCATATTTCTAATACATTCTTCATTGGTGCAGCTTAATCATTTGTGGGCCTCTCAGCAATTCTTGATTTTCTTTTGACCCTAAGTGGAAATTTTACATTCTATGCTTTCTCAGAGGTGAGAATCCAAATATTCTCAAAAGATAAAAAATAGAAATCATTTGGCATATTCACTACCATATATTTTGGGGACTTGAGCCAAAACGAATTTTAGAGAGTATGAAATGGTACTACTAACTTTTTGGCTGTTGAGATTGTATACTTCATGTATTATGTACAGATTCTACAGAGACCAGTATTAAAATATCAGTGAATGGAATGACTTTAAAATTTTGTCCTAAACTTTTTTTTTTTTTCAACAAAGCATGGACTTTATGTATTATCACCAGTATTTTAAAGTAGTCCATCAAATAACCATTTGTATTTTTGGTTAACTTGAATATCTTCAGCCCTCAGGGTCCTGCAAGCAAGGAGGAGTTTGCATTAAGATTTTTACCCAAATTCCCCTGACTTACGTCAATCCCATGTATACCTACAGAAACTCAGCATCACTATCTTCCATCCTAGTCTTTCTGAAGAGGTTTAGGGTATCATATCAAACCTATCTATGCAAGTGTGTCAACTATATTAGTATGGAAAATACTAAAGGCCAGCTTCCTGTAGTTCAACTTGCTATGTGTTTAAACTACATTTAAGAGATAAATAGGACGTAAAGCTTAAAAAGTTTGGTTAAATATAAGGTGGAAAAGTCAATATACGTTATAATTTAGGTATATAAGTCTAATTAGTATGACAGTAGGGAGTCATTGAATAATTCGGAAGACAACTCAGTGATTTTTGTTCTGCAATTTGCTCCATTTACTTCTTAGCCTAATATATGACATTCTTGGTTGTCAGGCAAGTAACTCAACTTTCTTCTATATACCTTTTCTTTGCAGTTAAGAAAAACAATTATCATAATGGCAAAATAAAATAAAACCATGGAATATATGGGAAAGAAAAATAAATAATTGCTTTGGGAGTATTTACAAATGTCCTTCCTCTCCGGTGTCCCAGAGGGCAACTGATTTCACGTCAGTTGAAATCCTCATCATCATTTCCCCCCTAGGCTTTTAAAAGACAGCACTGAGGCTTTCATAAACAGATTCAAAGAGTGTGTGGTAAAAAACAGGGCCTGTGGAGTAGGAGAAGAAGGAGAAATATTGAGGGTAAGAGATTGTTACTATACTCAGGGGCTGAAATAAAATACTTAGCTGGGGCTTCCCTGGTGGCGCAGTGGTTGAGAGTCCGCCTGCTGATGCAGGGGACACGGGTTCGTGCCCCGGTCCGGGAAGATCCCACATGCCGCGGAGCGGCTGCGCCTGTGAGCCATGGCCGCTGAGCCTGCGCGTCCGGAGCCTGTGCTCCGCAACGGGAGAGGCCACAACAGTGAGAGGCCCGCGTACCGCCACCCCCCCAAAAAAATTTAGCTGCACAAGCTGTAATAAAAGAAATATTTATTGAGCATGAACTACAGGTGTGGTGCTATTCTAGGCATGTGGATGAAAGAAAGAAGGATCCATACCCTTCTGAAGCTTTCATTCTAGCAGAAGGAGACTGATAATAGACACAATAATAAGTAAACTATGTAGTTTGTTAGAAGATTAACATTTTCAGGATAAAAGAATAAGATGGGTGGAGAGCAAGGACGACATGGTTGGTAATTGGGGACTTAGTGCAAGTTTAATTGTAGTGGTAAGAGTTGGCCTTATTGAGCAGGAGGGATTTGCAGGGCCTCGCTGACTAATATGGATTGGAGGAGGAGGCTTTTAAGAAAGAGGAGCTGAGAGTGTTTGTGAGCAGTACATGGAAAACAAAGGTGTAGGGGAAAGAAGTTATGTTAAAAATATTTAATAGGTTGCTTCCGTATCTTGACTATTATAAGTAGTGCCGCTGTGAATATTGGGCTGCATGTATCTTTTTGAATTAGTGTTTTCATTTTCCTCAGATATATACCCAGCAGTGGAATTGCAGGATCATATAGTAGTTCTGTTTTGAGTTTTCTGAAGAATGTTCATACTGTGTTTCATAGTGGCTGCACCACTGTACCTTCCCACCAGCAGTGTACTAGGATTCCCTTTTCTCTGTATCCTCACCAACATCTCTTGTAGAGTTTTTGATGGTAGCCATTCTGACAGGTGTGAGGTGACACCTCACTGTGGTTTTATTTTGCATTTCTCTGATGATTAGTGATGTTGAACATATTTTTATGTGCCTGTTTATACCTGTATATCTTCTTAGGAAGAATGTCTATTCAATTCTTTTGCCTATTTTTAAATTGGGTTTCTTGTATTTTTGATATTGAGTTGTATGAGCTGTTTATGTTTTGGGTTGTTGGTCCTTGTTGGTCATATCACTTGCACATATTTTCTCCCAGTCCATAGGATGTCTTTTCATTTTGTGAATAGTTTCCTTTGCTCTGCCAAAGCTTTTAAGTTTAATTAAGTCCCATTTGTTTATTTTCATTTTTGTTTTCTTTGCCTGAGGAGACAGATCCAAAAAAAATATTGCTATGATTTATGTCAAAGAATGTTTGCCTATGTTTTCTTCTAGGAGTTTTATGCTTTTCATCTTATATTCAGACCTTTAATCCATTTTTAGTTTATTTGTGTATATAGTATAGGAAAATGTTCTAAAATTATTCTTTTACATGTAGCTGCCCAGTTTCTCCAGCACCACTTATTGAAAAGACTGTGTTTTATCACTGTATATACTTGCCTCCTTTGTCATAGATTAATTGATCATAGCACCCTTAGTGTCCATCAGTGGATGAATGGATAAAAAAAGATGTAATACATATATATATATATACACACACACACACACATATATATATATATATACACATACATACATACACACATATATACACACATAACACACACACACACAATGGAATATTACTCAGCCATAAGAAAGAATGAAATTCTGCCATTTGCCACAACATAGATGAACCTAGAGGGTATTATGTTCAGTGTTCTAATTTTTTTTTTAATTTAAAAAATTTTTTTAACATAGTTGAGTACACAATTGTCTATTTTGTTGTTTTAATAATTTGTACATATTTTAATAATTCTTTTGTGTAGTTAATATTGAACTAAAACAACATAAAAAACACCTTTGAGGGCTTCCCTGGTGGCACAGTGGTTGAGAGTCCACCTGCCGATGCAGGGGACATGGGTTCGTGCCCCGGTCCGGGAAGATCCCACATGCCGCGGAGCGGCTGGGCACGTGAGCCATGGCCGCTGAGCCTGCATGTCCGGAGCCTGTGCTCCGCAACGGGAGAAGCCACAACAGTGAGAGGCCTGCGCACCGCAAAAACAAAACAAAACAAAACAAAAACACCTTTGAGTAGAGAAGGCACATTCTAAAAGGACTAAATGTGGTAATAGAAGTCAAAGTGGTAGTCACTACTGGCGTTGGATACGTTAACTCACAGGAAAGGGGAAAAGAGCTTTCCAAGATGTTGGAAATGTTTTTATCTTAATCTGGATGCTGGCACACATGCCTCTGTGTGGTGTGTGTGTGTACGCTTGTGTGTCTGTAAATATTGAGGAGCATTGTGTACCTTTCATCCAGGTACATGGAACATCTTGAACACTCTGGAGAGGGGGACACAAGGAAAGAGAAGTTAGGCCAATCATCACAACATTTATCCCTACTTATTTCCCTTTTCTCTTCATTGGTTGTCATTACCCTCTAAAGAGCCTTCATATGTACCGGTTCCTTAGAAAAATCTCTTCATAATTAGCTGTTTCAGTATTTTTTTTATAACCTCTCTCCTAAATAAGACATCTCTACCGTGTTACAGACTTCTATTTCCAGCTGCTAAGCATGTTTCTTTGGATGCTCTACAGCATCTTCACAGTGATACTGACCAGCGTTCTTGGCCTTTCCCAATCAATAGAAATTGACTAGAAGTTAGACAAATTTAGGCAAGGTTTTACTGGGGCCCGTGCTACAGCAGGGGGCATCAAGAACAAGTAACAGGTTCCCTTGCTCGTTCCCCGAAGAGGGGCGAGCTGGTTCCTTAAATGAGGTGAGGGTAGGGGTGTGTGCAGGGGTTGGGCCACAGGGATGGCTTAGGTGTTCTGCCCACCCCTTTGTAGTGTTGAGTGAAGGGGGCATACACAGTACCCTCCCTGCTTTTGCTCCCAACACCCGACACCTGGTTTTTGCTCCTGGCTCTTCAGAAGTGGCAGGGGTTTTTTTTTTTTTTTTTTTTGGTCTTTTTGTATATTTTGGCCCAGAACTTGCCCCTACTGTGCATACATGAACTTACTTTTAGTCCTATATAGTTTCTTTGTATTTTGTTTCTTGAGGAGAGGTTTGTCAAGGTGCAAGCATTGCAGCACTGCAGCAAAGGGTCTCAGGTCCCAGCCTGTCTCAATAGAACTAAGAATCTAATTAATAAAACACTTTGGGAACAGACAAATAAATTTTCTCACCTTCAAACCTGCACTTTCTAGAACTGTAAGGATGTATATGTTGACCATCCACATAGTTGAATAACTCTTCTATATTCCTACCTAGGGGTCACGCATGATCCTTTGAGTACTTCACAGAGGAGTAATTCTGCATCTTCTGAACCAGAACACCTTTAGATCTAAGGGTTAGAATATTCTTTATGTTAACACTAAAAACCATAATCTCAGAATCCACATCATACCATTTATATATTCAAAGTTCAATACATTCATTTGGACAGATACTTACTAAGTGACTACTGTTTATAAGAAACAGTTTGTTGAATGTTAATTTTATTTTTTATATAATTGAATTTATATTTTGCTTCTGTATAACACAATATCAAAAATAAATAGATAAAAATTAAAACAGATTGAAAAAATCTAAATGCTAGCAAAAATATGAAGGCAACTTTGAGTTAAATAATAATTGCACCTAATATAATGAGTCATTCTTTGTTTGAGCAAAGGCAAGGCCATTTGCTGCATAATGCAAAGCAAGTCTGTTATCCCTCAGGGAGGACACAGCACTTGATCTACTTTTTCCATGATATATTACCTTTCAGAAGCTTTTCTTTCACACAACTAATCACTTGCAGGACAGTAAGAATATCTTATGAAGGAAGAGAAAGAGGAAAATAGGTGAAAGTACATGCTGGAAAAAACAGAAACCCTAAAAATTCAACCACTTAAGTTTACCAGACTTGAAGAATTTATCAACAGTGGCAAAAAATCGATAAAATGAAAGTCCTATGCAAGGAGTAGAAAAAGATTATAAGAAAAAAAATTCTTTCTTACTAGTTCTAAAATATTTCCTTAAGAAGACCATCACAGAGTATGTTGATCATGTTGCATTTTTCCTACTGCTATACTATTTTTCAATTACAGGATACAACAGCTCTTCAGTGAAAAAAATAAAAAGGATTGATAAACAGTTTTTTTAGGCATTACAGATATGTTCTAAATACCAAAAGCCCAGTCACTTATGCATTTTAATAGGTAAAATGACATTATGACTGTATACTATGCCAAATATAAAATAGACAATATTATTTTCCTTAAATTTCCACATCCTCTGATTTATGTCAGGTTCAGAAAATGACATAGTATCAAGGCCAAGAAGTATCCATAAGTGAAATTTCCCTGTGGACCACTAGAAAATGGAACTGCATCTTTTCAATTCATGTATTTCTTCAGAACTCTATGTTAACTTGAATCTGACTATAATATCTGAAGTTTGCTCCTATTTGTAAAATGGTTACAGAACACTAAAATAGTGAGATCTGGCAAATCATGTTCATTTTCTTGTACCTTTTTTTATTGAATGAAAGTCTTTACAGGTATAGTATATTGTTTTACAGTTTCTTATTGTACAGATGATAAGACAGGATAGAGATGGAACATTAGTGGAATAGTTTATGTTGGAAATAATTTATCTATATTGGAATTGTGCTGTTGGGGCCTTTAATAACTTAGCTACATTTCTGAGCTGAGATACATCAACCAAGATTCATTTTATTCTCTGCACCCTATCAGCAATTATTTTCCTTAACCTTAAGTTTCACATTCAATATACACATTAAACTAAACATATCATCCTGGGATACTCAGAACATATTTTCTCCATTTCTACTGTAAATATAATGTGGCCCTTCAATTTATGGACTAGAACATGTGTACAAGAAGGTTTATTTGGAGAGAAAGAGAGAGGGACTGTCAGTTAAGGATTCTCCACTGACTATTCTGGAGTTCATTGGCTTTAATTAAAGTAGTAGAGATGCCTGAGAATTTCCAACAGAGACTGAAATTAAGAAGCACTAAACCAGAAATCTATAGAGCTGTGTGGCTGACACGGTCTTGGTGCTCCAGCCTGGTGTCAGGCCTGAGCCTCTGAGGTGGGAGAGCCGAGTTCAGGACATTGGACCACCAGAGAACTCCTGGCCCCACGTAATATCAATTAGTGAAAGCTCTCCCAGAGACCTCTGTCCCAGTGCTAAGACACAGCTCCACCCAACAGCCAGCAGCTCCAGTGCTGGATGCCCCATGCCAAACAACCAGTAAGACAGGAACACAACGTCATCCATTAGCAGAGAGGCTGCCAAAATCATACTAAGTTCACAGACACCCCAAAACACACTACTGGACACGGCCCTCCCCACCAGAAAGACAAGATCCAGCCACCCACCAGAACACAGGCACCAGTCCCCTCCACCAGGAAGCCTACACAAACCACTGAACCAACTTCACTCACTGGGGGCAGACACAGTAAACAGTGGGAACTACGAATCTGCAGCCTGCAAAAAGAAGACCCCAAACACAGTAAGTTAAACAAATTAAAAAATAAGAAGACAGAGAAATATGCAGTAGATGAAAGAGCAAGGTAAAAATCCACCAGACCAAACAAATGAAAAAGAAATAGGCAGTCTACCCAAAAAAGAATTCACAGTAATGATAGTAAAGATGATCCAAAATCTTGGAAATAGAATGGAGAAAATACAAGAAACGTTTAACAAGGACCTAGAAGAACTAAAGAGCAAATGATGAAAAACACAATAAATGAAATTTAAAATTCTCTAGAAGGAATCAAAAGCAGAATAACTAAGGCAGAAGAATGGATAAGTGACCTGGAAGATAAAAAAATGGAAATAACAACTGCAGAGCAGAATAAAGAAGAAAGAATGAAAAGAATTGAGGACAGTCTCAGAGACCTCTGGGACAACATTAAACGCACCAACATTCAAATTATAGGGGTCCCAGAAGAAGAAGAGAAAAAAGAAAGGGTCTGAGAAAATATTTGAAGCGACTATAGTTGAAAACTTCCCTAATATGGGAAAGGAAATAGTCAGTCATGTCCAGGAAGTGCATAGAGTCCCATACAGGATCAATCCAGGGAGAAACATGCCATGACACATATTAGTCAAACTATCAAAAATTAAATAAAAAGTATTAAAAGCAGCAAGGGAAAAGCAACAAATAACATACAAGGGAATCCCCATAAGGTTAACAGCTGATATTTCAGCGGAAACTCAGCAAGCCAGAAGGGAGTGGAAGGGCGTATTTAAAGTGAAGAAAGGGAAAAACCTACAACCAAGATTACCCAGCAAGGATCTCACTCAGATTAAACAGAGAAATTAAAACCCTTACAGACAAGCAAAAGCTAAGAGAATTCAGCGCCACCAAACCAACTTTACAACAAATGCTAAAGGAACTTCCCTAGGCAGGGAACACAAGGGAAGGAAAAGACCTACAATAACAAACCGAAAACAGTTAAGAAAATGGTAATAGGAACATGCATGTTGATAATTAACTTCAATGTAAATGGACTAAATGCTCCAACCAAAAGACATAGACTGGCTGAATGGATACAAAAACAAGACCTGTATACATGCTGACTACAAGAGACCCACTTCAGACCTAGGGACACATACAGACTGAAAGTGAGGGGATGGAAAAAGATATTCCATGCAAATGGAAATCAAAAGAAAGCTGGAGTAGCAATTCTCATATCAGACAAAATAGACTTTAAAATAAAGACTATTACAAGAGACAAAGAAGGACACTACATAATGGTCAAAGGATCAATTCAAGAAGAATATATAACAACTGTAAATATTTATGCACCCAACATAGGAGCACCTCAGTACATAAGGCAAATGCTAACTGCTGTAAAAGGGGAAATCGACAGTAACACAATCATAGTAGGGGACTTTAACACCCCACTTTCACCAATGGACAGATCATCCAAAATGAAAATAAATAAGGAAAGCCAAGCTTTAAATGACACATTAGACAAGATGGACTTAATTGATATTTTTTGGACATTCCATCCAAAAATAACAGAATACACTTTCTTCTCAAGTGCTCATGGAACATTCTCCAAGATATATCATACCTTGGGTCACAAATCAAGCCTTGCTAAGTTTCAGAAAATTGAAATCATATCAGTTACCTTTTCCAACCACAATGCTATGAGACTTGATATCAATTCAGGAAAAAAACTGTAAAAAATATAAACACAAGGAAACTAAACAATATGCTACTGAAGAACCAAGAGATCACTGAAGAAATCAAAGAAGAAATTAAAAAATAGCTAGAAACAAATGACAAAACACAACGATGCAAAACCTAAGGGATGTGGCAAAAGCAGTTCTAAGAGGGAAGTTTATAGCAATACAATCCTACCTAAAGAAACAAGAGATATCTCAAATAAACACCTAACCTTACACCTAAAGCAATCAGAGAAAAAAGAACAAAAAAACCAAAGTTAGCAAAAGGAAAGAAATCATGAAGATCAGATCAGAAATAAATGAAAAAGAAATGAAGGAAACAATAGCAAAGATCAATAAAACTAAAAGCTGGTTCTTTGAGAAGATTAACAAAATTGATAAACCATTACCCAGACTTACCAAGAACAAAAGGAAGAAGACTCAAATCAACAGAATTAGAAATGAAAAGGAGAGGTAACAACTGACACTGCAGAAATACAAAGGATCATGAGAGATTACTACAAGCAAATAAATGCCAAACCAATGGACAACCTGGAAGAAATGGACAAATTCCTAGAAAAGTACAGCCTTCCAAGACTGAACCACGAAGAAAGAGAAAATATAAACAGGCCAATCACAAGCACTGAAATTGAGACTGTGATTAAAAATCTTCCAACAAACAAAAGCCCAGGACCAGATGGCTTCACAGGTGAATTCTATCAAACATTTAGAGAAGAGCTAACACCTATCCTTCTCAGACTCTTCCAAAATATAGCAGAGGGAGGAATAGTCCCAAACTCATTCTACTAAGCCACTATTACCATGATACCAAAACCAGACAAAGATGTCACAAAAAAAGACACTACAGGCCAATATCATTGATGAACATAGATGCAAATATCCTCAACAAAATCCTAGCAAACAGAATCCAACAGCACATTAAAAGGATCATGCACCATGATCAAGTGAGATATATCCCAGGAATGCAAGGATTCTTCAATATATGTAAATCAATCAGTGTGATACACCATATTAACAAATTGAAGCATAAAAACACCATATGATAATCTCAATAGATGCAGAAAGAGCTTTCAACAAAATTCAACTCCCATTTATGATAAAAAACCCTTCAGAAAGTAGGCATGTAAGGAACCTACATCAACATAATAAAGGCAATATATGACAGACCCACAGCCAACATTGTTCTCAAAGGTAAAAAACTGAAACCATTTCCACTAAGATCAGGAACAAGACAAGGTTGTGCACTCTCACCACTATTATTCAACGTAGTTTTGGAAGTTTAGCCACAGCAATCAGAAAGGAGAAAGAAATAAAAGGAATCCAAATCAGAAAAAAAGTAAAACTGTCACTGTTGCAGATGACATGGTACTCTACATGGAGAATCCTAAAGATGCTACCAGAAAACTACTAGAAGTAATCAATGAATTTGGTACAGTAGCAGGATCCAGAATTAATGCACAGAAATCTCTTTCATTCCTATACACTAATGACAAAAAATCTGAAAGAGAAATTAAGGAAACACTCACATTTACCATTGCAACAAAAAGAATAAAATACCTAGGGATAAACCTACCTAAGGACACAAAAGACCTGTATACAGAAAACTGTAAGAGACTGATGAAAGAAATTAAAGACAATACACACAGATGGAGAGATGTCCCATGTTCTTGGATTGGAAGAATCAACATTGTGAAAATGACTATACTACCCAAAGCAATCTACAGAGTCAATGCAATCCCTATCAAACTACCAATAGCATTTTTCACAGAACTAGAACAGAAAATTTCACAATTTTTATGGAAACACAAAAGACCCCAAATAGCCAAAGCAATCTTGAGAAAGTAAAACTGAGCTGGAGGAATCAGGCTTCTGTACTTCAGACTGTACTACAAAGCTACAGTAATCAAGGCAGTATGGTACTGGCACAAAAACAAATATCAATCAATGGTACAGGATAGAAAGTATATCAGTAATCAAGTAATCAATCAATCAACAGTAATCAATCAATCAAACAGTAATCAATCAATAAACAGTAATCAAGACAGTGTAGTACTGGCACAAAAACGGAAATATAGATCAATGGAACAGACAGAAATTCCAGAGATAAACCCACACACATATGGTCACCTTATCTTTGATAAAGGAGGCAAGAATATACAATAGAGAAAAGACATCCTCTTCAATATGTGGTGCTGGGAAAACTGGACAGCTACACATAAAAGAATGAAATTAGAACATTCCCTAACACCATACACAAAAATAAACTCAAAATGGATTAAAGACCTAAATGTAAGGCCAGACACTATAAAACTCATAGAGGAAAACATAGGCAGAACACTGTATGACATAAATCACAACAATATTCTTTTTGACCCACCCCCTAGAGAAACGGAAATAAAAACAAAAATAAACAAATGGGACCTAATGAAACTTAAAAGCTTTCTCGAATCAAAGGAAAACATTAAACAAGACGAAAGACAACCCGCAGAATGGATGACAATATTTGCGAACAAAGCAGCTGACAAAGGATTAATCTCCAAAATTTACAAGCAGCTCATGCAGCTCAATATCAAAAAAACAAACAACCCAATCCTAAAATGGGCAGAAGACCTAAATAGACATTTCTTCAAAGAAGATATACAGATTGCCAACAAACACATGAAAGGATGCTCAACATCATTAATCATTAGCAAAAAGCAAGTCAAAACTACAATGAGGTATCACCTCACACCGTTCAGAATGGCCATCATCAAAAAATCTACAAACAATAAATGCTGGAGAGGGTGTAGAGAAAAGGGAACCCTCTTGCACTGTTGGTGGGAATGTAAATTGATGTAGCCACTATGGAGAACAGTATGGAGGTTCCTTAAAAAACTAAAACTAGAACTATCATATGACCCAGCAATCCCACTACTGGGCATACACCCTGAGAAAACCATAATTCAAAAAGAGATATGTAGCCCACCACTTATTGCAGCACTATATACAATAGCTAGGACATGGAAGCAACCTAAGTGTCCATTGACAGATGAATGGATAAAGAAGATGTGGCACATATATACAATGGAATACTACTCAGCCTTAAAAAGAAATGAAATTGAGTTATTTATAGTGAGGTGGTTGGATCTGGAGTCTGTCATACAGAATGAAGTAAGTCAGAGGGAGAAAAACAAATACCGTATGCTAACACATACATGGAATCTAAAAAAAAAAAAAAAAATGGTTCTGATGAACCTAAGGGCAGGACAGGAATAAAGATGCAGATTTAGAGAATGGACTTGAGGACACGGAGAGGGGGAAGGGTAAGCAGGGACGAAGTGAGAGAGTAGCACTGACATATATACACTACCAAATGTAAAATAGATAGCTCGTGGGAAGCAGCTGCATAGCACAGGGAGATCAGCTCAGTGCTTTGTGACCACCAGAGGGTTGGGATAAGGAGGATGGGAGGGAGATGCAAGAGGGAGGGGATATGGGGATATATGTATACATATAGCTGATTCACTTTGTTATACAGCAGAAACTAATGCAACATTGTAAACAATTATACTCCAATAAAGATGTTAAAAAAAAAAAAGGTTTATTTGTTTTTAATTTCCTGAGATGAGACTTATACTTCCCTTGGGGTGCCACTAGTGAAAGGCTATTATCTTACAGTTTCTTAATATTTCAGTATCTTGATTCCTAACACTAATTTATCTTTTTCATTAACTCCTCATAATTTTTAGAGTTAATAATCAATGACATTATAATCTGGTTGAGGAACATTATAAAAATTTAACATCAGTAGTAGTGGCTGAGGAAACAAATTCAAATCAAGGGTTTCATTTAGAAAAAGATTACCATAAAACATATCAGCATATATATGTAATCTACCTACTTATTGATGACTGAACAAATACACCTTACATGAAGACTTTTAAAATTAGATTCAATGTATTCATCTCGTGGCATTGGTTGTCCATTTGAGAAATTCTAATCCCTAGTACACGTTATTTTAGTAACAATATATATACATATATGTTCACAAGAATCTTACATATTATTACTAAAATATTTTTTGAGCAGAAATGCCGAAAACATTATGCTTTTAGCATGGTTCCAGAGTCATCATTTAAGCCTGTCAAAGTACTTAGTTGCAATACTCTTTCATAGACACATTTGAAAGATTATAAAAAGAACTTACTTTAAAAAACGTAAGATACTTAACATAAACTGAGTATCAGTAATACAAAAGAGACTGTATAGAACACAAAATCATTCAATATTCCTCCTCAGGTAATAAATTATAAAGTGGATGGGTTAGGATTGCACTGGACAAAAAGACTGGCAACAAAAAATGAAAAACTTCTCATTTTACCTTTAGCTATTCAAATTGCTCATGGGGATTTGAATAAGATTTTAACATTAGGTAAAAGACAACATTTCTAAAAATTATTTATTTATTTATTTATTTATTTATTTATTTATTGACTGTGTCGGCTCTTAGTTGTGACGCGGTATCTTTTGTTGCGGCACACGGGCTTTTCATTGTGGTGTGTGGGGTTCTCTCTAGTTGTTGTTGTGCACAGGCTTCTGTCTAGTTGTAGCGTGAGGGTTTTTTTTCTCTCTCTAGCTGTGGCGCCCAGGCTCCAGGGCGCATAGGCTCTGTAGTTGTTGTGTGTATGGTCCAGAGCGTGTGGGTTCCATAGTTTGTGGCACACCGGCTCTCTAGTTGAGGCACGCGGGCTCAGTAGTTTTGGCACGAGGGCCTACATGTGGGATCTTAGTTCCCTGACCAGGGATTGAACCCACATCCCCTGCATTGGGAAATGGATTCTTTACCACTGGACCACCAGGGAAGTCCCTAAAGACAACATAGTTTTCACCAACTCTTGCATCCACTGTTATTGTAGGACATATAGGCCTGTGTAATGTCCTTCTGTTAATTTCTGGATGTCCCAGGAATTGTACCTCTGGTAGTCACACCTGAAATCTGTCATTTTCTGCAGCAAATTTTTAATTTTTTTCTCTTTGACTTTTATGTATTTTCTATTTAGTTTCAAAATTTGCTTGATAATAAATGCCAAAGAAATGCTACTGTTTAGTTGTAATATATGGTACAACTTTTATTAAAAGATTTTTTTGTTTGTTTATTCTTTTCCTATCCCAGACCTCATGGTCCTCTGCAGGCTCAGACAGAAATGCATGGCGAGGTGGGCCTAGAGGTCATTTTGATACCATTTTGTGCCCAGAATCACTCTGCCCTTTTCGAAACTAATCCTTACCTAACTCTGACTTCTCTTAAAGAGGACAGTCTCCAAGGGGGTCCCTGTCATTTATGCGTATGCCTGCAGGAGGGAGCATTCCACTGGTTCACCCCAGCGCCGTGAATTACAGCAAGGGATGGTAACCGCAGCAGAGACTCAATATTATCAGCTCGACTACTACTCAGTATTACTAGGTACTCTATAAATATTGTGCTAGTTGCCTTTGCTTTTTCAATCTCATCCTTTACCAGGTAACAGTACCTTTTACCTCTAAATAAGCTAAGGATTAGAACAGTCTTGCTCAAAGTCTCATGAAATTAAATTGTGGAAGAGTAATTAGAACCCAAATTTATTTGTTTTTAAAGCCCGTGTTCTTCAGTTATAACACATTGCTTCCTGATGCTCAAATCTTGGAAACATAAGCCCCTATTGGAAAGATTTATGCTCAAATTAATTAAATTCTACAAATTGGGCTTCTATAAGCAAAAATAAAATATAATTAATTTGATTTTTATTTTTTTTCTTTTGTTTATAACAGAAGTAGGGCAACTAGATCTCTGAGCTAAAACCAGCTTTAAAGATTCATTTGGAACTACGTAGGGATCACATGTGGTGTGGCATGTTGTAGCTGCTTTCTGTCGTGATCAAATGAGTGTATTAAGTTCATTAATTGACTAAAATAAATAAATTAGAACATGAACGGTCAAAAATAGAAAATACCTTTTTTTGGCTGTTCTCCACATTAAACTTGGAATTCTGTCATATTTATTGCACTGAATCAACATTGGGGATACAAATATAAAATTATTTTATTTTCTCTAAGATTGCCCTTAATCATGCTCTGGAGAATTTACCTTTTCCACCTCTAATGATATCTCAGGGAGATTCATAACTTCCTGGTCACTTTCAGATTAAAAAAAATATCATCCAGTTCTGTCCAGTTATATTTTCTTATTTCATATTTTTTCCCACGCAGTCCCTCTTCCCTCCACATTATGCATTACTGTGACTCCAGGCTCCTGCCATGGGGAAGTACACATGCCTGATTCTACTCTTTGCTATGTTGAGATGGAGAGAAGGCATTGGAGAGATAGCAGTGGTTGTCTCTGCCTATCGGTGGTAGAAAGACACTGCTGCTTTCACTCCAGCCAGGCCTGGTCTGCTTGCTCCTTGTAACTTTTACTGGTGTGGTGATCTCCATGTAGGTGACATGCCTGGTTTTCTTGTGGACAGTGTTGTCCTTTATAGAGCCTCAAACATCATAGAGTCCCTCCTAAGGCAGAGTCAGCCCAGTCTTTCGCAGTCCCTGGCAGTAGACCATGCTCCCAACCCCAGAGTTTAGTGGGAAAACTTCCTTGGAAGCCACCTAGGCAATTTCTTGTTATGCCTATTATTTTACCTGTATGTTCCTTCAGATGGAGCCACAGAAACCATTACTGTGCTTTCCAGGTTTCCAAGAACCATTGAAGACTATGGGGAAATTATGGGATTCTCATTCTAGGCATGGAACACTACAATCTTTATTTGCCTTCATAATGTAGCAAACAGATTGCTTCCTGATGCTCAAATCTTGGAAACATAAGCCCCTATTGGAAAGATTTATGCTCAAATTAATTAAATTCTACAAATTGGGCTTCTATAAGCACAAATAAAATGAATTTGATTTTTGTTTGTTTTCTTTTGTTTGTAACGGTTGCCAGAACCGAACTTATGTCCCAGAACCAAAATGTAAAGAAGTAGTAGTCATGCCTTCTCAAGGACGACCTTCCCACACTCTATTCTGATGTTAGTAAATGTCCCTTGATTCCTTAGCAGTAAGCATCCAGGCAGGGAAAGGGGCTCCTGTCCCCCTTCCTGCTGGCCCCGTTCTTAGGGCCTCCTCTCACCACATAGAGGGTGTTGAAGGGAGGTAGAGTATCCCCAGCCTCCACAGGGAAAAGAGAGGACCACTGCATGCCTATCAACTCTAAGGATAATGAAATGATCTTTCCTTTACAAAAGCAGGGGGAGCGTGCACGGGGAAGGAGGTAATTGCAGAGTTAGCAAAGCCAAATATTACAACATCTTCAAATGATTCTTGCACCTATTGTTTTTTCTTTTTTCAAAATGTCAAAATCATGAAGCTTCTTTGTCTTCACTTTTGGGTTAAATGTCTGTGCAGCAGAAATGTGCACTCAGCATCATATTACAAAAGCATCATTTGAGTATCGAAAAACTTACCTTGTGAAAAACTTGACATTATGCCTTTAAGACATCCTGAGTGAGTATGTCTCATCAGCAAATATAAGCCTTCCAGTCTGCTTGACAGGTAGATTTCTAGTGGGAGATGAATGCATCTCAAGCTCTCACAGCTCCGTGACAGAGCTCTCTGTAGTCATTCAACTCACTCCCTTTGCTCTGACTGCAAACTCCACAAACAACATTTAAGATGCTGTTTTTAAAAAATGACATTTTTTTAAAATGTGGCTTTCTGTGAAGATTTTCCTGACTACAAATAATAAAAATTCAGTTTCATTGTATTTCTCAGAGTAATTTTCCCAACATTTTGTGGGTTTCTAATCTTAATTTAGGTTGCTTTGCTGTCTTTTTGTTAATTTATTTTCAGGTTGCTGAAAAGAATGTCCTCTTCATAAGTAACTACCATGTGGCAGGGTTGTTGTTACCCAATCAAACAAAGTAAGGTTGGCTTCTCAAAGGCAGTATGCAAAAAATGTGAATTAATAGTTGTTGCTACCACTGGCACAGAGTGAAGAGCAGACTAAATGAGATTTTCAAAGAAGTTCACTCATGTTATTGGAGCTATCTATACATCAAGAGAAAGTTAGGCATGTGCCCTTATATAACTAAGTACTTATAAACCATCTTCTATTTAGTTTCCAATAAGATAATTTTATTTTAAAAATCTAGAATTTTTCAAGAACTTCATGAATATTAGAGGAAGTTGAAACATATTTTTCTCCTCTCTGACCATCATTTTGAAGGACCTTGGTCTATCAAATTCTAAAATAATTTCCATTAGTATTTTAGATTTAGATAATATAAAATTAATTTCTATAATGCTCTCTAACAATAACAATGAATGGAGTTCCAAATATATCTGTCATAGACATACAACTTGAAAATGTGCTAAGGTAAAAAGGAAGGTGGTTCTTTATCCAGTTTATATTTTTTTATTATTATTTTTTAAATAGTAGTTTTTATTGTGTATGAAATTTGGAGTTTTATTAATTAATTTATTATTCTTTGCTGTGTTGGGTCTTCGCTTCTGTGTGAGGGCTTTCTCTAGTTGTGGCAAGCGGTGGCCACTCCTCATCGCGGTGCGCAGGCCTCTCACTATGGTGGCCTCTCTCTCTCTCTCTCTCTCTTTTTTTTTTTTTTTTTTTTTCCCGATATGTGGGCCTCTCACTGTCGTGGCCTTTCCCGTTGCCGGACGCGCAAGCTCAGCGGCCACGGCTCACAGGCCCAGCCGCTACGCGGCTCACGGGCCTAGCCGCTACGCGGCATGTGGGATCCTCCCAGACCGGGGCACGAACCCGTATCCCCTGCATCGGCAGGCGGACTCTCAACCACTGCGCCACCAGGGAGGCCCTATGGTGGCCTCTCTTGTTGCGGAGCACAGGCTCCAGACGCGCAGGCTCAGCAGTTGTGGCTCACGGGCCCAGTTGCTCCGTGGCACGCGGGATCCTCCCAGACCAGGGCTCGAACCCGCGTCCCCTGCATTAGCAGGCAGACTCTCAACCACTGTGCCACCAGGGAAGCCCCTCTTTATCCAGTTTAAATGACACTGAGTATATGTTTTTCGTCAACCTCTTTACACAGGAAGACATGGTGATTTCATTAGTGTGGTCTTAGAGATTCACCTTTTGTTTGAAATCTCAAAGGATTTAGCAAGCAAGATCAGGTCAACAAATAAAACCCAATAAATGCAGTAGCACCCAAAAGCTAATTAGCCAAGCAATAAGAACACACCGGTTATAAACTACTTTATCAATAAAGGAGATAAGAGATATGAAAGCCAGTTGTGCTAATTCCTCCCCCACCTTTATCTAACACTCCCCCTTTGCTCTACTTTCCCCAATGATTCTAATGTAGTTATTAGTTACAATACTAGACAACATTGACTCTGTTCAAGGAGCACTTAATCTCTATTACACAGAGGTTGGAAGTCAAAAAACGATCATCCACATCAGTGATTTCTGCAGAAGACAGCTGCTGAA
>NW_006782126.1:56042-62303 GCF_000442215.2 Lipotes vexillifer
GAACCATGTAAGGCTGTTTAAGGATAAGAATGAGTTTCCAGCTATTTCACAAGTCAAACACTATTGTGGAATCATATTAGAATCTTTAACGGCTAAAGGAAACAGTAGATCACAGAATATTTATGTTTGTAAAAAGTATTATATCTTAAGGGCTTCCCTGGTGGCGCAGTGGTTGAGAGTCCGCCTGCCGATGCAGGGGACATGGGTTCGTGCCCCGGTCCGGGAAGATCCCACGTGCCGCGGAGCGGCTGGGCCTGTGAGCCATGGCCTCTGGGCCTGTGCGCCCGGAGCCTGTGCTCCGCAGCGGGAGAGGCCACGGCAGTGAGAGGCCCGTGTACCGCCAAAAAAAGAAAAAAAAAAAGAAAAAAAGTATTATATCTTAAGACAACATCAGTCATTTAGTATCAATTATTTTCAGTTAGATTTAAAGGTAGATGGAGAAAATTTTCTGTGGTCAGTGTTGTCTATCAATCAATAGAAAACAATAAGATAATTTTTACAGTGATTTGTTGGCAGTTAATAATTTTTATGAACTTTGTCCCCATGTTTAGAAAAAGATATTATTTTTTAATTTCTTAGTTTGTAAATAGATGGAATTTTTTAAATGTTTACATAAAGCTAATTTGAGGGAATCAAAATGTAGTTAAAATTCAAGAGAAAGAGGTACCTATTTTAAAATCTCCCTTGAAATTCTTTTGTGATGTGAAAAATCTTTTTATTATGCAAATAATGTTACATTTATCTTCATATACCTTTCAGCTTCTCTTAAAGCAAAATATTTATAATTTAGCAACTTCTTTAAAACAAAACGTCAGCTTATACATTTCTTCAGCCTCTCTTTAACTCTTTTTCATCAAAAAAGAAAAAAAAATATGGACAATACAATAATACAGTAATGCAAACGGCTTTTTTCCCCTCGTGTATCATTGCTTTTCTTTCCTAAATGCATGAGTGCTATTTACAAAGGTGGGGGCATTCTGTTTTGGCAGCAATATGAACCTCTGATAAACAGCTGCAGGGCTTATGGCTTTAGCACAGCCATACTATAATGGAACATTTCAACCAGACAAAGGAGAAGTTTGAAGAAAATAGGAGAAAGCCTTCCTGACAACACCGACATTTACCCACATACAAAAATAGTAGACAGAGTCACTCTGGCACCTTGACAATTCAGACACTGCACTCTGCAGTTTTGCCTTCCTGGCTGCTTCTTTCCCAAGTCCATATATAACAAGAATGAAAGTCATTCAAGTGGTAAATTACACTTCCTGGAAAGAGGACTTCAGTTTGACCAGTATACAAATGAAATTTGAGGATGGAGACATAGAATTTTTTAGTAAGGAAGTTTTTGTGTGTTTAATCGAGAGAGACTGACTCCTATGGTTGTAAGGCATATATATTTTCTACATCTTGCACTCAGGAATTCCCTCTTTTCCCTCAATATTAGCTTAGTAGAAACTTCCTAGGAAAGTTTTGAATGTTCTATAGACAAGTTTCTATATTGGCTTTAGAAAACTGAGAAAACATAGATCAATCATTTTAATTTTTTTTTGCAGAGAATGCTAAGGTCCCTTTGTATGGTTTTTATGGGGAAGAGAGCAATCAAACACAACTAATATTCTAAGCCAGTTACCAACAATACAATCTATCATGGCACAAAAATTCAATGTTGAAGAGTTAAATATTAGTAGTAATTTTAAACATTGACACCTAAGTTTAAAAATTTGGAAAACATTCAGGAAAACAGAAAAATAAATTTTAAATTATATAATGATCTTACTTTCTAATGATGGCTACTATATCTTTTTCTTTATTTATGTACACATACACATATAAATACACTGATACACTTTTCTCATAAAAATGGGTCCATGTCAAACTCATTAAAGTTATGTTTTTGATTTAGTGACATTTTCTATGTCATTAAATCTATAAAATCGGATTAATAGAGACATAAAATTCTTTTTTTTTTTTTTTTGCTGTATGCAGGCCTCTCACTGTTGTGGCCTCTCCCGTTGCAGAGCAAAGGCTCTGGACATGCAGGCTCAGCGGCCATGGCTCACAGGCCCAGCCGCTCCACGGCATGTGGGATCTTCCCGGACCGGGGCACGAACCTGTGTCCCCTGCATCAGCAGGCGGACTCTCAACCACTGCGCCACCAGGGAAGCCCGAGACATAAAATTCTTAATTTTATTTATTCCTATTAAGTTTTGATGTCTTTTTCAACTATGCTTTGGAAAAAATTTCTGATATAATCCATAAAATATTTCAAAATAAAGCATAAAATCTGGTAATGTTGAAGACAATTGCACCAGACAAGTTAAACAGGCAAGGAAAACTTTATTGAACATGATTGCAATAGTGGTGAAGACTATTGCAATAGAGGAGAAATACTGAGCTCAACTCCAATGAAACATAAGGCAGGAAAAATGTTAAATCCTGGTATAAGCTAGTGGGCAGGTACTAGAGGATGTAGGAGGGGATTTAGCCAATGTGATTTGTTCATCAGTGTTTACCAGTTGGCTTTTATCCTGTTTATTTTAGTGAATTTAAACTCCTATCTCCACACAGAGACTGGGAGATAGGGGCCTTATTTTTCTTGATGACTGCATTCCAAAGGGATGACTTCAGGTCCTTGAGAAAGACATTCCTAGGTTGTAAAATTGCCCCAGCTGGTAGGAGATTTACATCACAAAAAGGCAGGCAAAGAATTTACAATTGCAAGTTTTCTAGAATAAATGCTCTAATAAAAGGGAGGTTAGGAGCCTATTGTCAGGAAGAAACCTAACTAAATTTTAGTAAAGCTGAGGGGAAAGGTAAGGCCATCTTGGTCAGTAACAATATATGTTGCTATGCATACTTCATTTATGAATTTTGGTTATAGTTCATCTATTAAATTGGAAGCCTGCGACTGTTTGGGGTGAATGTAGACATGCGCAATGTCAGGAAGAAATGATGCAGTCAAGACCAGTATGGCTCAAATCCAGTCAATTATGAGAAAGTATTTAAATTTCTACATAGAGTAAACATGTACTATTTGACATATGAAACAAATTAAACAGACAATAATAATGCTACAAGATGGTTGCTGGATTACTGAGCTTTTTCAAGGACTCTTTAAAGAGAAGGAATTCACAAACACATTTATCATTATGAAAAATAATTATTTCACTAAAAAACAAAACTTTAATAAGAAAAAAATGGTTTGTGTGAATGAAGTCATAAATAAGCTCTCAGGAGAATTTTTACAACTAATTTAAAAGAAAGCATTTCAAATAAACAGAATCTCAATGGCATTTCGTTGTTGTACGTTAATAAAAATGAACAATTGTTTTCATTTTCCCTTCTGAGAAACTTGGTAGTATAACATCCATCAACCATACATCCACTCCTTGTTAGTTCTAATTGGTTTAATCAAAACAAATCAAATTATAGGTAAAAGGAATCCTGAATGACGTTTCCTCTGTCTACTCCTTTATCCAAATGTTCCTGATGTCATAATTGAATATCTTTGACTCTTGTTTCCCTAGACTGTTACACAGATCCTATTATTTAAAAATCTTGGTTATTTTAAGTTTAGATGACTTTTATTTAACCATTCTTAACATTCTTGCTCTATCTGAAGCTCTGCTAAAATCCTAGAAAAAAATATGTAATATATGTTTTATATATATATATATACATGAATATATATACATACATATACACAAATATATATACAGATATAGATATGTATATGTACAGAGAGACTAAGATATTGATACAAAATGGTTATTTATACATGTACATATAAATACATATATTTATGTATATGTAAATATTATTTCTGTATCTATACCTTCATCTGCCTCTATATCTGTATTTGCTTTTCGTATATGTATTTGCATTTATAGCTTAATTCTGCCACAATCACTTCTTTCCAAAGCGTAGGATGTCAGTTTTTTTCTTCACATTTATTTTTTACTCCCTGCTTCTAGATATAATATTCAGGCTTTAAAAACGTTTTTAACCCCAACTAAAGCCATTTCATAAAAATAACTTTTAGTCCTGTTTCTTTACTGCATGTTTTATTTCAATTCTTGCTCCCATTTTCTTGCTGATGACAACAGGAGTCACTTCCTCATACCAGAATTTCAAAAAGGGACTGTAACCTACGGGTGAGATTTTTGTATTCCTGAACAATTGGAAGATGAGCAATAAAAAGTAAAAGAATTCTAGGGACATAGAACATTTTGTGTCATATTATTTTAGTCTAGTCTTGATTACTATCTTTCCTTTAAACTGTCTTAACACTTTAAATCTGAGATTTATGATGCAAGAAGCATAATGATAGAGCCATAATCATCTCAAAATCATTTTCACTTTCCCCTCAATAGGGGGTTGTAATTGCATGTAGTCACGGAAATTAGTGTTGGCCATAGGCCTAGAAGGGAAAAGAATGGCACGACTAGAAAAAGTTACACTGAGAACTATTAAATTTGCTAAAATTTCAAATCCACTCCTCAGTAGAAAATAATCTTTTCCTGGCATTGTATACTTGCTTACTTGAGTATCTACATAACACATTTAGTATGAGAAGAATTTAGGGAAATGTATCCATTTAGTTCTATGAAAGAGGTGAAGAAATTAAAATTTACTTAGGGCCCTACTATAATTCATATATATGTTGTCACTGACAATTTCTTATGACTCCATCTATCTACACATTGTTTAAATACATATAAGACACTCTCCCAGCATACTCGGGCAAAAAATAGAGCTGTACCTCTGAGTGGACCATGGCAATAGCCTCAATACAAATTTTGAATTTCAATCAGTATTTTCTTGAAAAGTCAAGCTTGATCATTCAACTGTCATGACTAAAACTCTCCACAAGCCTCCTACTCTGTTACATAGATTGTGAGAACACCGACATTTCAGGCCCTGAGCTTCATTTCATACCACTAACCACTAACTCCCTCTTAGTCTGTGCTTCCCCTGTTCCAGATTTGTTGAACTTCTTTTGGTTCCTCAGAGTGCCCTGTTCTCTCTTCTGTTCTGGACTTTGTGTCTAAATCAGGCCAGTGGAGGATAGACAAGATCCATAAGGGCAGTAGATATGATTGTCAAGCACATGAATGGAAGAGCCAGAATATCAGCATCTGAGTCCTAGCTCTGCCTCAAATATTACATAAGCAAGTTACTTTTCGCCCTCTTCTGCACTTATGTGCAACAATGGAGTTAACCGTATTCTACCTCATAGGTCTGCTGTCTACTATGAGAAAGTACAAGTAAAGCACTGAGAATAGTCCTTGGCACACAGCAAGTGTTCTATAAATGCTGGCTGTTATTATCATAAAGGACATGTTTTTCAAGGAGGAAAAAATTAGATGAGGGAGAAAGGGATGTGTTATTGCCAAATAGAGCACTGATGAGAATAAGTATGAATTTACAATATTATGTGAAAAGGGTCATTTATTTGAAATGTTGGAGTTTCTCTTGTGGTTTATTTACTCATACAAATTTAAGAAGAAATTAACGTGATTCTAACTCTCCAAGCCTCATCAACATGATCATCTGGAATAAATTGTAATTTATTGTTCTACATTTGACAGGGGAAGAACATTGTAAGATGAGCCTAAGGGTAATCAGATCTTCCTGAAATAGAGAAAATTTAAAGGTCAATTGTCCTTTGAAGCTTCCCAGTGCTCTTTTTTGTCAAACATGCAAATCCACAGTGCTGCCTATAGAATAATCTTCACAAGTACTATCAGTTTAATAAAATACTTACTTTTATCTTTCTTATACATACATTATTCCAAGCTCACATCTAAGTCATTCTTCATGGTAAGAGCTAATCTCATTTCCTCATACCTGTCACTGAATCATGTTAAATATCTCACTAAGAATAATTACCTCACAGCTAAATTTCCCTGGCCTTTCTGGGTACAAAAAAAGGGAATGGCTTTATCCACTCAGAAACATTGTCATCTAGGATAGCCATTTTTATATTCTGCATAAGAGTATACATATTATTTTGACATAAGTAAACCATCAACTTGATTCCAACATAACATTTGAGATATTTAAGTTATTTGCATCCAAGTTACCATAATGTGACCTTCAGAAGTATGGTCTCATCTCAGGAACTTTTTCAAAGTTTTTCTATTATCTTGACTTTCATATAAAGAAAAATTTAAATATTTAGTTTCCTCTCTGTCTGTCCCTATTTCTGTCTCTGTCTGTCTGAAGAAGAAGGAGAAGGAGAGGGGGAGGGGGAGG
>NW_006782126.1:62399-111358 GCF_000442215.2 Lipotes vexillifer
GGGAGGGAGAAAGAAGGAGGGGGAGGGGGAGGGGGAGGGAGGGAGAAGGAGAAGGAGAAGGAGAAAGGCAATATAAAAGCTAACTTTAATATACTGAGTTGCATGTGCTGCTTGATTAATGTGCTTGTGAATTCTTAATAAGGGATGTGTGCATATTCATGGTGATGTTTATTAATTCATAAAGCAGCTGCTCAAAGGCAGCTAGTGGAGAGAGACATCGTCTCCTCTGCAGAAGCCTCTTGGCAGCAATCAGAACTTTTCCCTGCCTGGTCGTAGATCACAGCCCCAGCATCCTAACTGATGGCCCTTTATCTGCCCTGGGAAATGGATCCCTTTTGCCAGCTGGAGGCCTGAGGGATTGGAGGTTCGGATCTAAATCCCCCAATGTGTGGAGGATGAAATATTAAACTTAATGAGACTAGTAGAGTCCACAGCTCATTTCAATTATTTCTGATTGTTTTCAGATGCAGCCCTGCATGCTTCATTTAGTTCTGCAATAAACAGAACATGCAGTATGGTGGTGGGTCTCACTTGAGACCCTGAGGAAACATCCCACAGGAAATGATGAAAATAATAAAGAGTGTAACATGCATTGGAGCATGTACCAGGCAGATGAGATGGAAAGCACAGGGGTGGGAAGAACTAATGACTGTGCCTCATCTACCTGGATTTACACAGGAAATCTCACTTTTACGTTCTTAGAATGACTCCTGAAATTAAACATAAATAAAACACATTGTAAATTATGTATTACTAAGCTCCTCTCTCCTGAACTATTTTCTTCCTACCCACTTGGAGAAAAGGCTGACTACAGTTTAGAGGAGTTTGAGACATTGATATACACAAAATTGCAGAATACCAGTTAATAATCTGAGAAAGGTTTATACAGAGTATCTCCTAGCAGCTTCGTCTGAAATGTGAGTAGACATTTATAAGTTGCTTAGAAATGTAGTTTAATTGAAAAGGCCTGAAAGCTTTTATTTTGATATCATTAGAGCATGTCATTTGGGGAAATTAAAATATTTTATTTTACTGACTTTTATCATTTTGACTAGAAGACTGTCTGGGGAATTTTACTACATCAACTTGGCTAGGCAAGGGTATCCAGAGTTTGGACAAACACCAGTCTAGATGTTACTGTGATGTTATTTTTTAGATGCTATTAACATTTATTTATTTATTTTTAAGATTTATTTTTCATTTATTTATTTGTTAATTTTTGGCTGCATTGGGTCTTAGTTGCAGCACGTGGGATCTTCGTTGAGGCATGAGGGATCTTTCATTGTGGTGAGCAGGCTTCTCTCTAGTTGTGGCATTTGGGTTCTTTTCTTTTCTCTAGTTGTGGCGCACAGGCTCCAGGGCACGTGGGCTCTGTAGTTTGTGGCATGCGGGCTCTAGTTGAGGCACGTGAGCTCAGTAGTTGTGGTGCGTGGGTTTAGTTACCCTGTGGCATGTGGGATCTTAGTTCCCTGACCAGGGACTGAACCTGTGTCCCCTGCATTGTAAGGTGGCTTCTTTACCACTGGACCACCTGGGAAGTCCCATGATTAACATTTAAATCAGTAGATTTTGAGTAAAGCAGATTACCATCCACAATGTGGGTGGGCCCCATTCAACCCTTTGAAGACCTTAATAAGAATGACAGAGGTGCCCTGAGGAAGAAGGAATGTCTTCAGATCACCTTCAGAATCAAGACAGAAGCATCAACTCTTCCCTCCTTCTCTGGCCTTCTGGCCTGCCCTCCGGGTTTTGGACTTGCAGTCCTTACAATAGTCTGAACCAATTCCTTAAAATAAATCTTCTTTTTCTTTCTATATACACATTCTATTGGTTCTGTTTCTCTGGAGATGCTTGACCAATACAAAGACCAGGACTAAATCTTTGAAGCTCAACAGAATAGTTTCTAACAAAATTCCAAATGTACGATAAGGACTTACTGAACATATTTTTGAAGTATATGTCTGTAAGTGAAAATCCTTCTTTTAGTCCATTCTCAATCATTCTCAGCTTTAAGTAATGCAGTACAGTCAAGTAAATAGTAATCATGACTTTTAAACAAGAAGGTGCCCAATTCCACTCCCAGACGTAGTGGAATATCTGTGGATGAGACTGAGGTGTATTTTCTTTTTAATTTCCTAAATAATTCTGACATTTAGCCATGTGACACAAGTGATTATCCATATATTGGCATAGTCTCTTCCATTTTGCCTTCCAGGTATATATTTATATGTACTGTTTTCAGTGACTTCCATTTTTTTCACTAAACATTACATAATCAACATTTTATCATGTCATTGAATACTATTCCATGGTTTTCCCTTATAATTATGTTCCATAACTTATTTACCAAGAATCTATTGAGATTGTTTCTAATATTTACTTTTATAAATAATAATCTGTTAAATATTATATATAAAGTTCACATATACACATCTATGTCTGAATTTTTTTCATTAGGAAAAATTGCAGGAAGAAAATAACCAGGTCAACTGAGGACATTATTAAAGCTCTTAGTATATATTTCCCAATGGCTGGAAGTTCACATGATAAACACTCTCACTAGGAGGGCATGAGAGTGACTATTTTCACCTTCTCTTCAGCCATATTGATAGTTATAAGTTTTAAAGATTTTAACCAGCTTAATATTGAAACAATGCCATTGCTGTTTTAATTTTAATCTCTTATCACTAATGAGGATGAATATTCTGGGAATTGTCAGTTCATGGACTTTTTATTGGTTTATTAGTGCTTTCCCATGTATTTTAAGATCCCTTTATATATGACACTAATCCACTGTTTGTCATATTTGTGGCTTATATGCTCATAGTTTTTAAATTGCCTTATACCTTATTTATGGCATTCTTCTCCATCTAAATGATCTTATTTTTAAAGTGCCAAGTTTAATGACATAACTATGTATAATTTCTATCATTCTCTGTAAGCTTAGAAAAACTTTTTTGCGCTGTTAAAATCAGTAAAAATCTACCTCTGTTTTCTTCTACTTTGTGTGATTACGTTTTGCTTTTAGGGTTTAAATGATCTGTATTTATTTTGGTTGCTGTATGAGTTGCAAACCAGATACCTTGGTTTTTCCCCCAATACTCAATTTATTGAATAATTAATTCCTCAAATTTTAGATTTCTTTAGCCAGGTACATTTATACAGATATGTTTATACATAGGGACTATTTGATCTAATTGATTATTTTTATTCCAGTATCAAATTTAAAAGAAAGTGGGCTAGACTTATACGTTTAAAAATGGCTTAGAGGAAAATTATTCTCTAATTTTTCCTTTTTTAAATAAAAATTTCTCAATTTTACTATAAAATTCAAGAATACTTTAAATTTTCTGTAACATTTGATGTTAATTTTTCCTTCTTCCCCCATTACATACTTGAATCATTTCTAAAACCCATTCTAAGAAACTTAGCCATTTAATAAAACGTTAATTTATTTAAATTCATTGTCAAATCTGGTATGTTAAAATTTCTGTCCTCACGTTTTAAGCAAATTTTCTAGTTCTCTTTTGTTTGTTTGTTAGTTTAAATTCCCTTGCTTATTATTTTGTTTTATGACTTGGTAGGCTATAATTTATTTCTCATTATTATAAATAAGACAATATAATATTCACGATTTTCCACCATGAAGGATAAAAAATTTATCTCAATAATTTTCAGTCTTTGTTAATTTAATCTACTGTTATATATACTCAATCTACTACTATATAATTATAACTTTAATAATATGGTTCTCTTTTTTTAAACAATAACTTTTGGATTATTTATCAACAAGCAAAACATCAATGTCCCAGTAGAAATATGCATATCCTGAAGAAATAGGCAATTCACACACACACAAAGTTACTTCAAATTGTACAAAAATGCTAGCTTCATCATTACAAATTCCATGTTTAAGTAATAGTATATCAGTGTTGCCTATTAATTAAAATTTTGTGCTTTTAAATTAAAGGAATCATCTTCAAAAGGAAGACGGGAAAATTTATTCTTACGTGTATACTCATATACTCTGGCTGGTTAGAGACAGTATTAAAAGCCTTTGAAATGTTCACATATTTTGACCCAGCAATTCTACTTCTAGTAATTCATCCATTGGAAATTATGGCTTCCATACAAAGAAACATACCAAATGAATCAAACATTACTTATAATAATGAAAAAATTAGAACATCTCAAAGTCTAACAATAATAATGTCTATCATTTATCAAGGACTTACTAAAGTGCCTGACATATAATTTTACATGCATAATTTCATAGCAACCCAAGGAGGTAGGTACTATTAATATTCCTGTTTGTCAGATTAAAAAAATGAGTCATGGGGCTTCCCTGGTGGCGCAGTGCTTGAGAGTCCGCCTGCCGATGCAGGAGACGCGGGATGCTGCGGAGCGGCTGGGCCCATGAGCCATGGCCGCTGAGCCTGCATGTCCGGAGCATGTGCTCCGTGGCGGGAGAGGCCACAGCGGTGAGAGGGCCGCGTACACCAAAAAAAAAAAAAAAAAAAAAAATGAGTCATAAAGCTAGTAGTGGTTCATGTCCAATTTGAACCCAGATAGTCTAGTGTCAGAATCCAGGCTTTGACTAGTAAAACAACAGATAATTCTCAACAAGGGCAAATTTAATTTAATTTTCTTAGTCCCAGCAATATGAGATTAGTTACCTATTCTATACCTATACAATAGAATAATATGCTTCCATTTTTGAGTTCCTGACTTTGATTAGTTTAAAATTTTGTTTCATCTTTGAATCCACTCTCAATAATTACACACAGGAGTTTTATATGTTCTGAATCATGTCCTTCTGTCACTTTTATACATATCAAATGATATTTTCCTCTCAATAAACGGCACTCCATTGTCTTCCAGCACTTAATGTTGTATGAACTATTTGTGTTAATCAGCTGTGAACATTTTTCAGAGAAAAAGTTTAAGTACATTTATTCTGTTTATATCCTTGAAATTATTTTTAGGAATGTGTTTCTCTTTTCATCAAATACTTTTTATTTATTTATTTTTAATGCTTCAGTATCTTTCAAGGCTCCTGTGTTGTTATCTATTTGGTTTCGTTTTTATCCTAGAATTGAATAGAGATCTCATGTTTGCTACAGATTGGAGACGTGGAATGATCTTATTCCTTTTCAATGTTTTTTTTCTCAATATTTTCACATTTTACAATATAGAAGAGTTCAGATTAATGAGTACAGTCTGATTGCAATGCAAAAGCATCAGTGATTTATTTCAAGGCTGCTGAATAAAGGAAGAATCTTCTCTGAATTATATGGTCACATATGTTAAGGGTACCGGTATTTTGGGAGTCAACTGTAGTGCATGAAAAATTAGACGCCCGTCTGCCTTGTTCTCAGAACTTTTTATGCCTCTTTCCTTGTTTTCAATTTCCTTCTAACTAAACATCTTGGTTTCAGTATATATTTGTTCATTTCTCCTTTTCTTTTATCTGTGTTATATCCTAGAAGGTCAGTTCTTGGAAGAAGAGGTAGCAGATTTTTCTTTCTCTGGTTCATAAAATGCTTTTAACATAGTAAGAGGCAGTTGTATAACTTTTTCTGTTCAGTGTGTTAATTTGTCCTGAGGTAGTTACAAAGAGTAAGTCACCTGGGTGGAAGTTAACAAAGAAGCCCTTTTGATGATAGTTCCAGGTGTTGGGAGGAGGAACTTAAGGAAGTTCAATTAAATCAAAATTATTTGAAAAAAGAAAAATCACTTGTGAAAATGGAGTTTTCCTAGCCACAGAAAGACTGAGATCTTAAATCTTAAGTCAAATGTAGCTTTGTCTGGAATAAACAAAATAAGGCATACACGAAGAAGTCTGGCTCAGAGGTTTTTGACAATATTCAGGAAACAATAACCACAAGTACCCGGGCATGTGATAGGCCCTTAATAGATCTTCGTTCATTAAGTCAGTCAAATAAAGAGATGATGAGAAATTTAAAGACTGATTAGGCATTTGCTAAGTAAAGAAGATGTTGGAAGGAGAAGAAGGAGAAAGAGAATGTCAAAAGAAGGCTGCCCTTCACGCAATGAGCAGTATAAGCAAAAGCTCAGAAGTGGGAGAGAAGCTGGCACATTGGGGCAATTGTGAACCTTCAGTGTGGCCGAAGAATAGATTTCCAGGAGGGGGTGATGAAAAATGAAAGGCTTTCCCTATCTTGCTAGGTTTAGGTTTTATCCTGAAGTCAATATAAAGGTATTGAGAGATTATAGGTAGGAAAATCATATATCAGTTTTTAATTTAGGAAGATCATTATGATAGAAAGAATTGACAGGAAAACAGAGGTGGAGCAAAGGGGGAATAGTAAAGCTATTCCTGCAGTAAGTATTCAAAATAGAGTGCAGATATGAATAGTAATTAGAGTTTATTAGAGAAATTAAATTGGGGAAATGTAGGATGGCAAAATTTGCTGATTCTGTGTTCCAACTAGATAGGGAAAGTAAGATTGCTGGAGAAGTCTAAGACTATTTCCATATTTCTTGCTTTGCAACTACTAATACCTATGACTGAAAAAGTGCTTACTCTCTGCCAGGCATAATCTCAAGGAATTACATGAATTAATTAATTATATAATACTCCCAACAAATTTATAAAATAAGTATTTTCATTATCATCATAGTATAGAGGAGAATATTGACTTACAGAGAGGTTAAGTAACTTTCCCTTACATAAAAGTGGCAGAAATGAATTTTGGACCTATTCAATTCTAATTCAAAGCCCACCTTTTAAACTATATTGCAGATTTTCACAGGATGAGGGTACCTCATGTAACATGACAAAAAATAAAAGAGGAATACTTCAAAGTAAAGGGATGAATTCATATTGAGCATTTCAATAGAAATTCGGATGTATTGGTCTGACACTCATGAGTAGGCTAGAAATAGAAGTTATAAATAAAGTTGATTATTTTATTTTATAGTTTTTATAACTACTTTTTTCTATGCATCTATTCATACATTCAATCATTTAATGAGTGAGCATTAAAAGTCTGCCATATGCCAGACACTGTCCTTGGTCATGGGGATACAGTGGTGAGAATACAAGTCAAGATCCATGTTCTTGATAAACTTAAATTCTAGTTAGAGGAACCAAAGAAGTAAGTAAGTGTATAAAATAATTTCATGTAGTTTTCAGTTCCATGGAGAAAATGGAACAAACAAGTGAGAGATTGACTAAGCCAGGCAAGATAAGGACTTGACATTAATTGTTAAGAGAAGGCCTCACAGAGAATGTACTATTTGAGACAATACATGAACGATAGGGGAGAGCCAGCCATGGGAAGATTCTAGACAAAGGAAATATTTGGAAGGACAGCATGATGGGAAAGAATGAGTGAGGGAGAGTGGGCTTGTAGCATCTTTTGCAGGAAAGGCTGATATTCCATCATTAGGACCTACTTCAGCATTACACATTGTGACCAGTGTATCATCTGATTGGTGAATGGTCATTCCACACTAGCTGTTAAATATTTACTTCATATGTCTCTGCACATAGACATGGTAATAAGCAGAAATTTCTAAGTTCAACCAGAAACCACCAGCTTCCTAAATAGCAAGGGACATGACTTCAGGTGCATTTACAAAGGTCTCTCTGGCTATTATTTGATTAATTAGATTGTAGGGGTGCACCAATTGGAGAAATCAGGTGATGACTGTGCTAATAGAGGTAGAAGATTAATAGGGGCTTAGCAAGAGAGGTAGCGGTACAGATGGAGGTACGTGGACAGAGTTTTAACACATTCTGGAACTTTCAAAGTCAAACCTACTTACTGATGTTTTGGATGTGGGTTAAGGGGAAGGGAGAAATGAAAGATGATTATTTGTCTTGAAAAGGGGGATGGAGCTTACTAAAAGGAGGAAGACTGAAAGAAGAACAGCATTAAAAAAATCAAGAGTTCTGCTTTGAACATATTTGGCTTGAGATATTATAAAAAAAGTAGTGATATAAAATAGGCATTTGGATGGATGAGTTTGAAATATTGTAAAGAATTTGAAATCAGGGCTAGATAAATACTTATAGAGTTGTCTAGCTTGGGTTCCTCAGAAGCAGACTCAGGAATAAACATTTCTATGCCAGTAATTCATTAGAGTTTTCTGAAGATTTTTTCTGAAGAGGTTTCATTATTCTGGAGTTTTATTTTCTTCATTCTTAACGAGTGGCTCCACCTGTGCTTAGCATCCCTCTTTTACTGCCATCTCAGAGACTTCATTCCTTTCTCTGTTTTTAGCCTTTTCTTTTTTACTGGTTCCTTCCTATTAGCATTTTAAAGTACTAAGGCCACTTCCAGTTTAGGAACACAAAAAATCTACTAAAATAAAACTTAAAAAGAAATCTCTCAAGTCTATCTAAAACTTCTTCCTCTAGCCATTGCCCTACTTTCTCCCTTTCACAGCCACATTCCATTTCGCATTGTCTAGACCTGAAGTATCTACTTCATCTTCCATTCACCAGTCGATCACTATCATTTGGCCCGAATGACTTTATGTAAACTGTTCTTGCCATGGTTGCCAATGACATCTTTGCCTTAAATCAAATGGATGCTTCTCAGATGTTAAACCTTCTTGATCTCTGAGTAGAATTTCAAATTTTTAACAACTGTTTCTTTTCAAAGTTACATTTTTCAAAGCTCCTGGGGCATTCAACATTATAGGTTTTAAGAATCCATACTCTATAATTTTCTTGTAACACACATACATTTCTCATCCCCTTCAGTCTGTCTTGTGTACAGCTCTTTCTTCAAATGTCACTTAAATGTTGCTTGTGCCAAGATTCTGCTCGCTTTCTTCACTTTACACTCACCAATTGGGTATTCTCAGTTACTTCTATGGATTTAACTACTATCTGCTTATATATGAATCTCGAATTAAACCCAGTGAGAGCCCTTATGATCCAGATACATAGCTCTAACCAGAGACAACAATGTGGATCTTCCACAGGTCCTTCATAATCATTTTGTTTACTTCCAGTGCCAGTCATATGGAGTAAGCCTACTACAGCCTAACTCCTTCATGAATTACAACTGTAAACCCTGGACAGAATATAAACTTGAGGGCATGAAAAATAAGGAATTACAGGAGGGTTGGCAAGGAAAGTCAAAACTTGAAAGACAAAATCAGGGGTGAGTTGCTTGGTTATTTTTTCCTCCTTTAATTTTCAGCTTTGACAAGAGGTTAGTCCCTTTGCTAACTGCACTACCCCAAGAAAAACGGTAGTGTGGGTACCTAAAATCCAGATAGAAAATCAAATCCTCTAGCCACAGGAATCAAGAAAAAGGCTCCCTGAGGACAAAATAATGTGTTTCAGAGAACTCACATTTCTTTAGCTCTTTTTTCTTACTCTGTGGCCTCAAGAATAGCCCCAGCTGCCCACAGCTGAACAAGAGTACAGGGGCTTACACCCTGAAGTAACCAGTTTTTCTGGCTAGATGACATAGGAAAAAGGACCTACAGGCGCTAGACAGTATGGGGAAATCACAAAGAAGGAAAGTTAAAGAAGTTTATCCACTCATTCTGTGTGTAGCACAACACAAGTCTTGGGCTCCAGGTGCACTAAGTCTTGAGCTGCACGTATGTAGAACAGAACCAAAGAAACAACAGCACAGGCTTTGAAACCTGGACTGTTATATAAACCAACGCCAAGTCCTGAGTTAGCCTCAGAGTGGTACATGCATAGTACAGATCTAAAAGGCAGAGCAGTGGATTTGAAAACTGAACTTGAAATTGGAACCACTGAACACAGAAGATGAGATCAACCTTGTATTCTAAATCTAACTGGGTTCATTGACAGCAAACACACACACACACAAACACACACACACATCAACATTCTCCATATGATTTTAACAGGACTCAAATCCCATGACATGGTATAAAAACATCCAGGACACAATACAAAATAAGAAGGAAAATGTCAATTTGAAGAGAAAAAGAATATAAACAAATGCCAAAAGCAAAAGATATCAGCCTATAAAAGTGGTTATTATAATCACTCTTAGTAAGTTAAAGATGAAGGCTCTAGAAATGTATGGAAATATATGTTTTCAGCAAGAGAGACAAGAAAAGTCTATAAAAAGAAATCAAATGAGAATCAAAGAACTGAAAGGCATAACATCTAAAATAAAAATTCACTGAATGGTTTTGATAATGGAGAGAAGATAGCAGAGTAAATAAGCAACAAATTTGAAGATAGGCTGATAGAAATCTGCCACTCTGAAGAGCAGAAACACACAAAAGACTGAAAGTAAATGAACAGAGACTCAGGGAAATGTAGAGCAGTATCAAAAGTTCTAACATTTGAGTCACTGAGGAAAATAGAAAGAGATAGACAAGGAAAAACATTTGGAGAAATAATGGCTAAAAACTTAATTTGGTAAAAGACATACATGTATAGTTTAAAAAGCTCAGCCAATCCTTGAAAGGATAAACTTAAAGAAAATCATGCTCAGAATCATCAAAATAAAACTACCAGAAAACAAATACAAGGATAAATCCTGAAACAAGGCAGGAAAAAAATGACACATTACACAAAGGGGAAACTGTAATTTGAATGGATTCAGATTTCTTACCAGAAAAAATTAAAATGCAGGAGAACAGAAGATAGAGGAACACTATTCTTAAAGAACTGAAACAAAAGAAATATTAATGCAGAGTCTCATATACAATGAAAATATCTTTCGGGAAAAAGGCAAAATATATATTTTCAGCTGAAGGAAAAGTTTGAGAATTTTTATGTTGCCAACAGAACTGATCTAAAAGAAAAACTAAAGAAAGTTCTTCAAACTAAAGGGAGGCTTAACAGAAGAAAACTTGAAATGTTAGGAAGGAAGGAAGAGCTGAAGAAGTGGTATATTTCCAGATAATTAGAATAAATTATTTTTCTCCTTTTAAGTCTTTTATATATGACATAAAGGCACTGTACAGTTTTAGATTTCTAGATTTTAATTGAAGTGGTAAAATATTAACTCTAAAGAGGCTATAAAAATTAGGTATGTATATTGTATTTATCAAATAAAATATTTAAAACAATAGAAAAAGAAAACACAAATATAAGTTAATTAAATTCTACAAAACTTCGAAATAATCCAAAAGAAGATAGGAAGTTGGGAAAAGAAGAACAAAAAATGAGAGAGAACAACAAAAATCAAACATTAAAATAGTTAGTATCTTGTGACATCCCATTGAGCATTTTTGTGTTTGTAGCTCACTTCCTTGTTTAGTGTTAATAAAGTATTTCCAGGAGGCAAAGCCTTCTCTACTTGCTCTTTATGTATCTATACTCACACTCAGCAGAAATTTAACTGGGCCCTAGCAAAAAAAAGTGTCTAGCTGAGAGCAAAATGCACTCAGTGTCTAGCTGGCAAAATGCACTCAGGAAAGGCATTATGTGAGCAGAAACATTTCACTTTGGGGAAATACAGTCTTTGTAGTTGGAGGTATTTGGGAGGGAGTGCTTCAAAGTACTCTACCTCATCAAGTAGGATGGCCAGATGGTTCAGTTAGTGATAGCTGCTTCAAAACAAATGAAGCCCCCATCAGTGTATACTGGGAAAATAATGATAGATTATAAATGAAAATTTAAGTGAATAAAAGAAGATTTTTCTTTTAAATATTTTAAAGGCATTCAATGACTGAGATACAGGGCGCATATACTTGATGGTCAATAGCAGAACTAGAATCAGTTAAGGAAGGGAGTAATTTATCCAATATAACACAACCATGCTGCATCATTTTTATGAAGATAATATAAATCATTTTTCCCTCAGCATTAATATATTTATTAAATTGATGCACTATGAAATTTTACATAAACTTTAAATACTACTCAGAAAATATGTAAATATTGTCTCCCCACTACTGCCCCTCACCTCCATAGAGTAATAAACAATAATTGCATGATTGAGGAGGTTCCAAAAATATCCCTGAAATAACAGATGTGAATATTCAGTACAATTTGTGAAAATGTTGCATTAATATCTGTTAAAACAAGGATCTGATTAATGTGGCTTAGGGACCTCAGACAATTTATCGAGCTGCTTGCTGATTGCAATCTATACTTTCCCTCTTCTGTGTAGCTATTGATTTGATAGATAAAGTGGGGGTAATTTTTCTTTTGGAATGGTGACATTAATGGACATTGAATTCTCACTGACAAGGTAGTGAATGAACCATGTTTATTGGAACTCCAGTAGCTGTTTCAGTTATTCTCCTCTTCTGCTCCCCTCCCCCTCTTTCTCCTCCCCCTTATGATTTCAGTCTTTCAAGGATGATGGAGAAACCTATAGGAGGGCAAGCCAGGATTTCAGCCTATATTTCTCTGAAAGGCAAGAGGAATTTTAAAAAAGGAAAGGAAGAAAAGACCATTTTGTTGGGTCTGTCATACTGAAATCTTTATTAAATCTGCCTTTGCAATTGTTTATCTATTGTTTGAAACAGTTTTCCCTCTAAAATCATTTCTCTGTGTTTTACCAGATCACACACCAGGGTTCATAATGACATCCACAGCATCATATAATGAGTTCAGCTATAGGTGCTATCTTGAAAAGGAGATTGCCTCAATGTCAGGGTAAGCAGGACAGAGATGCACACGTCCCCAGCTTCCCGTCATCCCATAGTAACACATACCAGGGCATCTGTTAAGTAAGGCATGGCTTCCATATTGGTAAAGAGACCATACTTTCCATGTGTTTCCTGCCGTATGCAGAAAAGCATTAAAAAATCAGCCTTGACATTGGAAGAATAAACAAGCTGCCAGAAAGCGCTGATGTTTGTTGTCAGTTGTTTACAAGAGACTAATGGGAATGTCAGTTGCCTTTTGCTCTTGTACACGTACACGTCCAAAGGACGTTGTAGTTCTCCTTGCTAGGAGAACTTTCCAGCCCTTATGAAACTGAGTCTGAGTACCTCATCTTTCACTGAAAGAAGGAGAGGGTACCTGGTAGCTCAACTTCTAAGCAACCCGGTGTGAGTTCCTAGAGTCATTTTCAGATAATTTTATTCATTGCTTCAGCATCCTTATATAAGAAAAAAGAGGAAGTATAAAATATAGTTCATATATTTATTGTATATATATAATCACAATTATATAGACATGATATTGCTATATGTTTATCATATGTATATTATATACTCACATGTATATCATGAGCATAATATGTGTATAATATAATCACATGTTTATGTGTGCACGTGTGCATATATACATATGTGCATATCATGCTTATGGACAGTTTTCTAAAAACAAATTTTATCTAGGCCCTTCATTGAAGGCCTTATATTGTAGTAGATATGGTATAAAGTGAGGAATCAAATGTGCCCAAATGTGAATACTGACTCTGCCTCTAAAGGTGAAATCTTGGGAGACATTTTTTTCTAAGCCTCAATTTGATAATAAATTGTTGATAATCGTAAATTCTCTGCAGAATAGTTTGAGGTCTCAAGAAAGTAACTGTAAATCACTTAGTGTAATATCTTGTATAGTCGACACTGACATCTCCATGTTGTTAATATTGTAACATATCTCAAGAGAGTATTAATTCAACAGAGAATTAACTTCACTTAGTCATTTAGTCAAGAAAAATTTACTGTCATCTAAAGTATTGCAAGATGCCTAGAGATACAAAGATGAAAAGGCCACAGACCCTAGTGTCACTGGGCTTACACATTAGGGAAGGTACCAAGGCAACAAAGAACATAATTCTATAATAGGTAAATAAATAGTGGTATGAGTTACTGATTGAAATCTGCGTGTCCCTGAGGCTTTTGTTTTCAGTTTGCTTTTTTAGTTTTTAATGGTGCAGAGAATTAGAGTGGTGATAATCTTCCTTTGAATTATACAAGACTCAGATAAAAAAAGTCCTCATTCTAGGCATGAGAGTCTTCAGGTGCACATGGGAGAGAGAGTAGTATGCCTGTTTTGGAGGTCTACCCTTGGAGAAGCACGTGAATGGGAAGGGAACCTGAGCTCTCATTTGTGTAAATATATCATCCTAAAGAGAGGCCGTCGTCTTGTCTCTTTTCATCTCCCTGTCAGTGAAGGTCAGAGGCTCAAAGGCTCAACTGATTCCCTTTATTGAAGGTAAGGGAGGGGCTCCCCAGGAAGTCACTTGTAAAGTTTAGGGAGCCCTTTAAGAAAGGGAGAATAAGATCTAATTTCCTGGGTAGAGATATATTCAATCACCGTGTGTGGTGGGGGGAAGGAGAGGCACTTGAATCTTCGGGTAAATTATTTTCTGAAATGGGAATGGGAACATGATTTCATCAATAGATTGCAGAATTCAGAGAAATGAGGATTCAATGAAGCATAATTAGAGGCAAGTATTTGAAAAACTTAAATAATTTTTTGCTTATAACCCCAATGAACTCAACCTGCGTAGTGAGACAGTTATATTTATAGCACTCTCTATAGCAAGTATAGAGAGACATGCAGGCAGTATTATTGTAGAACCATGGTGTCAGAGAAGGCCTCCTAGGGGGTTTAAATGCACATCCTAAATTTTAAAACATAGGCATTCATTATACAATCAAGTTTGGCTTGGGAGAATATTATAGATCATTTCAAGGAAAGGATGAGCTAAAGAACTGAGACACGAAACAAAATATGACAAATTGTGTTGTATATTTTACTACATTTATTATTCGTGATATGGCTTCTGTTCATCCCAGTGAGGCACAGATAAGGAAAATTAAGCTATTTTCACACACCCACAAGCAAGATGGAGTTCTATTCTTCCACATGGGATGAAGCACTTTGCAGTAATCTCTGCCTTGCTGTGAAAATAAAGTAAACAATAATGTTGTTCCAATCGTTTTTATAATAGGAGGGCCCTTGGGTAGATATCCAATTGGAATGACGTTTGTCAGGACACTTGACAAGATATGTTACTCATGCTGCTTTTATTTAGATTTTATAATGATTTTGGTGGTGATGGGAGGTGTGTGGCCTTGCATAGAACACCACTGGAAATAGGGAAGTAAAGAACCCTGCAATCCATCTATTTGCTGCTGACATTGACAAGTCCGTGTATCTCTTCGTATTTTTAATACGTTGTGTGAGTCCACTGAACATAGAGGCGATGACACTTTGCTTTGAAGATGTATTAACTGGTTCTAAATAATGCATTAATTCTTTCAAAAATAATTATTAACTAGAATGTCTCAAAGTCATGGTGATAACCCTTGGTGATATAAGGTCAAACAAGGTAGATACTATCCTTGTCTATAAGAGTTAACAGTTGGAGTCTATTTGATTTCTCTCAGGAGAGGAGAGGGAGATACTTTCATCTTCCTTTAGAACCTTTCTCAACCATCACAACTCATTACCCTCTAAAGTAGTGATGTGCTGATGAATATAGTAATAATATATGCCTGCTACTGACAGAGGGTGTGGGAAAATGAGGAGGTTTGTTTCTAATATGCATTGTTGGTTGGGAGATTATGCAATGTCCTAGTAGTTTATGTAGTAGTCAGGGTTCATTCAGATTTTAAATTCCTCTTTAATATTCCCTTGGAAAAGAAAATTGTAATATGTAGTCTACTGTCATGGTCACTTTGATGTCTGTGAGTTAGCTGTGTTCAACACAGTGTGAATGTCCATTAGACATCCACATATATGCATCAATATTTCATACCTGTGAATAAATTATTAAGTTGAAAGAAGTAATGATAATGTCTATGATTACTACAAAAAAAATCTACTTTGACAAATTCTAGTTTTTAAGGAACACTGTTTTAATGGAATACAAGCATACATTGGAGATAATGTGGATTTGATTCCAGACCATCACAATAAAGCAAATATCACAATAAAATGAGTCACATGCTTTTTTTGGTTTCCCAGTGCATGTAAAAGTTATGCTTATGCTATAATATAGTCAGTTAAGTGTACAGTAGCATTATGTCTAAAAAATGTGCATACTTTAATTAAAAAATACTTTATTGGTAAAAAACACTAATCATCATCTGAGCCTTCAGGGAGTCATAATCTTTTCCCTGGTGGAGCATCTGGCCTCTATGTTGATGGCAACTGACTGATAAGGGTGGTCATTGCCAAAGGTTGATGAATCCATAGTGATCTCTTAAAATAAGACAACAATAAAATTTGTTGCTTCCAGTGAACTTTTCTTCCTTTGTGAATGATTACTCTCTAGCATGCATCGCAGTTTGATAGCATTTTACCCACAGTAGAACTTCTTTCAAAATTGGAGTTAATCCTTTCACACCCTGCAGCTGCTTTTTCAAGTAGGTTTATGTAATATTTTAACTCCTTTGTTGTGATTTCAACAATCTTTACAATATCTTTACCAGGAGTATATTCCATCTCAAGAAACCACTTTCATTGCTCATCCATAAGAAGCAACTCCTCATCTGTTAAAATTTTATAATGAGATTGCTGCAGTCTAGTGAAATCTTTAGGCTCCACTTCAGATTCTAATCCACCGCATCTGCAGTTATTTTCTCCACTGAAGTCTTGGACCTTTCAAAGTCATCTATGAGGGTTAGAAGCAACTTCTCCAAACTCATATTAATGTTGATATTTTGACCTTTTTCCATTAATTGTGAAAGTTCTAAATGGCATCTAGAATGGTAAATCCTTTCCAGAAGATTTTCAGTTGACTTTGCCAAGATCCATCAGAGGAATCACCATATATGGTGGCTATAGACTTACAAAATGTTTTTTTTTAATAGTAAGACTTGAAAGTAGAAATTACTTCTTGATCCATGGGTTGCAGAATGGATGTTGTGTTAGCAGACATGAAAACAACATGAATCTCACTGTCCATCTCCAACGGAGCTCTTACGTAATCAAGTGCATTGTTAATGAGAAGTAATATTTTGAAAGGAATCTTTATCCTGAGCAGTAGTTCTCAACAGTGGGCTTAAAATAGTCAGTAAACCATGCTGTAAACAGATGTGCTGTCATCCAGCCTTTGTTGTTCCCTTTATAGACCCCAGGCAGAATTGGTTTAGAATGATTCTTCAGGGCCCTAGGATTTTCAAAATGGTAAATGATCATTGGCTTCATCTTAAAGTCACCAGTTGCATTAACCCCTAACAAGAGAATCAGCCTGTCCTTTGAAACTTTGAAGCCAGGTATTGACTTCTCTAGCTATGAAAGTCCTAGATGGCATCTTCTTCCAATATAAGAGTATTTCACCTACATTGGAAATACGTTGCTTAGTATAACCACTTTCTTCATTATCTTGGCTAGATCTTATGGATAGCTTGCTGCAGCTTCTACATCAGCCCTTGCTGCTTCACCTTGCACTTGTACATAATGGAAACAGCTTTCTTTCCTGAATCCTCATGAACTAGCCTCTCCTAGCTTCAGCATTTTTTTCTGCAGCTTCCTCACCTCTCTTAGCCTTCATAGAATTGAAAAGACCTACCACCCTGCTCTGGACTAAGCTTTAGTTTAAGTGTGTGTTGTGGCTGGTTTGACCTCTATCTAGACTCCTAAAAATTTTTCCTCATAGGCAAGAAGGCTGTTACGCTTTCTTATGATTAACGTGTTCATTGGAGTAGCACTTTTAATTTCCTTCAAGAACTTTTCCTTTGCATTCAGAATTTGGCTGACTGTTTGGTACAAGAAGCCTAGATTTTGGTCTAGCTTGGCTTTTGACATGTCTTCCTCACTAAGCTTAATCATTTTTAGCTTTTGATTTAAATTGAAAGACTTCCTTTCACTTGAACACTTAAAGGACATTGTAGGGTTATTGGCCTGACTTCAATATTGTTATGTCTCAGGGAGTAGGGAGGCCTGAGGAAAGGGAACGCTGGTTGGTGGAGCATTCAGAACACACACAACATTTATTAATTAAGTTCACTGTCTTATATGGGCAAGATTTGTGGCACCCTCAAAACAATTTCAATAGTAACATTAAAAAGCACTGATCACAGATCGCCATAACAAATACAGTAATATCAAAAAAAGTTTGCTGTGTTGTGAGAATTACTAAAATGTGATACAGATACACAAAGTGAGCAAATGCTATTGGAAAAATGGTGCCGATAGACTGGCTTGAAGCAGGGTCACCACAGATCTTCAATTTGTAAAAAACACAGTATCTGCAAAGCACGTAAAGCGAAATACAATAAAATGAGGTATGCCTGTATTAGGAAAGACAGAGAAAGAGAGAGAAAGAGACAGAGAGAGAGAGGGAGAGGAAGGAAGGAAGGAAGGAAGGAAGGAAGGAAGGGAGAAGAAAAAGGTTTTTTCAGTGAAATTTCTCCATTCTAAGCCAAACTAAATTGAACTGGAAATAATTCATAGTGGCCTCTACCTTTGTTTGGTAAAGTAAAACAACACCACCACTAAAACTAATACTAGCATATAAATAAGCACTGACACAGGAGAGAAGATTTACTGTTTATGAATGTTTACTTTGTAATTCAGAGTGGGAACCTGCATAATCCATACTAAAGGCCAGTTATGTTCTCTAAAGTGGTTGATTCCACCAAGAGATCCCTAACTGTAAACTGACAAGTTTCTAATCACCAAGTCACCTTCAAAAGGAGGTATTTTTAAAAAATAATAATTATGTAGGATTCTGAGAAATTTCAGTTACTTTTCTCCCAATTATATTAGTCACTAGCATAAAAACATGTCTACACTTTGAGAATGAGCATATTTATTTGGCCAGAAGAAACTGCAAATAAGAGATAAAGTAGTGTTTACTCTGCACATTTATGATAGAAAAGGAATTCTTCAATGCATATTAGAATGTTCTTATTCCTGTTAAAGACAGAATAAGCTCAGAATGCTTATGATATTACTGGAATTCTGTATAGTCACCTTCATTAGTAAAGCAGTTGGAAAATAAATTTTACCATTTGATACCTTAAAAAGAATTTTCTCATATTCAATATTATCTGTGTGATATGTTGTCAAAAGCAAGGTAGGCAATAATAAAATTCAAAATTTGTCCTGCAAGTATTTTCTTGTTTTCTGATTAAAACGGGGAAAGTGGTGAATTACAGTTTGATATTTAAAATTATTTATTTGAATTGCATACACTTAATTTCTTGTTTTCCTCTGATATAAGCCGTGCTTTAAATGATAGCACTAGATGCTACAAATATTTAGTTTTACTAATAAGCAAATCTAAAGATGGGCTGAGTAAATGTTTGAGTTTATGAATGTTTTTGGAAGATTTCAGTTGAAAAATTAAGAGAATAGAAAGTGATTCATATATTTTTATCAAGTTTGCTCTTTAGTAAATAACATAATATAAAAAGATCTTTTAACATATAATTCATGATGTAGTGAAAGTCTTAATACTATGCAAGATGCTTGGGCTTGATTCTTTTAAGGGAGAAGAAATGATCTCAGTGCTGGGTAAGGTGATCTTATCAGCAGCGTGTGTGTTGGGGGGAGGGTAATGGGGGGGAGGATATGGGTCCAAATTAAAGGTGAGAGACCATCAGCAAGTTATTGCAGTGGTCTGAAGAAACAGGAGGATCTGCTCTAGGGTAGAAGCTGTGGGAATAAAAAGAAAAGAAGAGATGTAGAAAGACACAAAGATAAAAGAATCAGCATCAATAGGAGTCGAAGTTTGATTACAGGGTTGTAAGAAACAGGGAGGAATGAAAGACCATGCTGGGGATCCCAGCTTGAGTTACTTGAAGTAAGATATTCAGGAAGAAACCTTGAGCTTGAGGGTATATTGGCATAGCTCTTGGGAGCACTGGTGCTCATATTCCCAGTTACTGTAGCAGTTGGAACTGTCCCTTTGAAAATACAGAAACAGGCTTAAACTGAAGACAGTCTATGGTTTCAAAAAAATGTATGCAGGTATTAAAGCATAATTAATGCTTTCCAGGGAAAGCAGAGGAAATCTAGAATTTGGAGTGGCACGTGGTGGGAACAAGCACACAAATAAACAAATACCATTAAAAGATTTCTTCTTTTGATTAAAAAAAACTCAAGTAAAATCCAAAAATATTTATCGTGGGAAATCAGTCTCAAACAGAGACTGACTTCATAAGGCTTCCACCAGCATATGCATTTACATATAACTTGCAAATCAAGTTCAGAGCTTAGAAACACCATTGAGATCTTCTTTGAGGGGTTTCTGAATACTGCTGTTACTGCTCAGTCAGTGCTGCAGTACTATCAGAAATTCTACATTTGAGCAGTCAGGCAGGCACGGAAAAGAATCCAGCAGCCCTACAGTACCAATTATTAAAGGAAAAATAGTTGAAAGCTTAAGTTATTTGAGAAATGGAAAACATATACACTATTTAAACTTCAGCCTTCTTTTCCCTGGTGTAAATGAGTTAACCTCGCACAGTTACAAATGATCTTCTGAATTACATGGCACTGTGGGTGTGCATCATTTCTAGTAAGCTTGTGGCCTTGATCCCTGCATTGATGTGCATCATGAAGCCTTTTCAGCAGTACTTGTTTAGTTTAGAATGTATGCCCTGCTCACTTGCAGAAAATATTTGAATTGGTGGGGAAAAAATAGAACACAATATAAAACTGAAACACACATGTTCAAATAAATATCAAAGCCATATAGACATAAATATTACCATTCATCTGGGATGACTGAACCTCTGCAAGAATCACCATGAAGACACAACACAAGGACCAGAGGGGTTTGTACTGTGTCCAGAGAAGAAGGAACTCAGATATGCCCATCTTTTTCCTATCTTCTTGGCTTTTCTGATCATCTAGTTGACCTAATCTTGCCAGCACTGTCATTATTACAACTAATAGAATGAAAATCATGAGTATGCCTATGATTTTATCATTTGGAGAAGGGACCACAAAATATATTTTATCTACTTTTGGAAATGCAGAGGATATTATAATATCAGAGTACATAACTGATGAAAAGAATTAAACATCTGAGTGAACAGAATATGGCTCAGCAGCAGATGGCCCCCAAGAAGACGCTCCACTCCAGTGAAGATCTTACAGTTTTTTAGAAGAATAAAGAGAATTATAGCATTATTCTCTTTTGTACCCACTTAAAACATTTGGAAATATTTCAGGAATGCAAAAAGAAGAGAGAAGGAAATAATACAATAGACCTACTTAACTATAACCCAGTTACATCAAATCTTAATATTTTATCTTATGATCATTTCTTTAAAAATTAATCTTTAGAAATGTGGTCTGAGAACTCTCTCCTGTCACTTTTTCTTTAATTTCGAATGCCAATCAATCATTTAAAATTATTTATTTAAGATGCACTTGATATTGTTATCACATTTTTATGTACCCATAAACAATAACCTCAGTTTGTATGTTCTTAAAATTTATATAAATTGCATCATATGTCTACAACATCATTTTATCTTTTGAGATTAATACTTATGGGTATGTAGTTCCTAATGCACTTTCTTTAAACACAGTATAATATTCCACCCTATGAAGATACCAAACATTATTTATCCATTTTATTGGTGGAAATTTGGATTGTTTCTTATTTCTGTTTAATAATAAACAGCATTTCATTTAGATCTTAATAAATTGGAAATTTGTATATTTATATGGAGTAATGTAGCCATCTAATATCATTTCTTTCTATATAGATAGCCTATTTCCCAGAAGTATGTATTCAGTAGAAAATGGAAAATCATTTAGCCACTTATTTGTAATACAACTTGTGTTCCATGTCAAGTACCATATATGCAGGATTGCCATTTTGGTTCATTTATCTATTTGTCTATCTTAGTGCCAAAATCACACTGTATTAATTAGTATCTATTTTTAAAATATCTTGATATTTTTGGAAAGATGATTTCTCTAATATTTTTCATCAGTGTTAGGACAATTAAGAAGTAAATGTATCATGAAGAAGGAAACTTACCTGTCCTGACACTAAACCTGAATAAAGATAAAAAAGTTCCTACATAATTTATAAACACAAGCTCTGACATAAGTTTAATGACTGAATTAAAGTATCTTTGTGGTGAAAAAAAACTAGAGTTGGGAATTTAGTTTATTTTCCATAAAGCATTGGCAGAAGCAAATGCAAATGTTCCACATAAGAGATCATTCAAAGTCTCAAATAATTTTCAGAGATAAAATGTCAAGAAAAATTAGTGGGTCACAGATAAATAGAAAATCATACACCTTAAGAAAACAAGGCACCATGTGTGGGAGTTAGCTAAAACAACAATGAGCAGTGTCAGATTCATAGCCTCAGAAAAATTTGAATTTTCAAACCTGGAATATTTTGAAAAGATGATGTGTTTTGTATTGAATGTATTAAAAACCTTGAAACCTCAAAAACCTTGAAAATATAAGTCAGTAACGTGGGATCATAAAGCAGACTAAGCAGATTTTTAAATATATACATATATATGTGTGTGTATATATATATATTTTAGAGTTAGAAAACCATAAAAATTCGAATTAAAAATGAATGGACAAATTAAACAAAATTTTAGACACAGAGTTTAAAAACAGAGTTAGTGAAAGAATGATATAGCTGAAGAAATCTTCCAGAATAGATTACAGAGGATAAAACTGTGAAAAAGGCAAAAGAGAGATTAAGAAAGTATAGGAAAAAGTGAGAAGGTTTAGCACAGATATAATCAGGATTTAAGAATTATAAGACAATTAGGAAGAAGAGTTATTTATTCAAAAGAATGATGGGTGAGTATTACCCTTTTATGAAAAACACAGAGAATAGAAACCCACGTCATGTTCAGGAAATGGCTCACAGCCTCATTTTGCATATAGAAATCAGAATTTACAGACCTTTATTTCTTTAACTAATTACAAAATGTTACACTTTTATTTGGCATTAACACAGTTTTTTTTTAATGCTCAAATGTTTTGTTGAAATACACATTTTCAGTAAGACTACAAAAGTCCTGAATATATACATTCTGGTGACCACAGAATACAAATAGAAGATGAGGGAGTGGGCAAATTTTTTAAGTTAAAATGTCTACATATACTATTTCTTGTCATTTTGAATCACAGTCCTGATATGAATGCTCACAGCGAAAGGAGCAAGAGGCTATCCAATTTATTCAGTTGGTGACTAAAAATTTCAGTTTTTATTCCAGGAATCCAACTTTAACCTCAAGACCTTAACCAAAAATTTAAAAGACATGTCTATTTATAAGAATTATATTAATGTACTCAACTACAGAATGTATTTGTTTCAAAACAATACGTATAGGGGCTTCCCTGGTGGCGCAGTGGTTGAGAGTCCGCCTGCCGATGCCGGGGACACGGGTTCGTGCCCCGGTCCGGGAAGATCCCACATGCCGCGGAGCGGCTGCGCCCGTGAGCCATGGCCGCTGAGCCTGCGCGTCCGGAGCCTGTGCTCCGCAACGGGAGAGGCCACGACAGTGAGAGGCCCGCCTACCGCAAAAAAACCCAAAACAAAACAAAAAAACGCAATACGTATAAATTGACTACCACATCTGAATGGGATAGTGTACCATACAAAAAAAAAAAGTGTATATAGAGAGGAGAGTCCAAATTTAAACCACAGTGACTCCAATATATAGAAACTGGTGAAGGAGAAGGAAACAGCAAAGGAGACCATAAAAGAGAATTAGTGAGGTAAGGAAAGAAAGCAAAACATGTCAGAGTCTTGAAAGCCATGAGAGAAGAGAATTTCAAGAATGTGGGTGTCATTAACTTGGTGAGATAGCGAGTAAGCTGAGTACAGAAACATCATTAGCAATATTGGTGACCTTAACAGAAACACTTCCAGTGGAGTAGCAGGGAAGTAGTGAGATTGGGTTGGAAATAGCCTGTGCAGATAATCGTCTGGGCAGGTCAGCTCTGAGAGAAGTCAAGGATATGGCTAAGTAGTTTGTGAGAGTGTGGCACTGGATACATTTTTCTTTTACATAACGGTTGAAGACACTAGATGTTGTTGTGCTGACATAACTGCCATAGAAGGGAAGGACAGAAGAAGAGCAAATAAAGAAGCAGAGTTTTAGGGAGAGTCAGAAGGATGGGCTTCAGAGTGGACATGAAAGATTGGCCTTTGGTAGAATAGGTGGAACTCATCTAGATAGGATTATAGGTTTATTGGGGAGAAGATGAAGGTGGTGAAAATACTGTGTGAGGTCATCTGCTGTGGGTGATTACTGAGAAAAGGTACGGGAGATTGGGACATTTGAGTGAAGAGATCATCTAAGAAATAATCCTCCTGGGAAGTGGAGCTAACAAGCCAAATAGAAGAGATGGCTGGACATTCTGAAGAGCCCATTTGAGGTTTTTGTTTTTGTTTTGTTAATGTTCATCGGGAATGAAAGTGAAACAAATAAACCCATTTATAGAATTCTTACCTAAAAACAGTCAAATTTTCTGGTTTAGTCACTGCATCTGAAGGTTGCAGTTTATCTAGAGTTGATATTTATGTCCAGAGGGGATTAACAGAGATAAATTATAGTGGATCAGTTTAGTATTTAGCTTGAACAAGGAAGGAAAAAAAGGAGGGAGGTTATTGCTAGTGAAGTTGTGAGGCTAAAAGTAGACCGTTTTTAAATAAGGGGATATATGATTGGACAGTTTCCAATTAATATTGCAAAAGCGTTACAGTTACTAATATAGAAATCAATGATCAAATATGAAACAGTTGTTAGGCAAGACTACGTTTTGAGTTTGAATATAGGAATAGGCTAATGGTGTATCTGTTCATTCATCACTGTGTTGTGACTTTCTCCAGAAAATCTAGAAGAGGAAGATCAAGTAACTTTCCATAATTGGAGATATGAAAGACTTTGGGTTGGCAAGGTGGATCACAGAGGCAAAAGAATAGTACGAAAAGTATAATTTTAGCAGCTGGTTATAAGGTTTTAATTTGGAAGAGAGGCAGGTGATGCCAGAATTAGGAGATGAGGAAGAATATGTACAACTGGGACAACTAGAGATCTTCATCTTGGTAAATATAAAGATCTAGGTTGGTAGAAATTTAGAAGTGAGAAATATAAAACATTAGGAGGCACAGTCAAGTGTGGGATTTCAGTGTAGGTCATCTTAACATTCAAATGATAATGAAATCTGTCCTGTGACTGCTTATGTGAGTGACTGTACAGACTGGCATGGAGGTCACTGTCCCCAAGAAGTTCAAGATATTTAGGCTGGAGTAAAAGAAATACCAAATAATTAAAGAAAAAAATACACTGCATATTTCTTACAAGCAGCAACAAAATTTCTCATATTATTTTTGGTGCTGAGTGACAAAAGTTAAATAACTAATTTATTGTCCTGAACTTTTGATTAATTTCCTAACTGGAGGCTATCATAAAGAAAATTGACAATTTTAGAATTTGAGCTAAAGGTCAAGCGTATATTAAATGTCATTTTGGAAACAAGAAATTGAGTCTTGACAGAATATATTCAGGGAGAACCACAGACTTTGCCCACTGATAACACAGCCTAACTATAGATACCACCTCTTGCCCCCTGGAGATAATTCTTAGTTACAGCAATTATTTGAAATGATCAAATGGCAATAGATTCTTCACCTGGAAATTGTTGAAGCTGTCTTGAAATTGAATAGGAAAATTGTGTGTGTGTGTGTACACGAGTGGGCCTGTACACATGCATGTACACTCACGCTTATGACTTCACTGTAGGCAAAGAAATCTGAATAATTCATAATAATATAAGACGACTTCCTATGTATTTTTCAAATTATAGTCTAAAGAGAGATGTCAGGGAAATGCACGTTTGCTATGAACAAATCTAACATTTACAAAATCCTTTATACAAAGAATAAATCAAATAGGGGTTCATTATTTGTTTTGTAAAATATTTATTATAGTGTTCATTTAAATGTCAAGTTTCTTCGTTGAGTTTTCCTAATTGGATAAATTTTGTAGAGCTCAATTATTTTGTAAGTCAAGATACCAATGCATGTTAACAAAATAAATTTCAAGAAAGTAAAATTGACAGAATAAAATATAGTTCTTTCTAAGAAATAAGTAAGAACTTAGTAACTAGAGTAGCAGAAATACTAAAAATAAATTCCATGTACTGAAAAAATAAAATATAAGCTTGGGGATCTGGAACCAACACATAGAAATTCTCAAAATGGAAGTTGGTAGGAGAAACATAATGTATGAGAAATTATTAAGAATTCTTATTGAAAATTATTTTATGATGATTGTATGTTCATTTAAAACATACTAGTTCCGCCATACATAATACATGTGTTGAAAGATGGCAAACTGTTTAAAAATTAGTACTTATAATTTTTCTATGAATAATAAAGAGAAGTAATAAAATTTAGCAAATAGTGTATTCCCAGAGTCTCCTACATTGAGAAAAAGAGAGAATGATGAGAGGAAAAAGAAGGATGTTATAGCTGGAGAGAAAGAAAATCTTTCTCCTTTTCCAATTTTTTTTTTTTTTTTTTTTTTAGTGTTGGGGGATAGTAATTATGTGAAAAAATTTCAACTCTGGGGAGTAGACAGTTGACTTTTTCGAATGTATGATGAGCACACTCATGACTTTTCCATAAAGAAAATGTCAACTTCTAAATGTATATAAAAACTTGCTTTCTCATTATCTTGTACCAACATCACTTTCAAACAAACAACAGCCTGTCAACCAAGAAGCAGTTCAAAGCATATTGCATTTTTACTGAGTTCTCTCTTGAAATTACCAAAAAGGGGGAGATGGAGAGTATATTCTTAACACTTAGAAAAAACTTCTAATACATGTCCTTTCATCATAGTTCTTACTTTAAAACATCTCCCACAAAGAAGTTGCTCTCCTAAATGTCTCTTCTTTCTGATCTACCTCAAACTCTCCCTTCACCTTTGCTTATGTTAATCTTATATTTTTTCCTCCATTTCCTTTATTCTACCCCCTGATCTCCTACAGTCTTCATTTACATAGGAGGACCCAGAAGTCTGTTAGCAAGACAAAATATTCTTTAGCTGAAGTGGGAAGGAAACTGGGCTGTGAAAACTCAAGCTTTAATATCTTACTCTTGGCCAAATAAATTGTAGTGGAGGCTTGAGTAGAAGGGGGTGAGAAAAAGAAATTTTTTACTCGATCTTTAAGATTTTCAACTGAAAATCTTGTAAGATGTATTTACATTAAGTCAAAGGATTTTGCTTGATCTTTGTTTTAGTTTAAATTGGAATAGAGATAAAAACTCAAGGCTTTCATTCAATATATGGATTAATTCCTTATCCAGACATTCTTTTGCTCCAGCTCGCTAAGATCCCTAGATCTTAGGGATTTCCTCAGTAGTATCCCCATGGAAGAGAGAAGAGTACTCAACGAGATGCTTCCAACACAGAGCTCTGTAGAAAGTTGAGGAAAAAACGAACTACTATTTTGCAGAAAGTCCTTAAAGTGAAACAGACCACAAATTCTCTAATTACCAAGAGCATACCCAAGGCAAGCAGGCAGCCTTCTGTTTACCTCAAGACTACGAAGGAGACCTGCTGGCTTTCCCCCAAAGATAACAAATGGTATTTATTGCTGTGTGAAAGAATCTTGCCAGATTAAGTGTATTTGCAAAAAAAAAAAAAGGTTCACATTGGCATTTTTTAAACCCTTGAAGAAAATGAGTTTGTTATAAGAAGCAGCTTTGGACGTCAAGCTAACTATGTGCTGTTCCTTTCCTTTCTTCAATGCAAAATGAAAATAGTAGTGGTCTTCGTTGCTGTGCGTGGGCTTTCTCTACCTGCCGCGAGTCGGGGCTACTCTTCGTTGTAGTGTGCAGGCCTCTTATTGCAGTGGCTTCTCTTGTTGCGGAACATGGGCTCTCAGCACATGGGCTTCAGTAGTTGCAGCACGTGGGCTCAGTAATTGTGGCTCACGGGCTCTAGAGCTCAGGCTCAGTAGTTGTGGTGCATGGGCTTAGTTGCTCCGCGGCATGTGGGATCTTTCCGGTCCAGGGATCGAGCCCGTGTCCCCTGCATTGGCAGGCGGATTCTTAACCACTGCGCTACCAGGGAAGTCCCACTTAACCATTTTTTAATGAGCACAGAGTTTTTAGTTTTGCCAGATGAAAAGAGTTTTGGAAATGTACAGTGGTGATAGTTGCACAACATGAATAGGTTTAGTACTACCGAACTGTACATTTAAAAATGGTTAAGATAGTAAATATTAAGTATATTTTACCATAAAAAGAGGGAAAAAAGAATAAAAAAAAATATGTTGAACCCAGCTGAAGAATTTTTTGAAATCACAAATCAAAAGGAAAGTACAGTCTTATTATTTTTTGCTTAAACTGATAGAAGCAAAGACAAAGAAATGTGAGTGATTGAAATCCAGGGGTTTCCACACAAAGATTAATTGAGGAAATGGAGGAGAAACAATTTTAAAGTTCAAGGTGTATATAAATGTAGCATCCTTTGTACTCACTGACACTGGTTGATGTCACTGTTTACAGTCTCTGAGGCTGACTTTCATGAAGTTTTGGAAATAGTCCATCTTCAATCTTTCTATTCATTTTTAGGACAATTTGAAATATTTTAAAAAGTAGTATCACTGAATCAGATTTTATTTTTTGTCTTGCTGATGCAACTTTTACTACACTCTTTTTTGATTTAGTCTTTTATCTGTGACAACTTCTCATCCTCACTTCTAATTACAAGATGTCCTTTGCCATCAAATATAAATGGATCTTCATCAAAGAGGTTCATTAGAGAAAAAAAGAGTGAAAAAATGAGAAAGAGAGAGAGAAAGAGGAAATTGAGACAGAGTTACACCCTGAAAGTCTAGGGAGAGCCAGAAATAAACAGCTATGAAAAAATAAAATGATAGGATACACCTATTTTGTTTCAATCAGGGTTTCTTAGCAGCTGCACTAGTGACATTTGGGCCAGATACTTCTGTGTTGTGGGGTGCTGAGATATGCATTGTAGGATGTTTAGTAATCTCGCTAGTCTCCACTCATTAGACGCCATTAATTCACCCCCCTCCCAGTAATGACAGCAAAAAATGTGTCCTAGTGGACAAAACTGCCCCTGGAAAAACTAGTGCTCTATATTTTCCAGTCTCTCTGAGGTGAATTTTCCAGGGTACAACCATTCTCAATGTAGAGTTGACTGACTTAAAGTATATCTAATTTTTTATATCTTAAGGAGTCTCTGTTTTAATGGATTCAATTTCTGATTAAAATAAATTAGATTATTTGAAAAATTTTAATTATTCTGTTTTAAACTGTGATTAAATTCAAATGGATGTTACTATAACAACTGATAAATTTTAAGATCACACATACATTCTTGGCTAGAATGAATCCCAAGAAAGAACCTTCAGTATAAATAATGTTTTAACTATTTTATCTTCATATCTTTAACTATTTTGTATTCGCATGTCACAAATTATAGTTAAATGACTTTAGGTTGAAACATAAAACCCCAAAGCAAAGAAATGAACCCATAAGGACTGGAAGTTCTGATCAACCAATCCCAGATATCAGGTGACATTATGATGTGCCTTTATATGTATAACACCTGTTTCCCTGAATTTCTTTATTTTCCTCAATAGGATATTTTCCATTCAAATATAAATGCTTTAGTAAATGTCACCATAGTTAAGGCATGACAAAATATTCATCACCATATTTATCATATTTTTCTTCTCATATTTTTAGAAAAGCATTTTGTGACAAATTTATTGTAATCAAACATTTCTTGAAAAAACGCTATGTACAAATCAAATTGTCACTGTGACAACCAAATAATCATAAAATTTATATAGAACCACAAAAGACCCTGAATAGCCAAAGCAATCTTGAGAAAGAAGAACGGAACTGGAGGTATCAAGCTTCCTGATTTCAAACTGTATTACAAAGCTATAGTAATCTAAACAGTATGGTACTGGCACAAAAACAGACACAGATCAATGGAATAAGATAAAGAGCCCAGAAATAAAGCCATGCATATATGGTCAATTACTCTATGACAAAGGAGGTGTTAACATACAATTGAGAAGGCAGTCCCTTCAATAAATTGTGTTGGGAAAACTGGACAGCTAGCTACATGTAAAAGAATGAAACGAGACTGTTTTCTTACCTCATATACAAAAATAATCTCTAAATAGATTAAAGACTTAAATGTAAGACCTAAAACCATAAAACTCCTAGAAGAAAACATAGGCAGTATGCTCTTTGACACTGGCCTCAGCATATTTTTTGGATATGTCTCCTCAGGCAAAGGCAACAAAAGCAAAACTAAACCAAAAATGGGACCACATCAAACTAGAAAGGTTTTACACAGTGAAGGAAACAATTAACAAAACAAAAAAGCAATCTACTGATTGGGAGAAGATATTTGCAAATGATATGTCTGTTAAGGGGTTAATATCCAAAATATATAAAGAACACATACAACTAAATATCAAAAAAACAAAGAATCCTATCAAAAAATGAGCAGAGGACCTGAATAGATATTTTTTCTAAATGTCTAAATACAGATGTCAAACAGGTACATGAAAAGATGCTCAACACCACTAATCAGGGAAATGCAAATCAAAACCACATTGAGAAATCACCTCACAGCTGTCAGAATGGCTATCATCAAAAAGACAACAAATGACAAGTGTCAGTGAGGATGAGGAAAAAAGGGAACCCTTTTGCACTGTTGGTAGGAATGCAAATTGGTGCAACCACTATAGAAAACAGAATGGAAGTTCCTCAAAACATTAAACATAGAACTACCATATAATCCAGAAATATCACTTCTGGGTATTTATCTGAAGAAAACAAAAACACTAATTCAAAAAGATATATGCACCCCAGTGTTCATTGCAGCAGCATTATTTACAATAGCAAAGATACAGAAACAACCTAGGTGTTCAATGATAGGTGAATGGATAAAAAAGATGTAAAAACTCCACTTTAATATATGGAGCCAATGGTTCATTATTCTTTGGACCAATTAGCAATTCTTCTGGACCTTCTGGTTTTGGATTTTCTGTCTTTCTCACATTTTGGTACCTTTCTAGTGCCTCTCCCTCTGAGACACAACCCTTCTGTATTCTGTGAGACTATGGTCTAAGATTAAGTAGCTTCTTTTTCCCTTTTTAAAAAAATATTTCAGTCTCCAATGTCTGTATGAGATATTTTTGTTGTTAAAAATTTTCCTCCAATATTGCCTCAAATATTGGGGCTCTTTAGGTTATCATCTCATTATAAATAATTTCCTTTGGGGATTTTACATACTCCCATATTTTAACAACGTTTTGAAATTTGATGACTTCTAAAATATATATCCAATTCACTATATCGCCTAAATTACAGATTTATATATTCTTTTGCCTTCTGAGAATTTCTTCTTCAGAAAACAATTCCCTCAAATCAAAAGAGAATCTTCAACTCAATAACTGAGTATTTAAAACCCGAACTCTTCAGCATCAACTTTGTATCTCACTTTGTTATTTTATAGCTTAATGAAAAGTGCTACCATCTTCTCATGGTAGAATCCTGAAAGTCAACTTAAAGTTCTTGCTCTCTTCCCCACATGGCTTAATTTGTCATCAGATTGTTTTGATTCAATCTCTTGAAAATAGGTACGATGCCACTGCTCCAGCCATAGTGACTGCTGTCATCCCTCCCCTGGATTATTATATTTACCTCCTAACTCAACTGCAATCTCTAATCTGTTCTTCATACAGAGTACCCTTCAAAAATCTATATTTGTCCATGACATTCTCTCAGTTAAAAACTTTCAGTAACTCCCCATAACTCACAGTAAAAAGTCCAAACTCATCAGTAAAAGAACCTTCAAAATATGACTCTACCGTCCACCACATTTAACAATGCTTACTTTCCTCTATCTGTATCTTAGGCATCAGCAATATTAAATTGCTTCTTATTGCTTGAATAAGCTATGCTATCAAAATTTACTACATTTCTGCATGTGCCATTAATAGTGTTTAAATTGCTTTTTATCTTATATCATATGGTAAAATCCTAAGTCTTAGACTCAATCAAATGAATCATGTCCTCATTGATACTACTATTTTATTCTATACCTATTTCTATTATTCATTCAACATGTTGCTCTAATTATTTATATATGTATCTGTCTCTGTTATATAGACTTAAATCCTTTGGGAGTAGGAACTGTATTTATTGCTCTTTGCATATCCAACATTGTTTAGATAAGTGAAAAACGCATGAATAAATGAAAAAATAATTGTAAACTCTCAGTTATATATATGTATATCTATGTAGATGTTCTAAAGTTAGTGCCATATTTCTCCTGAGACTAATTAGTCTTTCTAAAAATCACCTGGCTCCACTGAGAGGAGTTACTTATACAGTCATAGCTTGGAGACATTGTGGGTTCGGTTCTAGGCCACTGCAATAAAGCGAATATCGCAATAAAGCAAGTCACACTAATTTTTTTTGATTTTCCAAATATATAAAATTTATCTTTACACTATACTGTAGTCTATTAAATGTGAAATAGAACTAGGTCTAAAATATGTACATACCTTAATTAAAAAATACTTTGGTAAAAAATGCTAAACATTACCTGAGCCTTCAGGGAGTCATAATCATTTTGCTGGTGGAGCGTCTTGCCTCGATGTTGATGGCTGCTGCTGACTGTTGAGGATGGTGGTCACCAAAGGTTGTGGTGGCTTTGGCAATTTCTTGAAATAAGACAAGAATGAACTTTGCTGCATTGATTGACTCTTCCTTTCACCAACAATTTTTCTGTAACATGCAATGCTGTTTGATAACATTTTACCCACAGTAGAACTTCTCTCAAACCCTACAACTGTTTTATCAACTAAGTTTATGTAATAATTCTAAATCCTTTGTTGTCACTTCAACAGCCTTCACAACATCTTCACCAGGAGTAGATTCCATCTCAGGAAAACATTTTCTGGGCTCATCCATAAGAATCAATGCCTCATCTGTAGAAATTTTATAATGAGATTGCAGCAGTTCAGTCACATCTTCAGGCTTCACTTTGAATTCTAGTTCTATTGTTATTTCCACCACATCTGCAGTTACTTCCTCCACTGAAGTCTTGAACCCCTCAAGGTCATCCATGCGGGTTGGCATCAACTTCTTCCAAACTCCTGTTAATGATGATATCTTGATTTCTTCCCATGAATCACGAATGTATTTAATGGCATCTAGAACAATGAATACTTTCCAGAAAATTTTCTATTGACTTCGTCCAGATCCATCAGAGCAATCACCATCTATGGCAGCTATAGCCTTACAAAATGTTTTTTTTAAGTAATAAGACTTGAAAGTAGAAATTATTTCTTGATCCACGGGCTGTAGAATGGATGTTGTGTTAGCAGGCATGAAAACAACATGAATCTTATTGCACACCTCCATCAGAACACTTAGGAGACCAAGTGCATTCACTGTTAATGAGCAGTGATATTTTGAAAGGAATCTTTCTCTCTGAGCGGTAGGTCTCAATGGTGGGCTTAAAATATTCAATAAACCATATTGTGAACAGATGTGCTATTATCCATGCTTTGTTGTTACATTTATAGAATCCAGGCAGAGTAGATTTAGAATAATTCTTAAGGGCTGTAGGATTTTCAGAATGGTAAATAAACATTGGCCTCAACTTAAAGTTACCAGTTGCATTAGCCCCTAACAAGAGAAGCAGCCTGTCCTTTAAAACTTTGAAGCCAGGCATTGACTTCTCCTCTCTAGCTATGAAAATCTTAGATGGATTTCTTCCAATAGAAGGTTGTTTTATCTACATGGAAAATAAGTTTTTAGTGTAGCCACCTTCATGAATTACCTTAGCTAGATCTTCTGGATAGCTTGCTGCAGCTTCTACATCAGCCCTTGCTGCTTCACCTTGCGTTTTGATGTTATGTAGACGGCTTCTTTCCTGAATCCTCATGAGCCGACTTCTGCTCACTTCAAACTTCACTTCCGCAGCTTCCTCACCTCTCCCAGCCTTCATAGAATTGAAGAGATTTAGCACTTTTCTCTGGATTAGGTTTTGGCTTAAAGGAATGTTATGACTAGTTTGAGCTTCTTTCCAGATGACTAAAACTTTCTCCATATCAGCAAGAGGGCTGTTTACTTTCTAACACTGGAGTAGCATTTTTAGTTTCCTTCAGGAACTTTTCCTTTGCATCCACAATTTGGCTGACTGTTTGGCACAAGAGGCAAAGCTTGGCTTTTTGCATGCCTTCCTCACCAAGGTCAATCCTTTTTAGCTTTTGATTTAAATTGAAAGACTCTTCCTTTCACTTGAACACTTAGAGGGCATTGTAGGGTTATTAATTGGCCTAACTTCAATATTGTTATGTCTCAGGGAATAGGGAGGCCTGAGGGAAGGGAAAGAGATAAGAAAATGGCTGGTTGGTGGAGCATTCAGAACACACGCAACATTTATTAATTACATTCACCATCTTATACAGGCAAGGTTTGTGGCACCCCAAAACAACATAGTAACATCGAAGATCATTGATCACAGATCACCATGACAAATATATTAATAATGGAAAAGTTTAAAATGTTGGAGAATTACCAATATGTGACACAGAAACACAAAATGAAAAAATGCTGTTGGAACACAGCACCCATAGACTTGTCTGATGTAAGGTTGTCACAAACCTTTGATTTGTAAAAACATCAATATCAGTGAAGCACAATAAAATGAAGCTCATAAAAGTGAGATATGATTATATTTGGAAATAATGAAAATTTAAGGATAAATTACCACTCTGACTTAGGGTATTGCTATAAAAAAGATGTTTCATTTTATGAGTATTACAAATTATAATATTCTTCAGAAATTGATGTCAGTTTGATTTTTTGATTTGTGATTTAAGATTTCACCTCTTGAGAACTCAGAGTAATACTGACTGGCTGTCTAATCTTGCCTGATATCAATGCTTCTTGCTTTAAGTCTTCTAGCTCTTCCAGGAAGCCATACTGGGCTCTTCCCATTTATACTGATACCCTCTTTGAGCAGCCACTGTTTCACTCATAGAAACAACATGTCCTTTATCTTGTGCTTGTAGTTAGGAAGTATGCATAATGCTTTCCTTTTTCTTCTCTCAAGATGGCAAGCCCAGCACTGGGCATATTTTCATAGAGCTGTAAAAATTAACAAACAGAAACCTCAATTAAAATAGAGTCAGGAGGGCAGAAGGGGAAAGCTTTCAAAGTCTACGACAACAGCAGAGCTCAGAAGGAAGAAGACAGACTTCGTCTTCTTACCTAGTAAGAGCTCAGCCAATGAGAGACTGTCATACTCAGCCAATGAAAAGCACCTATACTTTGAACTCTTATTTCCTCCAGTGGGCTCTGTGTTTACTATAGTGCTCCCAACTTCCTTTTCCCCCTCTTTAAAAAAGTTTCCCTCTCCTTGCTGTATGGGGACCAGCATGTGGCTCCCCTTGGTTGCAAACCCCAAATTGCAAGTCTTCATTGATCCTGAATAAACCCATTTTTGCTGAAGAAATAACTGGCAGTCTATTTGTTTTAGCTCAAAAGAACTGATAATTAAAAATAAAATTTTTTTTAAACCATTCCTCTAATAACATGTCCAAACTATTAAATTTTAGAAAATTCACCATATTTATATTGATTGCAAATCTATAGTATTTTTGAGGTTTAAATATTTTTTAGTGTTTAGAGATAAAGGAGATGGTATTTTTATGCCAGTAAAAAAGTAAAAGACTAAAACATTATTCTGCGCGCATTGTTAGGTTCTGAATCAAGTACAAAGGAAAAAATCTAAATCCCATATAATACGGTGGATTCTGTTGTTCATTGTTGCACATGGTATTCCCCATCTCAATACACACACACAATTTTAACACTGTTTAAGCTTATTTGAGTCTTGAAAGAAATATGTGTTCTCAGGTGAATGAAAAACTGTTGTCTGTCCAGGTGAGTTCAATAAAATATAGTACTTCTGAAACAAATCATTGAGATCATTGAGATAGTTTTCACTCTCGAGCTTGGGAAATTCCTCCTTACCAATGAGGTCATTTTTTGGATAACCATCAGCCCTGCAGTGGTACCAGCCCTGTCTGGTAATTATGATACATCATTCTGAGCTATAAATTTCACTTTTTGATGAAACTGAAGCTAGAGTAACAGATTCTTGCCTTTATCTCACTTCCAGCTTTAGTGACCTCGGTTCATTTCTTTTTCTCAGCCATATATTATGTTGGAATTCCTCACATGATAAGGCTCACATCTACTCTGTATTCAGGTCCTCATGGAAGTGATTGAGGAAAACTCATCATAGTTGTTTAGGTGTGCTTAATCTTCCCTAGTCTTGTTTTAAATCTCTTTATCTTTTCTCTTTAAGTATTTTTTTGACAGTTTATTAGTTCCAGAAAGTAGGTAGAGTGTGCTTTAATAAATTTCTTCTTATGTTGCTTGTACGTTGCTTCTATGTTGCTTGTAAAGCAACGTATTGCTAAGGTCAGTTGAGTTTAGGTTGAGCACATTTGGTCCGAAAAGCCCAGAGACTCAGGTGGGTGAGCTGAACCTCAGTTCACTGATAGGGACTCCTGTCTTCATAACTTCAGATTCAGACTGTCTACTGTCTATTCTCAGGGGTCACCTGGACTGTCCTATCCCCTATCCGTAAGCAACATTTTTCTAGAATTGCCAAACTCTAAGCCTAGACTAGCAGCTCTGTGAATTCTTGGGACACTGATGACAGTACAGGTGCTGTTTTGTACTAAATTTTTGCTCTACTCTGAAACTCCTCGAGAGCTTGAAATTCTGCTAAACTCCTATGGTTGATGATTGAGTTGGGGGAACACCTCAATCCCCCTGTCAGGTCCACTCAGTGCTTGAAATTTGAACATACGTTAAAATTCAGGATGTCCATTCATGGATGAATGAAGAAAACTTCCTTGAAGCATAGGTGCTCTTGTAGTTGAGAATTCTATACCATAGACTTAGATTTACATTTTTATAAATGTCTGGCCCTCTTGTTACTTTGTTCAAATATGCAGATAATATATTACTTCGATTCTTCATCAAAGCCTTGATTATTTGAATTTCTTCAGAGATCTATAGATGCCTTCAAAGTCCTCTTCACAAGGCACACCCTCACCTTCTAGTTTTCTCCTTTCAGACATAAAGATAATAAGCATCTCAGTGTTGGATGTGTATAATGCAAACAAGCAACTGCCTGCTGCTTGATGACATAATTATTAGAAACAGTGAAAGGGCAATATTCATTATTCAAACCTGAGTGGTTATTTCCTTATGTTAATACAACCTTAATCCACATTTAATATTCTTCAGATGCATTATAGGTATTCCTACGTCTCTTCCTTTCCTTATAGGCAGTTCATCTTGCAGGATTATTACCATTACCATGGCTTCCAAATGCTTGTCTTCCTCACAGTTTATGATTTCCGGAGCTTATTACAGACATTCGCCCATTTTATACACAAAATTATAAGTTTACACAATTTTTTCAAATACTGTTTTCCTTGCAGTCTGCATTTTGTGCCTCTGTTAATCTTCTCTAAAACGCTTTACATTATTTCTTAATTGCGATATTGGAATTTGCTGAGCCAACCATACTTGCTCCAGAGCTACATTCTGAAGAAATGCAGGTGCTGCAGAACTGCTAGAAACTGTCACTTTTTATCCAGCTAATCACGGTCACAGTTTGATTAACTGTTTGCCTTTGTCTGCTGCCTACAGTGATGTGGCTTCAGCTCTCTCATCTTGATGGCATCTGGAAATATCTGGTAGGAATGAAACTGCAACATAATTACTTCACATTGAACAAAGAAATAAAATCATCTGTTGAAAAGCTGTGTAGGTGTAAACAGGGTCCTGTAACTATGTGAGAAAATGACTGAAGAATCTTTCTTCACTAGATAGTTCTCATTTTCTTTCATCCTGTTAGAGTATATGAAAATAGTTTGAATTTTAAAGTGCCTTGTATCTAAATTTCTTAGTATACTTAGAGACTATTTTGTGTGGTATTAAGTAAACACATTTCCAGAATGAACTCTGCCTGTTTACACATATTTAAACAAATAAAAGAGTAATTATGAAGATGTTAAATTTCAGGATGAATATCCCTAACAATTAAGTGTTAAAAGCTGCCCAACTGGATCGTGTGGTAGATCCAAGAAAGATAGTGTATTATGGAAAAAAAAATCTTAATTTGTCCTAAAATACTATCTCTGGAGCAACCTTACATAGAGTGAATCCTCTAGAGACTCCCTTGGCATGTTCCTAAAATATCTATTAATGGATTGTTGATCAGCTTTGAATATTTTAGGCAAACACTATATTCAGTTTAGGATATTTGCATCTGAGATATACTCTGCCAACTTTGCTTAATTATGGTGACAATTCGAAACAAATAAACATAAAGGCACGAAATCCCACTGGCCATAGCAAATACTGAATGATTTTTCTGTGCAGATTGGCTTCTGCAGTATTAAATGTGCAAAAGATGTTTAAAGTATGAATTCTATGATAAGGTATATATGGAAAGAATTTGGAATCTCATTGGAAGAAATATTAATTTGTTTTCAAATTTCCTTTTTTGCAGAAATTCATCTTTAGGAAATAAAAGCTTCAAAAATATGGGTCTATCATTCATAACTCAGAATGCCCTGGTTTAAGAGCTCTGATCTTTGAAGCTAGTTTGCTTTATATTCCAATTTAGTTCAAAGCATCCACTTGAAAATAAGAGAAAGGAATTATCAACATGTCTATGAGCCTCAAAAAAATGTTTGACATAACTAATGTAGAAATTTTGATAAACTTATTTTTATCATGTAAAACACAAAACGAATTCACTGCTCATTCATTTGCAACTATATCCTTCCACCCCCAACCTCCCCAAGAGACTGCTGAAAACAAGAATAGGATGATTTCTAGTACATTTGTGTTATTCTGGAAAAATTTAACAAATTTGAATCACAACATTGATTTTAGAATAAAAAGAGACAGAGAAAAACACTCAAAGATAAGACATCTCTGGGCACAAGAATATTTAGATATTGATTTATACTCATCCCAATTTTTTCATCTTTTAATTTTTCCCTCATCTTTATTTCACAATATCTACATTTCTCTTATTTTCTCAGAAGTGTAAGGATACAAAATGACTCAACAAAGCATTACAATTTTTTTGAGGTATTTCCATCCTGGATTTTAAATTTTAAACCGTATGACCATATTTCTTTCTTCCCTAAGACTTTGGATAATCTCAAAGGAAAACACCTCCCAAACACTGAGTTCCTTCTATAAATCTTGAAAATCCTATACCAAATTGTTTCATCTGGCATAAACCTGCAGGTTTCCATAGGTGAGTAACCAAACATTCCCTAATATAGCCAGTTATGTAATTTGGAATGGAATTTGATTCCTCCATTTTTGGAAGGGGAAATCCTATTTGAAAATGAAACTCACAGCCCATTTGTGTGACTGTTTCACTATAATGTAAAATTGTCACTTCTTTTTCAGAAGGGCTAGGAAACATTAGATAGAGCTGCTATTATACTGAAGAACATCACTTGATTATTACATAAGAAAATAACTCTAAAATTTAAAAAAGAAAGAAAGAAAATGATAACTTTAGTTTTGTTATGTAATATTAATGTTACTGAACTCAGGTTTGGCTGCTTACAGTTCAAAAGCCAATAATCAAGAGGCAAGTGTCAGTAGAAAGGAAAGATGGTTCAATCAGAAAAGCTGGCAATCTGGGGAGAAGGTGGACTCATGTCCTAAGACTGACTCTGAAAATCTGCTCAGCTATGACAGTTTTTAAAGGGAGAAAAGGGGGAAGAATCTCAGTGAATCATCAAGGCAGGAGGTTGGATTCTGCATCATCCTCCATTGCATACAGACTGACTCTCTCTTCAGATGTTATCTTGCCCATGTGATCTGCCTGCAGGATTGCTAAGGGGGCTGTTGTGGGGAGAGAGCTAGTCATTAACTACTTAATTCTTCATTCTTACTTCCTTTAATCTAGGGAAGGAATCAACAGGTTAGGCAAGGTATAGTGTGCATTCATTCAGTACAGCATAAATCAGGAGATAGGGTAAATTGCCTAGTGATCTCCTTCCCATAATTAGGTTCTTTCAAGATTAGAGGGGGACAGAAATGGGCAAAAAGGAAAGGGGCAAAAGAGCTGCTTTCAGGCCCCACCGTCAAACATCATTCCATTTCTATGGGATTAGGGGAAAAGATCCATCTTCTGCAGCTTCTTCATGCTGACATAGAGCACCTTATTCTCAGAGTGGAAGATGTCAACATGGGTCTGTAAATCTCTTTGCTGACAATTTTAGTTGCCCACTTATATATATGGGCAGAGCAAGCTACAATTATTTTGATGCCCACAAAGATATAGATTATTATGAGCAGTAATGTTAATCCTATTCTCTTGAGGCCAGTTCTTGGAATTGTGCTAGCCGTAGATTCAGTACTGCTCAAGATGGAGTAGCTTATGTCATGTCTATAGTCTGGTCATCATAAAGTTAGCATTTTTTTTTTTTCCTCTGGTGGCAGTTACAGTATCTGTAAAACAACTCAGGAATGTGCATCAGACACTGAGTTTGTGACTCTATTGTCCTAATCATTAACTGCTTGAGCCTGCTCTTTTGTGACTCTGGAAGGCCTGGGAGACTTACTTTTCTACAAATAAAAGGCAGGGGACATAGCAGGGCTTTTGTACTTGTGTGTGTGTGGCTGCTGCAGTGCCCTGCTCAGTTCCATTAGCAAGCAGATGGAACTAAGAAAATTCCTCCATTGATAGGAGTAAAATTCAATTGCTATATATTTTACAGTGATAATTCTATTAAATATGGGGTAAATATGCATTTAACATTTCATTTGAAGTAAAAAGTACTCTATAAATATACTATTAGTCCTACTCTGATTTTTTAATCCTTAAAAGGTCATAAAAAGCAGTTAATGCAACTTAATCATCCATTACATAAAGTTTCTAGCTATATTATTTTTGAAGAAAATAAGGTATTAGTTTTTTGAGCTAATCTTATGTAAGTATCAAAGTGACAATAACTGATGATGGCTTCTTTCACCTTTCAACTTTCACCTTTCAGCTTTCCTGTGTGGAAAGCTGTCATAGACAGATTAAGGGTAAACTGACAAAAGTTTGTTCACCAGCTCTCATCTGCTTCTTCACAGTGAGTGACCTGCATTTCCAAGGACTGTCTCAGGCTTGAGTTTGTGGAAATGGAATAGACTAAATTTAACAAGATCATGGACACTTTGGATCTCTGACTTTGCTCTTGTAGCCACAGGCTAAGACTGAAATAATGGACCGCAGAGATCAAAGCAGCAGCGTAAGCATCTGGGGCAGGTTCCACTGCTTTCAACGGAAGCAGCTGTAAAAACTGCAGAGAAAACTGCAGAAAAGGACTTTTAAACTATGTTTGTAGCTAAAAGAAGAAACACTTCGGTCAAAAGCAGACCTTATAATGCTTATAACTATCTGGGAGGAAGCTGACTATTCAAATCCTCTTTTGCTTTTATCGTCTTTACTAAGGAAAAGGATGATCTGCCAGCTGGAGAAGGAGAAGCATGGCTCAGAGGAAATGTACTAGGTGTGGCGATTGTACCTAAGTCACTAAACCAGGCTCATTGAGAATAGGTGGTGATGCCGTTTGACTCCCTAGCCGTCTTTCTTACTTAATGGACCATGCCATGAATTAATTTGGTCATTCACTCATTCATTCATTCAACAAATACTTATTAAGCCTACCCTCTGGGAGGTGAAGGCAAGTATATTAATGAGCATGAAAGATCATTTTGGAAAATGACAAATGCTTTAGAGAGATCCAAGGGGAAGAAATAATGAGTGCAAAGACCTGCAGAGGTCACTTTCTTCCATATCGATCACTTCTCACTGTTCCCCAAATATCCCTCTGTTTCCCACCCTCATGCTTTTTTCACATGCTATTTTCTCTGCCTCAGATGCCTCTTCTGTCCTCTGCTTAGAAAACCCATAATTACGCTTCAAGATCCAACAGAAATAACATGCCCTATGAGGCTCTCTCATCACTCTACTGCTTGAAAAGAAAGCAACTTGAGGAATTAGTGTGCTTTATCTAGTTATTTTTGTCATATTTTGTGAATGTACTTTTAACAGCATTTTTTGCGTTACCAGTTTTATTTTCCCTTCTCTTACCCTATTAGCTTATGAGTTCTTTGAAGGAAAGTATCATGTATATATATCTTTATTATAGGCCAGGGGTTGGCCAAACTTTTCCATGAATTGTAATATTCACAGATAGTTCCTGAGTGCAAATAATTTAGGCTTTGTAGGCCTTACGATCTTTGTTGCAACTACTAAACTCTGCCACTGAAGCAGGAAAACAGCCATAGGCAATATGTAAATGAATGGAATCGCCATCTTCCAATATAAGCTTATTTACCAAAACAAGGCCAGATTTGGCCCATGGGAGGCAGTCTGCTGATCCCCATATTTATATGTTCTTACTTTTTCTTTTCCTGCCTCTCATTTGAAACAAGTTATTTTGATTCCTATATTTTGTTACATGAAAACATGTAAAATGAAAAATTTTTTTTTCTACTGATTTAGAAGATATATACCATGTTTTAAATCCTGTTGTTGGTTACATTTGAGGTTTTTTTAAATGTACCTTTGAACATATACTATAAATAACAGTGGCAAAATTTTAGAGTGTATCTATTGAATGCCCTCAGTTAATATGAGAAAACTAATACAAAGCTTCTTCCCTTATCTCCTTCCTCTCTATTTCCAATTTCTATGAGTGAATTATAATCTCTAAAGAAGTTTATAATTTTTAGATGATTCTGATACTAGGCATACTTTCTTTCATGGTTTATTATGACATTTGAATTGTTTTATAACCATATATACAAAATTACATAAAGTCGATCTGACTTTTATACATTTAGTGAACATTACACTAATATTTTATACCACCTTTCTCCCATTATTAAGGTTCTTCTTTTTATTCATTTCCCAGTTGGCTAAATCACATTCTCAAGTAGTTTTTTGGTTTTGTTTAGTTTATTCGTTTTGGAGCGGGGTGGAGTCTCTGTGGATGGTATACATTCTGAGCCGTTGAATACTTATGAATTTATGAATCTCTTTTTATTACCTTAACGTGTGGAAATAATTCTCTTGATAATAAAATTTCCCTTCTTCTGGTGCGTGATTTCCCATTCTGCACTCTCTTGACTTCTCCTTGAAGGTAATTACTGCAAAAGGAGAGTGAGCACTGAGTTTCATTAAGTTCTTTGAAATACTTGTCTTCTATTTTTGAAGATTAAAACATCTCCATCTGCTTTTCCTAACAATCAATTATCTATAAAAATTACTCACCACTGACTTCTGAAATATATTAACTTCTAGGATACTGAATATCAAGCAGTATGTTTTTTTTTTTTAACATCTTTATTGCAGTATAATTGCTTTACAATGGTGTGTTAGTTTCTGCTTTATAACAAAGTGAATCAGTTATACATATACGTATGTTCCCATATCTCTTCCCTCTTGCGTCTCCCTCCCTCCCACCCTCCCTATCCCAACCCTCTAGGTGGTCACAGAGCACCGAGCTGATCTCCCTGTTCTATGCGGCTGCTTCCCACTAGCTATCTATTTTACGTTTGGTAGTGTATATATGTCCATGCCACTCTCTCACTTTGTCACAGCTTACCCTTCCCCCTCCCCATACCCTCAAGTCCATTCTCTAGTAGGTCTGTGTCTTTATTCCCATCTTACCCCAGGTTCTTCATGACTTTTTTTTTTCTTCTTAGATTCCATATATATGTGTTAACATACGGTATTTGTTTTTCTCTTTCTGACTTACTTCACTCTGTGTGACAGACTCTAGGTCCATCCACCTCACTACAAATAACACAATTTCGTTTCTTTTTATGGCTGAGTAATATTCCATTGTATATATGTGCCACATCTTCTTTATCCATTCATCCGATGAGGGACACTTAGGTTGCTTCCATGTCCTGGCTATTGTAAATAGAGCTGCAATGAACATTTTGGTACATGACTCTTTTTGAATTATGGTATGGTTTTATGATGAGTGAATTGTACTGGACTTATTTAATTCAGTGTTCTGCCAGAGAGAAATGCTAGGTAGAAGAAGGAAAAAAAAAACAACTTAGATTTTTTGATTTGGTTTGACCTGAGAATTCCACCAACTTTGTAGGAAAGGTTTATTTTGAACACATTTAGTTTAGGTCGACCAACAAATTACTTAAAGATCTAATTTAAGGAAGAAGCAGTTATGATGACATGGAAGGAATATGGATTTAGAGTCAAGAAAAATAATATTGATTTTTTTTAACCATATCATACTATTGCTATTGACCTTGGGCAAATTTTCCCATTAATTTCTTAATACATAAATGAGATATAATACCTATCCTTAATTACTTATGGAACTGTTCTAAGGATTACAAGAAAATGTAAATCTAAGTTTTTCATATCTGTAGAATCTGTACATTAGTAGTATTATTTTCTATTTTATTAAAATAATTTATGCAATTTGGTAAGTCAAATAAAGTTATCTCTAGCATATTTTTAAAATATCTATATAATTAGAAACATTTTCCCACATTACACTGGGTATGCTATACACCACAAATTATTCTTCCTTAATATTGAATAATATATTGTTTATTAATTGTACCTATTTGAATCAAATAGGTTTGTAATCTACTAGGCAACATGATAGACACTAAGAATGCAGTTTTAAGTAATATAGAATTCTCTGTAGTCCCCATAACTCATGCAAAAACTGATGTGTAAAACTCAGTGTGAAAGTTAATCACTAACCAACCAGATAGCCACATGCAAAAGAATGAAGTTGGATTCTTACACCATTTACAAAAGTTAACTTAAAATGAGTCAAAGACCTAAATGTAAGAGCTAAAACCTATAAAACATAGGACTAAATTTGTATAACTAACTTCAGATTCTCAATGGTTTCTTAGCTATGACAACAAAACCACAGGCAATAAAAGAAAAACTAGATTGGGTGGACTTTGTAAACTTTAAAAACTCTGTGTATCAAAGGACACTATCAAGAAAGTAAAAAAAACAATCCACAGAATGGGAGAAAGTGTTTGCAAATCTTTCTTATGAGTCTAACATCCAGAATATATAAAGTATTCTTAAAACTCAAAAACAAAAGGGCACACAACTGACTTAAACAATAGGTAAAAGATTTTAATAAACATTGTATTTTCAAAATATATATACAAACAGCCAAAAACCACATGAAAAGATGCTCAACATCAATCATTAGTCATTAGGGAATCACAGATCAAAATCACAAGACACTAGGATGACTAGGATAATAAATTTTTTTAATGGTAATAACAAGTGTTTTCAAGGATGTAAAGAAATTGGAACCCTTGAACATTGTTGGTGGGAATGTAAAATAATGTAGCTGCTATGGAATACAGTTTGGTGGTTCCTCAAAAAATTAAACGTAGATTTACCAGTGACTCAACAATTCCACTCTTAGTTATATAACCAAAATAACTGAAAACAGATGTTCAAACAAAAATTTGTTTCAGAGTTTTCAAAACAGCAATATTAACAATAGTGAAAAGGTCCATCAACAGATGAATGAATAAACAAAATATGGTATATACATACGATGGAATATTATTCAGCCATTCAAATGAATTAAGTGCTCATACATGCTACAATATAGATGAACCTTAAAAACATTATACTACTAAAATAATCCAGGGACAAAAGACCATGTATCATATGATTCAATTTATGTGAAATGTCCAGAATAGTTAAATCTATAGAGATATCAAATAGATGAGTGATTATTTTACAACTAGGGGAATAAGGGGTTAAGGGAATGATAGCTTAAGGATAGAGTTTCTCTGTTTGGTCATGAAAATTATCTAAAATTGACTTATAATATAGTGCATATGATGTTCATCATATTTACATTTTTCCTATATTAAAGCACTCCATATGATACTTTACAGAGTTTTAGCTACAAATAAAAATTTTCTCAAAATTATTATATTTTTAATTCAGAAAGCTGGAGCTCCAGCGTTTTCAAGAGTTAATGGAATTTAAATTTATTTTCTAAATCTGATTCAACGTTTTAGTAGTCTGATTTTCTCACTTGTAATTTTATAGAAAATTGTTATGAGATTACACAATATTCAGTTAACAGTAAAAAAATGGCCTTAGGCACTTTTTCAGATAAGCAAGGTAATAACAAAAGGCAATAAACATATTGTGAGTTTCTAATTACATAAAAACTGTCTGGCTTTTCCTCAGTGTAGATATGAAAGAATTATTAATATTCATGACATTTGCACAAGTGTACTCTGGGAGTGTTTAGACAACCTACATGCAGTCTACACACTAGGTCTCAAAAGAATTGGAATGAATCTGTGTCTCTAAAGGAGGTACTTACAGAGAATGATGATGTTTGCATTTGTAACAATAATGTTCTTTTTACATTTATACTCTGGAACAAAAAGCTGTTTGCTTCTTTTATTAACTATTTAAAATTTATAATAAAGTAAGGAAAACTAATAAGGAAAAAAATGGTCCCTCTTACATGTTAGCCCCTAAATAGAGTCTACACATATATTTATCTTAAAAAGGGTCTTGTCCTTCTGTTCTAGAGTTTATGTTAACATGTACCCTTCAGGGAGGATATTTAAAAAGATAGATAGTAATACAAAAGGAATTCCAATAGCTCTCAAGATAATATTGTAGAAGGAAAGAAAAAATCCCGACACTCTCTGAGAGCTTATTTATATTCAGTTTCACAGGCCTTTGAAATTGCTCAGGTAACAGATAGGTCTGTTCCTGTGTTCTGAGGCCTAATATCCTAGAAGTTCATAAAGATCTGCAGAGAATAAGTTCTAGAGATGCAAGTCCTACCACCAAAAGGTTCTTGTTACTAATTTACACTGTGACACAAACATTAGATTAACCTCAAAATTTGCCCCAATTATTTCATAGTCCATCTCAGAGCCAGAAATTTACTCACGGCTATTCCGAAAATTCCTAAGTATAATGAAGAAAAGAGAGGAGCGGTATTCGTTGTGTTTTTGTTGTTTTCCTTGGCAGTATTATTTATTTCAACTGGCAAATTAAAACTATTTCTGAGGTCAAAGTGACATTTTTATCGCACTGGTCTACTCTACTTCCTCTAACCCATCAAAGTATTGTAGCAGCAAGAAAAATAAAGTAAAATAAAATAAGACCATAACTCCAATCAGAGTCAATGAACGTATCCTGCCAGATACTGGGGAATGTTGCCCAAACAAAGAATAAAGCTGCAAGGTGACCAACAGGTCCCTCTCACCCCAGCTGGAAGCAGTTTTTCTTATATTAACATTGGCAGTTAGGAAAGAATATCTCTATTGATTCTTTGATTAGAGTGAAGAGAACTGAGGTTGAGTGGCCCGAGGCAGAAATGAGAGTTTTCTCTCTAGGGACCCAGCGTGACAATTCAGAACAGCAGTGGAAGTGGAGTTGAAAAATTAAATTGTGAAAAAAAAAAAAAAAGAAAGAAAAATTAAATTGTGCTGTCAAGTCATTTATTTTTCTATAATCTAGCCCCTTAGCCAAAGGAAGTGGCCAGGAGTAAATGTCATAGAAAAAGGCCAGGCAGGTAATGAACATGATGAAGAGAAACTCTGAACTAAAGCACTTAGCCGTGAGCCATGTTGACACCCTTCATGCCAAAAGCTTTGGAGGAGACTTTCTCCCTGGGCAAAGGAAATGATAGATTTGGTAAGAGGAATCAAGCTGATGTCAGCACAGCAGATTACTGGAGCTCTGTCTCCCTCCTCTCCCCAACGTGCTTTTCTCAAACATGTACCTAGCACCATTCAAAGATGAATAGAAATATGACAGAAATCAAGAGAGAAGCTGTACTTAAAGACTGGCAATTTTCTTTCCTCAGCAGAAGATGAAAACGATGAACAAAAGCACATGAAGTACATACACCACAAGAGGAGTTAACCTAAGAGTACCAAGAAAGAATGTAGGTAATTGTTTCGTCATAGAATCAAAGAAGTTGGCAACAGCATGGTATTTCCAGAAACAGCCTCAAAGAAGAAACTATAAGTTACAGAAGGATGGCACAATGGCAGAAATCGGGAAGTGAATAGAAAAAAAAGAAAAGAAAAGAAAAACATTGTCAAAATGAAAGGCACATCAGAAGTAACAAAAAATACTGGGGCATAAATGGCAAAGTAAATGAAATATAAATGTATTAATTTCCTAATTTTCTCAAATAAGTATTCAATAATATAATATGAAGAGAGAATACATGTATGAAATAATCACTCTAACATTAAATGTTTTTCACAATATTTTTCACAGCCTAGTAAGGCTAATGAATTCCTTAATTCAACTTCTATTTTTATACTGTTAAATTTAAGTAAATTAATATTAACGCTTCTGATTAAAAATAACATGTAGGGACTTAAAGTTTCTTACATGTAAAGACCATCTTTGCAGTAAGAAACAAATGGACAAATTATAAATCAATGGTTTTTCTTGCACCCTTTGTGAACCAGTCCCACAGTCTTCTTCACAAAGAGCGTCTTTGCCAGAGAACTAATCAGCAACTCCAGCAGGAGGACTATAATTCCTTTACTCCAGCTCCTCCAGCCCTCCTCTGTCACCTAAGAGGGGGAAAAATAATCAGTGGCGGACCAGGCTTCAAGGAAGTAGATTGGGAATGCTGCAGCCAGAGTAGGCGGCAGGGAGGAAAGTCTTGTACCGATGGAGAAGAGTCTGAAACACTTGTGAAGACCACGGCCAGTGTGCAGGCCACCCTAAAGACTTAACTGAAAAATCACAGAATGCCCCGCCCTCCACCACTCTTCTAAGGAAGCTCCAAGGCAATCGCAGCATACGGCATCTGCAAGACTGTAAGAGCTGCAAGGTACAAGAGACTATCCTAAAAGCAGTACCAAAGGAAGGAAGCCCTAAAGCCAAGAGAGGAAAAAAAACAAGATCACTAGCGGAATTTTTTTTTTTTTTTTTTTTGGGGGTACGCG
>NW_006782126.1:111655-138210 GCF_000442215.2 Lipotes vexillifer
GTGGGATCTTCCCAGACCGGGGCACGAACCCGTGTCCCCTGCATCGGCAGGCGGACTCTCAACCACTGCGCCACCAGGGAAGCCCCTCACTAGCGGAATTTTAAGCCTCAGCCCATAACAACAATAAACTTTAAATAAACCCACTCCTAGTAACGTAAATTGTGATGCTAAAGCCCTATTTTCCTCAGTTCCTACTCCCCAATACAGTATGCCTCTTGACTTTCAACAAATATTACAAAGCTTGCCGAAAGGCAAGAAAAAACAGTCTGAAGAGACTTAACATATAACACTAAACAGGAAGCAAATGTTAATATCTTTTTTAAAGGAAAGAACGTTTTAATAAATGTCAGACTAATACTGATCCCAACATACATACAAGTCATTTCTCTCCTTGGGAGGGAAAGGAAGAAGGAATTGAGTGGTGAAAACGGGGTCATATGTTCCATTCCCAGCACTCCAGTGAGAGAGCAGGCATGTTGTAGTGAGTTTCCATTTGGGTGTCCAAGGGGGAAACATAAAGAGATGAAGAGAGAATGTGGAATCTTCTTCCCTGCAGTTATGTTCGAGCTAAAATTCCTCAGATCTGGTTTAATTGCTGCTCTCTTTGAAAAATCAGGTTTGTGGATTGTCAGACTCTAGAACAATAGATTATCTTTTCTGAATTGCCTTTTATAAAACAGTCTATTCAAATCCAATTTACTAATTTCAAAAATTCTATGATCTTTTCATCCATCATGTACGTATAATTTTAAAAAGCAAATTTATATCACACAAAAACTCAATATTATTATTTTAGTTGTATATTTAAGGGTCTTTAAAAATTGAAACAATAATTATAAATAATATTAAGGCATATGTTATAAAACTCGCACAAAATCCCATATTTTAATTACAAAAATAATTTTAATTTTATGGATATCTCCTAGCCTTTTAGTGTAAATCAATTTATAAAGTTGGAATTGTAGGGTCCATGGCACTTGGTTATCTTCTATTTTAATTAATATATTATTTTCAAAACATATAGTCTTTCTTGTTAAATTTTTGAATAGATTTTATAAAATTAGAGGAAAAATTCAAAGATGATTTTTGAATAGATTTTATAAAATTAGAGGAAAAATTCAAAATACTCAGGAAGAGAAATGTGGATTAAGTTTAGATGTACATGTAAATGGAATTAATACAGTGAATTCAGAACAAACTATTCCAGATCAGCCAAACTTTAGCAAATACACATAGAACTGTGAAATGGTTGTCATACGTTTAACCACAAAGTCAAGGAAGCCAAGAACATATCAGACCTAACACACTAGAAAAACAAATCAGAATCAAGGCGAAACTGGGAACACTCCACCCTGAATTTCCTTGGTAAAGAGTGCCACCTTGTAGTCATGGCATTATTTTTTTGATGAGAAAGAAAACACATACAACTTAAGTAAATAATAAGTAAATAATAACTAGAGGGAGAGCCCAGTAGGAAAAAAGCTTGGTAGTAATTTGGGAGAGGCTTTGCCTCAGACAAGAAATAACTCCTAGAAGAGCAAAATTTTAGAAACATGTAGAAAGATTCACTTGAGCTGGTTCCTCCTGACTTGTTGCATTTTCTTCTTATTCTGGGAAAATAACTGTAGGCAGTGATACATGTCATTATATTTTCCAATTTTCCCCTATCTGCCCATCAGCATCCCTGCCTAAAAAGATGAAGAGAAGTCTGAAGGTGGCTGTGTTTGTATCAAGCATGATACCATGTTTGAAAGGCTCTCCTGGCAGAAGGGGGAAGAAAGACAGTTTTATCTCTAGAAGTTCCATTTCAGTATTTTTTTATATCTTGCCATTCTCTTTTTCATGATCCTGTTTCCTCTACCTTCTGAAATACATAGGAAAAAAAATATATGTGTATATATATATTATATATACAGTTTTAATATTCTTTTCTATTAATTATATTATCTGTGAAATTTCTTCATCTGTTTCTATTGATTGATTTTTCTCTTTATGTATCATATAGGACTGCTTCTTTGTATCCTAGAAATTTTCATTGGATGACAGACATGTGACTTTTAGATTATTAGGCTTGTTATTTATTATTATTAGTATTATTTCCTTAAAATTTTTTTAGATTATTCCTGAGAGGTAATTAAATTATTTGGAAAACAGTGTTTAGTCCTCCTAAGGCTTTCTTTTAAGCTATTTTATCAGGTCAAAAGCAGCCTTTATTGTAGAACTAAGAAATTTTCCCTCTCTTAAGACAATACCCTCTGAAGACTCTGCTTATGTGTCAGGAGTTTTTTCCACTCTGGCTAATAACAGCCTTTTGCAAGCTCAAGAATTGTTCCATCTGCTTCTTTCCAATGGTTCTTTCCCTGGCTTTGATAGACTGCTTACACACGTATGCTGGTCAGTTCTTATCTAGACTTGAGAAGGACCCTCTTCAGACCTGTGGTTTTCTCTTCAGATCACTGGCAACTCTCTTCTCTCTGGCATCCTGCCCAATGAATTCTAGCCATCTTTACTCATCAAATTCTGAATGCTGCTTCTTTCTCTCAGCAACACTGCCAGGCTCTTTGGGTTCACTCTCTCTGCTCTGCAGTCCAAGTGGTAAACTAGGAAAATAATTAGACTCAGTTTTTGTTTTTTCCTTCTCTTAAGAATCACTGTCCTCCACTACCTGTTAGTCACATATTTTATCTATTTTTTAAAATTATCTAAATGTTTTAAAATTCCGTTTTTAAAAATTGTTTAAGTGGGGTGGGTAAAACAAGTCCCAGTTATCTTATCATCGTAATAATATGTTATTAATTATATAATTTATATATGCTTACACAAATTTACATATATGGTAGGATGAAGTGAACAGCAATGGAGTTAAAAATCCAAGATTTTCAGTGTTAGAAAAGAGATGCAAATATAAAATTAAAGAAGTTAAGTAAAAACTCTGTAATTCTAAACCTGAATTTAACATATTGGTCTTATTTCTTAAAAAGAAGCATGTTTCCTAGCTCTGTAAACTTAAATACCTAGAAAAAATGACCAACTCAGTAGCAACATGTAATCAATGCAGCCCAGCTTACAGCCTCTAAACACGATTTACAGTTAAGGGAACTAAGATAGCTTGGAAAAATGACAGATTCCATTTCTGTGAGAGGTAATATAGATGAACCTGGACTATATTATCAAGCCAGAAAGAAAAAAAAAAACTATTAAAAGTATGAGATAATGTCAAAAGGGATCAGGGAACAACTTAAAAAAGGCAGTAGTAACAAAATGGGACAAGTGAGCATTAATATGAATGATAATTACAATGAATCAATACACATTAAGTATATTAATATCCATGAATCCCTAATAATATGAAAGGGATAAAAACACCAACTTTACCACCTGCAGAAGATGCTAGACAACAAACTCATATTTTTCAAAATGTTAAATAAAGAGAAATAATAGTAGAATTAAGATATTGCCATTCTGTATAACGAAATAATGGATCTAGGTAATAGTTAACATCACAAAAAAAGGAAAAGTACACACACATAAAAGTACACAGTGCAAACTGTGATATATGTTTTTGTCTAAAGAAGTCAAGCCTGAATCAAATCAGTCCTCTAGATCTAACCTCCAGTTTAAAAGAAATACAAGATGAGAGAGAAACACATTAAACAATACCCCACAGAGCAGGAAAATCCACTCTGTGGGACACCAGGTTTCTTCAACAAGTGAATTAAAGGAGAAGAAAAAAAGATGGTAGAGGAACTTATAGATTAAAAGATATCTAAAATACATATCAATAAAATGCAAAATAAAACTGACCTAGTTTGGATATTGTTCAAACAATATTGTTGAAACAAACCAACTTTAAATATACAGTTAAGAGACAACTGCGGAATTTGGAGCTCATCTTGATAACTGATTATATTAAAACATTATTACAAGTCATTTTATGTCTTAATGTTTAAAGTTTATATTGTGTTTAGATTTAGAAAAGGAAACAATCCTTTCATTTTATTAATAGACTACACAAACTGAAATATTTACAGATAAAATGATATAGAATCAATGACTGACTTCAAAATTCTACAGTGGAGGGAAAGAAAATGTCTTGAGTGGTAGATGTAATGAGCTTGGCCAATTGCTGAAGCTGATACAGAATATCACATATTCTAAAAAAAAAAAAAAAAAGAAAGAAAAACATCTGGAAGGATATACATTAACGTGAGTTCACTATGATTTCTTCCAGGGAATGAAGTTTTTGGTGATTTGGAAGAACAGAACTTGGGAAAATTAATAACCCTTATTATGATTTAGTTCCTTATAATAAACATATAATTTTACAATTAAAATATCTAACAGAGTAAATAGGCAAGAATTTGCCAAGCCTTCTCTAAATTGTATTGTAGGTTGCACAAAACTGAAAAACCTAACTTGTGCTCAAGTTGTCAAGAATGAGTCATATTTGTAATTTCAAGCGACACAATATGGATAAGAGACAGATGAAGTTAATGTAATATTTGAGTTTAGGCAATGATTTCAAACTATCCTCCATTGGTCTGTTAAAAAAAAAAAAAGTACTGGAGATGAACAATGAAACTGACTGATTCGAAAGTCCCTCATCCCTTTTCCTCTGGCTAGCTTGTGATAGAGATGCCTGATGACTGGTGAGATACCCAGAAGGCAGGCAGCAGAGGATGGAAAAGCTATAAGCTGTTAGCACACTGGACAGCTGAGAGCTGCGAATTATGTGAATACTGAAAATGCAAAATAAATGCTAAAAATCACTATTTAATATCTCTCTGTTTGTCCCAGCTGATCAGTTTTGCTGGAGCTGATTCACAGTGACCTATTAGATTTATATAATTCTAGACCATGATATTCAGAAACTTTACCAAATATAACACATATTTCCTACTTCATTACAATTAACTTTGTTCTAGGAGTTTGTAATGAAAGTTTTCTCCTTTTTCTCTCTCTCTCCTTTTTAATGGAACCTCTTGTAAGAAACGCCTCACAGTTTTTCAAAGCTATTAATTTAAATATTATTTGGGAGAAATGCTATCTTTTAAATAGCTAGAAATCTGTTCATATTGTGAAAGATATGTTCATGGCTTTACTGAAACCCTAAGCAACCTTTAAGGTATAAAAGGCACTATGAATACTTCCCCCAAATCATTTACCTGAAGGAGCCTAGCCATTCTCTAGAGGTGCCAAAAGATCACAGCATCCAAAGTTCTTGCCCATTACTCAAATATTCCTTAGAGGCATGGTAGCTCATCATAGATTATAGCTTAACTCTATTTTCCACAACATAGTTTACAAAATTATAGTCTATGCTATAGCATTTCTGTTTGATTTATGCCCAGCCTGAGGCATGAAACCTGCTTCCTTCCAGGAGGAAATTATGCTTTCTTGAATGGAAAGAGTAGATGACAACCATAAAATAACTCAGATTCCCTCCCCCTCATCCAGTGTCCTACATTCTTTATTTCTCACAAAAATGGGAAGAACTAGGAGATTACTAATGTTTCTGGTTTGGGTAAATGGGAAAGGTTTAGACTCTTAGCTGATTTGTTGTATACATACGCTTCTAAAGTTTACACTACAGCCAGTATTTGTCTAGAAATTGGTTAAATTTAGAGCTAGAGGAGAAATTAATAAATTCTAACTTTATTATTTATTCCATTTTTTGCCCCTGTCCCTTTTATGAAACAATCATTTTTTTTTTCTTAATCATTTTTTGATGTGTGCAGCTTAGGGCATAATGATGCTTAAAACTGACCTTGGCAGGTCACAGGTTAATTCAATTTCCATTTACTCATGTTTGATAAATTTTCCCAGGAAAAAAAAATGAGAAGAGGAATGAGGAAGAACAATTTTAGAAAGTATATCAATACATGTTATGGGAACACAAGTGAAACATTTACTTCAACCAAAGAAAAACTATACATTTTGATAGAGCATTAGAAAAGCAACGATAAAAATGGCATAAATTAGACAAGCCCTGAGGGTAAAGTTATCTTATTTATTAATAATCAGTTAAGTCTTGATGTGATGATTTAATGAAATAGTGAAATATTTTTAATACCCTTGTTTGTTGTTAAAAGTGTAATTGTGGTGTTGTAAAAGTCTAATGCAGTGAATGGAAGAGAATGAGATATTTTCTTGTTTCCAGCCAGCAAGAAGCACATAGTTCTTTTCCTGCAAATTCCCACGTTACATAAGCACAGATAGTTGTTTCAAAGAAGAATAAAAGATTTTCATGCCAATTACATCAATAAACTAGTAGGTACCCCTCAAGTTTCTGAGAAGCTATAGTCTTTATTTTTGCATCTTCTGGTTTTCGCTATGAAGACTAGACTATAGAGGTAGCAACAGGTACAGGTAATAAGGCGACTCAGGCTTCCATTTGCATACAGTAAGTCCCCTACATACGAATGAGTTCCATCCGAGAGTGCATTAGTAGGTCCAGTTTGTTAGTAAGTCCAACAAGGTTAGCCTAGGTATCCAACTAACACAATCGGCTATATAGTACTGTACTGTAATGTTTACAATACTTTTCACACAAATAATACATAAAAAACAAACACAAAAAATAAAATATTTTTAATCTTACAGTACAGTACCTTGAAAAGTACAATAGTACAGTACAACAGCTGGCGTAGAGGGGCTGGCATCGAGTGAACAGGCAAGAAGAGTTAGTGGCTGGAGGAGGGAGAGGAGGTGGGAGACGGTAGAGCTGAAGGATCGTCAGCAATAGGAGACGGAAGGCAAGCTGCAATTTCACTCACGCCTGATGTTGATGGCACAGGTTCTGGTTCCTTGCTGGATTCAATTCTACCTACCCTCTTGAAAAAAACAATCCAGTGATGTCTGGGGAGTGGCTTTTTTTCTTGTCATGGATGACACAGTAGCACCAGATTGCATTCTGCTGAAGGATCTCAGCAATAGGAGACGGAAGGCAAGCTGCAATTTCACTCCCGCCTGATGTTGATGGCCCAGGTTCTGGTTCCTTGCTGGATTCAATTCTACCTACCCTCTTGAAAAAAACAATCCAGTGATGTCTGGGGAGTGGCTTTTTTTCTTGTCATGGATGACACAGTAGCACCAGATTGCATTCTGAACAGCTGCTGCAACCTTCATGTACCGTTCTATGTTTGGGTCGTGTGCTTCAAAAACTAACAGAGCCTCAAGTAAAGAAAATCCTCCTGCCGTTTCCCGCGTCGTGAATCTCTTCCGTTCTTCAGTTACTTCTTCTTCTTGTCTCTCTTCATCCTTTCTCTGGGCCTCCAATTCTATCAGATCTTCATTAGTAAGCCCCTCATGTTGCACAGCAACAGGACTGTACAGTAAAGCACACAAAAGCACAACCACTTGAAGAGGATGCACACACGTGACAGTGTATGCCAGACACGTGAACTAACTTATGTGATTGGACATGCGAATGCACGTTAGCACCTTTGAAAGCTCGCAACTTGAAAGTTTGTATGTAGGGGACTTACTATAAATGGATTGAGGTCTTGATGGATGGTGCTCATGATGGCTCCTTCAGTGGGAAAATGATCCTGTCTAAGACCCCAGGGTCTGTAGCCACACCTGTCACGCTGAAACTCCTGATTAGGTATGACCAGCATAATGGCAAAACAAATCTAGTCAGTTCAGTCCAAAATGCCAGTAGACTTTATGAGCGTTTTTCCTACTCGTTGCCACAAAGACTGACCAAACTTTTGAGGGAACTGGACAGATATTTTCTTATAAGCTCAGCCTCCAGTAAATGCTGAGAAAACGTCCTGATTGGGAAGGAATTAGCGTAATTGGATAGAAATTGCATAGAAACTCACCACTGGGAATTGGGCAATGTGTGGTCCCAAGGAAGGAGTCTGAGCTGTAATTGTGAGAAGCAGGAAATATGTTACAGATTTGGAATTATTACAAGACACATGAAACGTAGTAAATAGCACACACATATAATTTTAATGCACCTTTTTCTAGATAGATTATAATCTTTTTTTCTTCTTAAAAAAAAGGGACTTCCCTGGTGGTGCAGTGGTCAAGAATCTGCGTGCCAATGCAGGGGACACAGGTTCGAGCCCTGGTCCAGGAAGATCCCACATGCTGTGGAGCAACTAAGCCCGTGTGCCCCAACTACTGAGCCTGTGCTCTAGAGCCCACAAGCCACAACTACTGAGCCCATGTGCCGCAACTACTGAAGCCCATGCGCCTAGAGCCCATGCTGTGCAACAAGAGAAGCCATTGCAATGAGAAGCCTGCACACCGCAACGAAGAGTAGCCCCCATTCGCCACAACTAGAGAAAGCCCGCGCACAGCAGCAAAGACCCAACGCATACAAAAAAAAAACAAACAAGTCATGTTGCACCAAGAGAATGCTGGAAGATCTACCTGTGTCCTTTCCCCAAGAAAATGTATCCCAGCTTTGTTCTGTTCTAGCTATAGTTTTAAAGCAGAAATCACTTCATCCATTTCATCCTAGAAATTAAGATGGGTAAGTTTGAGGTGTCATTAGAATCTTATCTTCAGCCCTGGTTTTATTTTAAGTTGGGATTTAACGTTTCTTATTTCCTTCTAAAGAAAATGATACACGTTTTGAGAAAAAGGGGAAATTGGAAAAAGTTTTTTAAAAAAATCTATGGTACTGCATTTTAAAAAATAGAGCATCGAAAAGAGCAATATTGAAAAAATAGTTACAAATAACTGGCTTATTTTCATCTTTTGGGGGATAAATGAAAATATAAACATTTTATTACATACTTTTAAAAATTAAAAGTTGGCAAAAGACATGCAAAGGATCAGTATTTCTATTTGGCATGTCATATATGAATACATATTAGGACATGACTTTAATAGCCTATGTTGAGATAGCATTTCAGCGTAGGACAATGACCTTTTTTTTTTTAAGCACACTCATACTTTTATTTTCAGATAATGACCATCAACCAGTCTTTTTTTTCTGTACAGAATAAATAAAATGAGTTATTTTTTTGTTTTTGTTTTTTTCAAATTATTTTCCCATTTAGTTTATTACAGAGTATTGAGCAGAGTTCCCTGTGCTATACAATAGGTCCTTGTTGGTTATCTTTTTTTTTTTTTTACATCACATTTTTCTTTTTTTTAACATCACATTTTTTAAAAAAATTCAAACAAAGTCACAAAAATTATAATCATCCTCATCAGTTCACTGTCCCATGTAATTAATTTCTTTTTATGTTGATCTTTTGTTAGCACTTTTATGAATTCATCAGTTTTCCGTTAGAGTTCTGAAAATGCTTATTCATTCAGTTCAGCAGTATAGTCAGTTACCAGAAACCTGTACTAGGACAATGACATGTTGCAGGCAATTTTATTTCAATCATTCTAGCATAAATAGCACAAAAATGAGCAAAATAATTTTTTGGCAATAACAAATATCTTAAGTAACCTGATCTAAAAATCCAATTTAAAAATCTGGAATCATACTTGCAAAATATGCAAACAGCCAGTGAATTATTGAAATATTTTTTACTTGGAGGCATGCCATACTCCAAGGAGATGAACTATATGACTGGAAGTGGAGATACTGAATAAAGATATCAAAGGGGCTAAATATTTTAATTCAGAAGGCATTTTATTAGATCTTTAGCCTTTACAAAACAAATAGCAAATCATCTTTGGGGGCCCAGATTTATCTGTGATGCTGCTGCTGCAATCCTTTCCTTTCAATAATTCCAGTTAAATCATACATTTAGAAACAGTGGGACTCTTACACCTGGTTTCACAAAACTATTCCTCCTTGATGGGGCTTGTGAACTGTGTAGAAATGTTTTGCTGTTGTAAAACCAGGTGGTTTAATTGAATACATAAACTGATGTAAACAAGAGGGTATTTTGCTGATGCTATGTTTCTGAAGCAAAGTTGGAATTATAGTCTTGTAAACTTATAAAATACGGGTGCAGAGCTGCTAATATATTTCAGTGTGATTTCAGTAGACAGATTTTTTTGAAGATAGAGCACGCCTTGTAGTTTTTTTTCCCCAATAAAACAAAAACACTAAAGTTATCTCAGTAGTTTTTAAAAGTTTATATATTTTTAGAAGTTTATACATGTAACTTTGTTTATATGTTTCTGAATTTTTTTGCCTAGAATGTTTACTCAAGTTGAAGAGAAAGGAATTTGCCTCTTGTCTACTGTAGCTGTTGAAAGATCAATACTCCTAGGCTAATGGGCACTACTTCAAATGGCAAAAGCTCTTGACCCAAAAGAAAAGAAACCTATTAAGTCTTTCACAACGTAGACGAATAATATTTTACACAATTGATATTTTCTAAAAGCAAATATCCTTAAAGTTGATTATTTAAAACTTTTTACATATAAATTGAGATATGGCATTTTTTAGTGAAAAAGCTAACACAAAATAAATTTTACTTAAAGATGACATAATGTCTTTAAATACTTTTGGGCTGGAGAAAGGGCTTTAAAAAGTATTTACAAACCAAGTTAATTTCTGCACTCAGGAACGGTTTCTCTTTCTCAACACACCAGGACACCAGAGAGATCTGCCCATATGTACATCGAGGTGGTAGACTGGAACACACAGAGGATGTGAAACGGTGGAGGCAATGCCTGTGATCCCAGTGCCCCAGCCGAGGTGGCTAAGCCTACAGCCCCAGAAAACCCAGTAACAGCACACTACTCTGGCCTCCTGGCCACAGCGGTGCCCATAGGGAATTGAGCAACAGCACTGGTGGGGCAACAACCTTGTCTCCTCAGCTGCAGCTGCACATATGACTCTGGCGCCTGCCTGCTTTGGTGGCCTTCGGAAACCTTACGACCCCAGAAAGGCATAGATGCCCACAACCCTGGATGTGGCGGAGGCACCTGCCATCCCCGCGCTCCCAGTGGTGATGCCAGCTATAGCAGCACCCCCAGAGGCACATTCAAAGACAAGGAGAGAACTAGCGACACATCTGGCAGTGGCAGTGGAAAGCGGAAAGTGTAGGTTCTCAAATATAGTCAGAGGCAGCGCAGGTAAGTGGAACCAAAAATTTGTGCTGTAGCGCCACCTACTGAAAAGCAAAAGAAAGGTTTCTAATTACCAACTTGTTGAATGGTTAGAATCGAAGTTAAAAAATTAAAAAAAAAAAAAGCTTTATCTAAATGAGGAAGGTGTTCCTTACATTAAATGCACGGGGAGAGGAACAACACATCAAGCACCATGAAAAACCATGGTAACACAGTACTACAAAAAGGAAATGACAATTCTCAGGAAACCAAACTTAAAAAGCCACAGAATATTGCGATCTGATAGAGAATTCAAAATATCTGTCATGAAGAAAGTCAATAAGCTACAAGAAAACTCAGGCAGTTCAATGAGCTCAGGAATAAAATTATGGAACATAAGGAATATTTTACAAAAGAAATCAAAACTCTAAAAAAGAACCAGATAGAATTCTTGAGTTGAAAAACGCAATAAATGAGATGAATGCATAAGAAAGCAGTAGAAATAGCAGAATATATGCAAGAGAGAATTATGAGCTTGAAGACAGAAATCTAGAAATGATACAGGTAGAAGGGAATAGAAAATTAAGATGTGAAAAAAATAAAGAAATCTGCAAGAACTACATGACTCCATTAGGAAGGGTAACATAATAATAATGGGTATCCCAGAAAGAGAAGAAAGGGGGAAAGGAGCAAAGAGTTATAAAGAAATAATAGCTGAAGGCTTCCTAAACCTGGGGAATAAACTGGATATACAAGTTCATGAAGCTAAGAGAACACCTAATAACCTCAGTGCAAAAAGACCTTCTCCAAGACACATTAGCTTAAAACAGTCAAAAGTTCATGAAAAATAAAGAATTTTAAAGGCAGCCAGGGGAGAAAAAGAAAGACAGTAATCCCCATCAGGCTGTCAGAAGATTTCTCAGCAGACACTGAGAAACAGGACAGAGTAATGTAACATACTCAAAATACTGAAAGATAAATACTGTCAGCCAATAATAGTCTACCAGAAAAGTTATCTTTCAGATATGAAGGAGAAAAAAAAAAAAAAGGCTTTTCCAGATAAACAGAAGCGGAGGGAGTTCATTATCACTAAAACTGCCTTACAAAGAAAGGTTGAAAGGAGCTCTTCTACCTGAAACAAAAAGGCAAAGTACACAAAGCTTTGATTAAGGTAATAAATACACCGGGCAGAATCAGAAAATTGCAACTCTACATCAGAATAGGTTGTTAAGCACTTAATTATTGCATAAAGCTTAAAGGGGAAAAGGTAGTAAAAATAACTATAGCTACTTCAATTTGGTAATGAACTCACAACATTAAAAGGAATAATTTGAGACAACAAAAACATAGAAGGGGAAGAGGAAAAGGACAGAGCCCATATAGACAAATGAAGATAAGATGATGCTATCAGCAGAAAAAATACTATTTTATCTATGAGATATTATATAAAAACCTCATGGTAACCACAAAACATACATTTAGAGCAGAGACACAAAACATCAAAAAAGAGGAAACTGATAAAAACATCATAGAAAACCACCACACTAAAATGGCAGACAACCACAAGGAAAAAGAAAAAATGAATATAAAGAGCAACCAGAAAACAAAAGATTAAATGTCAGTACTAAGTCCTCATTTATTATTAGTCACTGAAAATGTAAATGGATTGACTTTACCAATCAAAAATCACAGAGTTGCTAGATGGATTAAAAAATAAGACCAGGGGCTTCCCTTGTGGTGCAGTGGTTGAGAGTCCGCCTGCCGATGCAGGGGACGTGGGTTTGTGCCCTGGTCCGGGAAGATCCCACACGCTGTGGAGCGGCTGGGCCTGTGAGCCATGGCTGCTGAGCCTGCGCGTCTGGAGCCTGTGCTCCGCAAATGGGAGAGGCCACAACAGTGAGAGGCCCGCGTACCGCAAAAAAAAAATAATAATAATAATAAATAAGACCAAACTATGTGCTGCATCCAGGAGTCAACTCAGCTCTAAAGACAAACATAGGCTAAAGTGAAGGGATGGAAGATGATACTCCAAGCAAAAGGTAGCCCCCCTGCCAGAAAAAAATAGGTGTTTCTGGTTTCCTTTACTGTGTAGAAACTTTTTAGTTTGATTTTATTTCACTTGTTTATTTTTGCTTTGGTTACCTTTGATTTTGGCGTCAAGTCCAAAAAATCATTACTAAGACTGATATCAAAGAGGGTATGTTTACTTCTAGGACTATTACGGTTTCAGATCTCAAGTCTTTAATTCATTTTGAAGTGATTTTTGTAAAATTATATTTTGTAAATAAAAATATTACCTTTTAAAGTTGTATTTTAAACAAAGTCACTTTTACTGCTCCCCAAACCAATTTTTGGAGTAATGTAATAATTACTACGATTTTTTTCAAAAGTAGACATTGATATTAGAACTCTTAAGTTTAACATTGACACTGTACTTCCCCAAATTAGGTTTAAATTTGGTAATATCTCTAATGAAGAATGAATGACAAAAACTAATAAAGACCATTTAATCAATTCTTTTTCAAGAGCGTTAATCAGTACAATTTAAAAGAACTGAATAAAAAGAAATTTGTTGTTCAACGAGCACAGGTCAATAAATTTTTAGAATAAGGACAAATCTATAGTCAGTGAAAAATTCATAACTTAAAAACTTTAAAAAATTGTTATAATAACAAAAAAATAAATAATAAAAGATTTAACTCAGGAAGCTGTAATATAAATAAATAAAATTAGGAAAGTAATATTAAATAGAACAAATTAAAGCAGAAATTAATTACATGTCATAAAAAAATAGAACTAGTCCACAAACAGTAAATGATGGAGAGGGTGTGGAGAAAAGGGAACCCTCCAACACTGTTGGTGGGAATGTAAATTGGTACAACCATTATGGAAAACAGTATAGAGGTTCCTTAAAAAACTAAAAATAGAACTACAACATGATCCAGCAATCCCATTCCTGGGCATATATCCAGAGAAAACCATAATCTGAAAAGATAAATGCAGTCCAGTGTTCATTGCAGCACTATTTATAGTAGCCAAGACATGGAAGCAACCTAAATGTCCATTGACAGAGGAATGGATAAAGATGTGGTACATATATACAATGGACTATTTACTCAGCAGTAAAAAAGAAAGAAGTAATGCCATTTGCAGCAACATGGATGGACCTAGAGATTATCATGCTCAGTGAAGTAAGTTAGACAGAGAAAGACAAATATCATATGATATCTCTCATATGTGAAATCAAACTTTAAAAAATGGTACAAATGAACTTATTTACAAAACAGAAACAGACTTACAGATATAGAAAATAAACTTATGGTTACCAAAGGAGAAACGTGGGTGGGGGGATAAATCAGGACCCTGGGATGAACATACACATACTACTATATATAAGATAGATAACCAACAAGGACCTACTGTATAGCACAGGGTACTCTACTCAGTATTCTATAATAACCCATATGAGAGAAGAATCTGAAAAAAGAATGAATATATGTATAACTGAATCACTTTCCTGTACACCTGAAACACATTTTAAGTCAACTATAATCCAATAAAATTTTTTTAAAAATAGAACTGATTATTTGAAGTCTTATTAACTTACTATGCAGGTTATGCACACACGCGCACACACACACACACACACACACACACACACCCCAATATTAATTTCGGAAACTAGGAAAAAAATTCCCAAATAAAATATTAGCAATTAAAAATCAGAAATATTTTCAAAGACCAATGGCCATGACTGAACAGCGTTCATTCTAGGAATACAAAGATACCTCACTGTAAGAAATCCAAAGCCATATTTAGCTACATTAATCATGAAAAGGGGGAAACATTAACATTGATTATCTTAATAATTGCTAAAAAATAATTTGATCAAAGTTAACAGTGTTTTAAGATTTTTAGAGAATTAGAAAACTAGTAATAGACCTGAAATTATCTATTTGGTGGAAATAATTGCTTAATTGCTATGAATCTATTCATCATCTTTGTGTATCCCTTTTAGAGATATGTAATTGATGTATTATGCTTGTTCTAAAAGAACCTACCATTTCAAGTACTGTAAGGTTCTTGTAAACTTTAGAAACATGCATCACCAAGGACTACAAAATCTTGAAAAATAATTAAAATATATAATTATTAAACTAAACAGCAATGTGACTATTTATTCAGGCTATTCTTTGATAATAACTAAAATATCCCCAACTGATAGAAAAGAAAATCTCATGTCCTAGTAATTTATACTTAATTAACTATTTATGTAAAGTTCAGCCTGAGACAAGGGATAGTTACGTAGCACGATCAAAGCAAGTTATCAGTAAAAGTAGCTGATGCTGCTGTTTTTACCAATTTCTTCATATGCCCAGGAGATTCATGCTTTTAAAGCTCATGGAAAGGACAGTTTTTCTCATAGGAAAATTCAGTGTTCCTGTCTCTTGTGAATTGAACACATTTATCAATTCGAACATTTCCTCTTATTTTTTCCTTTGATAGTAGTGATTGATACCTATGAAGCAAGGATATGAAGGTATTAGTAGGGCATTTAAGTTGTTTAGGGCCCCAGAGAAGATGAAATTTCACATCTGAAATGCAGAGACAATTGAAGGAAGATTTTCATAGAGGAAAACAAAAATTTTTACCTTGACAGGTATTCTTTCTAGGATTTTGTTTTGTTTTTAATTTAAAAAGAGTCAACATCAGTTTAATAGGCCTGGCTTGTAGTATAGAAATAATATAATCCAAAGAACAATTCTGGGGAGGCTCTTGTAATATTTGTTCTTTAAGACTCCAAATTACATACTTATCTCAATTTCAGAAATGATCAGTTAGAGGGCTTCCCTGGTGGCGCAGTGGTTAAGAATCCGCCTGCCAATGCAGGGGACATGGGTTCAAGCCTTGGTCCGGGAAGATACCACGTGCCGCGGAGCAACTAAGCCAGTGCACCACAACTACTGAAGCCCGTGTGCCTAGAGCCTGTGCTCTGCAACAAGAGAAGCCTCCACAATGAGAAGCCCATGCACTGCAATGAAGAGAGATCCCGCTGGCTGCTACTAGAGAAAAGCCCGCAACGAAGACCCAACACAGCCAAAAATAAATAAATAAATAAAAGAAATGATCAATTTGAATTTTCGTCGTGATGGGAATCTTCAAATAAAAAGATAAGTTTAATTTTAGTTTGGTTATACAGTTTATCCACTAGAGGCATTTTAGTTATAGTTGAAACAATTTTTTGGATGGACTCATCTCACAATCCATTGTTTTAACAAAACCTTTTGGAAGATATCCTACAAGTACTATTTGTGTTTACATTGCTTGTGTAGAGGAGAAAAAAATCATCTCACATCCTGAGAATATTTTACCCTGGAACCAAGCGTAAGAGACTGGGTTGTGACATTTTTCCTTCTTTGCTAGTGAATTCAGTGAATAATATATAAACCCCTGTGCGCGTGCGTGTGTGTGTGTGTGTGTGTGTGTGTGTATGTGTGAAGAACCTAATATTAACAAAGAAATAGGGAATGATAATTAGAACATAAACTCTGGAACCAGAATCTGTGTGTTCTGAAGCCCATTCTAACGCTTAGTACATGTGACACAATTTTTAATTGGAATGACAGAAATGGGACTGTTGTAAGAACTAAAAGTTTAGCATATTTAAAATAGAATAGTCAGTGGCAGACAGTAAGCACAATTTTAATTAGATGTAGAATACAGAATACTGAGCTAACGTTTCCCTTGCCTTTATTTTGTAAGTTAAATAAGTAACACTTCAAACAAGAATAATCCTAAATAACCTACCAACTTTTGGATTCTATGAAATGACCACGTCTATCCCTTTCTCTTTGTGTTTAGATAAGTGTGTTTTGTTGTTTTTTTTTTTGATATACATTAATCACAGATAAGCCTCTACTCTGCTACCAAATCTTTCTTGATTTTCTGGAGAATGTCATCACTATGCATGCTTTACTCAGACATACCTTCTATGCAGTCACTATCATAGCCTTTGAGTCTAACCTCTGCTGTATGAAGATTTGCCTTCAAATATTTTGGAAAATAAAGTTTGAAAAATTATATACAAATGCAAATATATGTACATATCTGAGAAAAGTAAACTTTATCACAGGTAGAAGAAATCTTTTTTAAAAATTCCACACACACACACATGCTGCTTAATTAGGATGACCTGACAGCATCTGTGATAAACATTTTAGCGCTTAGAGCTTTGGTCGAGGAGAAGATCTCAGAGAAGCTGCCTGCGTTACCTCTCGCACCCAGACAGTACCCACGTAGGAGTCGTATCTTGCTTTCACCCACCATGGGTTTCTGAAGGTTTTTTTGAAAGTCAAATGTACAAGAGTGTTTCGGTTGCTTTTAATCATATATATGAACATATTTAAGACGTCTAATGATCTAAGTGGTCATTTGTCCAGCAATTACATGCACAATTTATACATATTTGTTAAAATAGTGCTTCTCAACCTACCTGTGGATAAAGACCCTCTTTTTAAATTCCCAATCAATCACAGATTGGTATCTTTGTAAAAGTAAATAAAAATCAGTGACTAAGAAAATGAATTAAAAAGAAAAACAGAAGCCAGTCCCAAAAGATCGTATATTGTATGATTCCATTCATATGAAATTTCCAGAAGAAATACAGAGAGACAGAAAGTGGCTTCGTGGTTTGCTTATGATTGGAGGGAGCATTGTCAGGGGCTGCTAATGATTGCTGGGTTTCCTTCTGAAGTGGTAAGAATGTTCCAAAATTAGATTAGGGTGATAGTTGAACTCTGTAACTATACTAAAAACCTGGAATTATAGACTTAAAATGGTTAATTTTATGATATGATAATTACATCTAAATAAAGCTTTTTTTTAAAAAAAAGGACAGGCATTCAAAATGCAAGGCAGCATTTTTTGTTTTGTTTTGTTTTGCTTGTTTTTGCTTTACGCGGGCCTCTCACTGTCGTGGCCTCTCCCGTTGCGGAGCACAGGCTCCGGACGCGCAGGCTCAGCGGCCATGGCTCACGGGCCCAGCCGCTCCGCGGCATGTGGGATCCTCCCGGACCGGCGCACGAACCCGTGTCCCCTGCATCGGCAGGCGGACTCTCACCCACTGCGCCACCAGGGAAGCCCAAGGCAGCATTTTTATTATTAAATTTAAAAGACAAAAGATTATATTTCAATAAATATAATTAGAACAAACACAACATATGAAAAAAGAAAGAATGATGGTAACTGCAGGGCACTGAGTTGGGCATCCTTCAGGTTACTGAGCAAGAAATTAAGCATAGATTGTAATATTGACTTTCATTTTTGTATTCACTCAACACATTACTGTTATCTGTGTGAAAGATTCTATATTCTGAGGACACAACAGTGAATAAAATTTAAACATTCCCCAAAGTGGAGAAAGATATCAAACCAAACTTTCACAATACTGTATAAACTTATATAGTGTGATAATAATTATGAAAGAAAATCACAGGTTTTTAGGAAGGCATCAGGTAAAAGGAAATAATTTAGGTTGGAGCAGGGCTGTACTGGTGGGGGAGAAGGGCAATTGGAAACATTTATCAATCAGTAAAAATTAAAGAGATGAGGAGAGAGGTTCCAACAGAAGCACTGGGCTTGGGTATATGCTTTGGACAGGAGACAGGAAAAGGCATGCCCTATTCAAAGAACTGGGCAAATCCCACTGGTCATCTGTAGTGAGGGAAGGGAGAGGGATTCTGGATGAGCCCAGAGTGCTTGGAAAGAAACAAGTTGTTGAGCTCATATACTGCAATAAAGGTTTTGAATATTACCCTGAGTGCAAATGCAATATTTGAAAAGTCCATTTTGATTCATTTTGCAGTTTGAAGAATCGCTGGCTTATGTCTTGAGAATGGACTAGGGAAGAAAGTAAGACATGTTTAAAATGTTCTTACAAACTTTGTCTCCCCCCCTAAAAAAATATTTCAAGAGTATCTTCTCCTTAAAATGAATCTACAGCCAAGCTATGTCCTTACAAATATCTCCATAGATCCCCTGGCTGATTATTAATGCATCCTGTCATGTCATCTGTTAAACACAGTATCCTATACTACTTTTGTATATTATATATATTATGTGTGTGTTTATGTTTATGTATCATAGTATGTTGAACACATTCCATTTTCCTTCTTTCTTCACACTTGCATTAAGCTTAAATCTACGGAATACTTTACTGAGGCTATCCATTGATTTTGGCATGAGCAAAGATTTGAGCCTTTGTCTCGATTGTATTTCCACTAATAAAAACAGTTTTTCAGGTTTCCATTACTTTTAATAAAATGATGTGCAAAATATACTCTAGCTTTAAATAATTGTGAGACCTAAACTGCATTTCAGAGATGGCAACCTGCCAAAGATGTCAAGGCCACCCTGAGAACTCTTGAAGTGTTTGTTAACTATACAATATTAATATAAAATATATAGAATATTGATGTATAATATAGAAAATATGCAGACACATATATCTATATGTAGGTTAGGGTTATCAATGTTTACAATATACATTGTCTAACAGCAGAGCTAGGGCAGATAAAGAATGTCTTGTCTCCTACGTTCCTTTTATTTACCTGCTACCCCATCCTCCTCCTGGGCAAGGTGATCTGCATCTTATATTGAGTTCTTTATACATGTTTTACACTATAGATCTGTATCCATGTCTACTATTCTCAATTTCAAATTGTATTACATCAGTTAATTATTAAAAAGTTTAGGTGTTTTATGCAGAATATGGGCCGTGAATATAATCACCGTAAATTGTGCTAATTCATTATTTTTCTTTTAGTTTACATACTGAGGAGTAAAGTTTTAAAGGTGATATGCAAATATATGCAAACATGCAAATTAGCTATTTCTTTTTCATCTAACACTCAAGAAAAAACAACAACAAAGCTTAGAAATGTAACACTGTAAATAATACCACCAAAGGGTGTTAAATTATTCAGGATATCTGGAAAGGTAGTTATTTTTGATTAACTTGTATTATCTATTTAACTTCTATCTATTTTGCTTTTCAAAGGGATTAGCAATATATAATTTCATTTAATTTAAGCAGACTGATGTTTAGGGATGTTTTGCCCATTGTCCGTCTATGTTCAGTGATGGATTTGTTATTAGGATAATCTCAATTTAATAGATATTCTCAAATAAATTGTGTAATTAATCTTGTCACTGTATTCAGTTGAGGATTTTGTAGAATAGCAGTTCTCAAACATTTTGTTCTCAGGACCACTTTAGATGCTTAAAGTGTGCTGAGGACTCCAAAGAGTTTTGGTTATGCAGGTTATATATATTGATATTTAGCACATTAGAGAGTAAAACAAAAAAAATTAATTTCATTAATTCATTTAAAATTTAAAATAAGCGTATTATATGTTAATATAAATATATTATTTTATAAAAATATTTTCCAAAATGGAAATGAGAAAGGTATTATTTACATTTTTTCAAATACTCTTTATTTTTATTTATTTATTTTTTTTGCGATATGTGGGCCTCTCACCGTCGTGGCCTCTCCCGTTGCCGGACACGCAAGCTCAGCGCCCATGGCCCACGGGCCCAGCCGCTCCGCGGCATGCGGGATCCTCCCGGACCGGGGCACGAACCCGTATCCCCTGCATCGGCAGGCAGACTCCCAACCACTGCGCCACCAGGGAGGCCCTCATATCGGCTTTTGTAGTCAGATACTGTGTTGCTGTCATATGCAAAGGCAATCCAGTCTCACACACATACGTAGTTGGAAAAGGGATGAGTATTTTAATAGATTTTTCAGATAATTGTGGATATTATTCCTTGATACTACACCAAAACTTGACAAGTAATGTGGAAACGGAAACCCTGTCAATAAGCTTTTTACACTAAGATCCACTGATCTAGCTTGTACTCTGAAAGGATGTTTTATCCATTCATGATAGTGCAACATTATCCATTGGTCATTTGGAAAAATATTGGTTCACTTCCAATCTTCCAAGTTTTGGCACATCTCATTATACAATATTAATTACATGTGTTAGTTAATATCACCACCTATAGTTATCTCATAAGGAAAGGCTTTAAGACTTGAGAAATCATTGGGATCACAATAGTGGGTACAATTTCCAAAATCCTAATTTTCACTTGACTTACAATTCATCACTGACAACAAATTTTGCTAGTTATTTTCCTTGAAATTATAGTCTACATCAATAACTTTTGAGAAACTTTCTGCCAAATACCTGTATCTAAATAAAGACTAAATAAATTTTAAAAGTAAGGTATTTTGTGTTTCTTGGAAAAAGCATTATTTTAGTACCCATCATTCTATCATTCTCTGATGTTAATCTCAAATTCAGACACCTTGCTAATGTTTGTCAGTGGTCTTGATCTGGCATCACTGTACGTTAAGGGGAGGGTTTTCTAACATTCAGATGATGTTGCGTTCTGAGTTCAAACAGTAGAGGACCCAAAACATACAACCAGAAGGGTTGTTAATGGACTTGGTTAACGTAAAGAAAGAAATCTGGAATTAACAATAAAGGGACTCAGACTTTACTATCATTTGAACTTAAAGATAGTTTTATTTCCTTCCAAAAGCATTGACTGGGTGATGTGATTTGTGTTAACATTTTTCCTCCTCAGGGAGGAAAAACAGTCATTTCCTTCAGGGAGAAGGAAAAACAGTCATCTCTTATCCAACTGACATGGCACTAAGCATTATGTAGTTCTCTGTGCCCACATAGAGATAAATGTTCCTAGAACCTTCCAGCTAACATTTAATTATTTCTATTAATTTGAAGTGGTAGTATAGTAGCTTCTTCACAAGCTATGTGAAACTATGAAAACAAATAACTAACAACTGAAATAGAGACAATGCTTTCATTTTTCTAAAATTTTAATTTGACTTTTTGAGTCAATAATATACTCACATAATTTAAATTTCAAAAGCTATATAAGAATATTTAATCAAAATCACCTATCCAATCCCATCTCCTACCACCTGGCTTCATCCAAGAAGCAAACAGTATTGTAATAGATTAGAAAAATGAATTTTTTTGACATTTTCCCCTGTTGGAGGTTTTCAGATGCCACATTTCTAAGAAGAGAGATTTTGCTAATCTTCAAAAATGTAAGAACCATATTTTTTCCAAATTGAGCAAAATACCATGCTCCAACCTAGTGGATGTTTTAAAATATTGCTTTTTGATGATATTTGTTTGTAAAAAAAATTGAGGCTTTTTATGAACATACTTACAATTTCAAGTACAAATTAATGAAACAACTAGAGTGTCAATTTGTGTCAATAAGATTAGAAGATTCTTGTAATGACTTACAACTTATTAAAATAACTAAGGTATTCTCATAAAATTTTTAGATTTTATTTTAGAAAATTGTGAAAGTAGCTAAATCACATAGCTTTATAACATAGTTCTTCAGGGTTAACATTTTCTTGTTTCTGTGTCACCTACTTTTGCAAATTCTACAGAACCAAGAAAAAAATCTTTGAAATTCTGTATCCTGAAAAAATAAATTATTACTAGTGAATATGTATTTGATACGACTTAACCAATTTACTGTAGAAGTAAATGCATTGAAAAACATTTAAAACATTTTTTATGGACAAATTAATTTGCACCACCCTGCAAAAGAAATCAGCATGCTCGGAGTCTTCCTAACTCTGACTTACCTCTGTGAGAGAGAAAATGCATACATATATAGATTTTGAACATTTTTCAAGTCAAACAACCGTTTAACAACCAATAAGTAAAGTGCTAGTTGAACTTTATTTATTTATTTTTGGAAACAGAACATTTCCACTGCTCTTCTTTTATAGATGCAGCAAGTGAGTTGAAAGTGAAAGCAAGGGAAACATTTTAGCTGCAATTCTTATCAAACAACGCTAGTTCTGATAGCTGTGAATTTAATTATAACTGTTTTAAGAGGACTTGGAATCAGATTTCTTTAAGAACTTTTCCTTCAACACAACTTTACTTTAGAATACCAGAGCAGAAAAAGTAATACTATATGTTGGGCACCCAATATGATTTCATCTTTTTCTGCTAGGTCTTATATTTAATTTTTTAAAAAGTTGGGGATAGTTAAAATTATTTCTGGTGAGACTAGAGAAAAGGAAAATATTCACCAAAATGATATCCAACTGTTTTTTTGACTGACATTTACATTTTAGACAGATATGAAAAGCTCACTTTGACACATCGACAAAATTATGTTAATTTGATTTTAAATTTCCTTGCTTTTTGACTTGATGAAAAAAGAAAAGCATGTTACTCCCCAAGTGATGGATGACTATAAACACGACAATCACGTATTTAGTCTTGCTCCTTCCATCTTGTCCTTATCCACCTAACATGCTTTTCTGGAAGAGGGGGAGAAAAACAAGTCCAAACTATGCTCTGTGCATATTTCCTTAGGGAAAACAAAAACAAGCAAACAAAAGCAAAATCAGCCATATGATGACAAAATGCAAATTTACTCAATGAATATTGCTGCTGAAGATATGTGGCTTTTAAATTGAGTTACTATGCCAGTTTTTCTTCTCTTTTCATGGCAAAAGCTTTGAAAAATTTATAAATATTACGGCAAAATTCTTGTCTCGTGTGGCCATAAATGATTGTTTACATGGAAAAGCAAATCTCTTACATTATATCTTGCCTTTCCTTCATCAGTTGAGGGAAGAGTTTTGAAACTAATTTTAGAACCTACTTTTTTCAAGTAGCTTTTTCTGTAAAAATGAACCATGATCTTTATACGTTAAGACACTGGATTGAAATGATAATCACCTCTATTTCTACATGCCAATATACTTATCTAAACATTTCATTTGTTTTCTTGATAATCCACTTACCTATTGGATTAACGTTGTATCTGTAATTGTATCTTTTCCAATACAGCAATTCTTACTAGTACACCACTCCCATTTAACTCATCCTAGTTCAAGCTCATGACACACTTAATGCTAAAAGATTCTTTTCTATTCATAAAAATGTTTTCAAATTTTAATTTATTTGTTTGGTAAAAATACCAATTTGAAAATGATACCATTAAGTCAATAATTGTCTTTCTCAATAATTTATCTCACTACTCAAGTCCACAGACCCGAGTTTTCTAACTGCTCTGAATTATAGAGCACCATTTTAATAGTGATTCTGATGGAAATTTGTCAATGTCCTAATTCAAATTATGAAAATTGAAGCACAGAAGAAAATATCACTATGATGCAGCTGGTGTGTATCATGGTGTGTACTGCCCTAGCTTCAAAGTAGGATTCTTGAGTTAAAGGGTAGTGATCTCAGTGTCTTCTATGCTGAGGATCTGGGCTATAAAAATAACCAGAGTAACATTCGAAACAGATGTTTCCATCTGTTCCATTCAAATAGATGGCATCAATTTGAATTTCTGGACATAGTCAGTGGCCTACACAATACTTCAGTTTTAGGATACAAGGAATATATGCATGGAGTTTCAGAAGAAAAGATTTGGCTGGTGGTCAGCCACAACAAACCCCGACGCAATCACTGAACTCATCATAACTGTGCTTTTGCGGCAACACGGACATACGACTGTAGGATTACCTTCCTTAGGAGCCAAGATGTGTTTGTTTGTTGTTTCTGTCACAGAAACTGATATTATAAAAACAGTTATAAAAGAGGCATTTTTTTTCCTTTGAAATCTTATCATGCTCATCTGTGTTCTGGCCCTTGAGAAATGTATGCAATAAACACAAAAACTGTGAAAATCATTGCTGTTCTGGCTAGATAATAAAAACCATTATTATTACTAGCCCTGCCATCGCAATTACCACCAAGATAGTTCAATTTATGCCAGGCATTGTGTTAGATAATTTAAATATGTGATATCATTTTATCACCCCAACAAGCCAAAAGGTAGACATTGCCTCCAATTTACACATAAAGAAACTGATGTTTCAGTTGGTGTGTCCCTACAGAAGGGGCTCTATCCAGAGTGGTGGGCAGGGTTAGGGGAGCTAATATGGGGTGGTTAAACATCAGGCAGGCACAACAGCAGGAAGCCAGTATATTCCACACTTAAAAGAGCAAGGGGAGAGAATGGTGTTATCGGAACCCTGTGAACACTAGAACCTGAGAATAAGAGATACCCACACCAACAGGAGTTTTGAGTGAGAGGAACATAACCACTGCCAGAATGGCTGTGAGGCTGGGCAGGAGCAAGGCTCCGTCTCATACTTCCCATTGGCCAACCTCAACTGGCAGCCCAAGAGCTGCAGCCCTTGGAACTCAGGCTCAAGAAGCACAGAGAAGGATGGGAAGGGGGCGAACAGACAAATCACCAAAGATGTTTCCACAGCAGCAGAGCTGGAATTCAAGTGAAGCTTTTTCTTCCTCCAAAAGCTACACTCTTAACCTCCATATACATTTAAAGGCTTATAAATGATTTATGATCTAATAAGAAATTAGAGAAAACAAGAGAAGAGAAAATCAGAACTAAATGTTCTTTCTCCTTTCTCATTCTGAGACGTGGGGACATTTACCATGTTTAAAACTCCTTTCCTCTGAAAAAGCTATGAGAAGGAAAACAGTGATGATGATTAGAATGAAAGGTGGCTTCTGGCATTTAGAATTTTGTAAACAGAACCACTATATTTTACCAGATTACATTTAGATCTCTTGAATTAAAAAAAAAGAAAATATCTCAGATGCACATGCCTTACCGGAAAGAGCTGTTGAATCACACCTGCTGAGTAAAACAGCCGATACCGCATGGTCCCTGTGGTTCCTAAGGGAAGAGTGTGACACATGGGGAAATCTGTGTGAACTGCCCACAATGTCTGACAGCTAAATGCTTAGTTTTTACATACAAATTGGTCTCAAAGTGCTTTTATATCACTGAAGTTCTTTGTTTTTATTTATAAATCTCCACATATTCATGCTCCATATTTTACTAGATTACAGCCACACAACGATACACTTTTATTCTGACTTCTTCAGATATAAAATTTTTTTAAATCTCTGATTTTATTATTCCCAACAGAGTAAGTTCTTTATAAATTAAGCAAATTTATTTACTCAATTAGAATTTATTGACCACCTACTGTGGACCAGGCATCATTCTAGACACTAGGAATCTAGTAGTAATAAATTAATCATAAATTCCTATCATTCTAATGGCAAGACAGACAATAATGAGATACATAAATAAAATAAGTAGTACATTGTATTGTGATAAATGACAAGGGACAAAACCAGACAGACCAAAATAGAGAAGAGGGATTAAAAGTGCCAGGGGTAAAGAAAAAATAAATAGTAATTTTGTAAAACTGTGATCAGGATATTACATCATGTACTTTCTATGCATTATCTAATGAAAAATCACTTTTCTTAATCTGTCTTTCATTTTATCAGAATTTGAATCTGAAGACTTTATGAACATAAAGGCATATGCTCATTTTGCTCCTGAGAAACTTTTTTTTTTTTTAGATTAATCTCTCTATGAATATTCTTTCATGCCACTATGTTATATCAGTTAGCAGCTAGGCTTTTTTTTTTTTTTTTTTTTTTTTT
>NW_006782126.1:138239-161413 GCF_000442215.2 Lipotes vexillifer
GGCACACGGGCCTCGCACTGTTGTGGCCTCTCCCGTTGCGGAGCACAGGCTCCGGATGCGCAGGCTCAGCGGCCATGGATCACAGGCACAGCCGCTCCGCGGCATGTGGGATCTTCCCAGACCGGGGCACGAACCCGTGTCCCCTGAATCGGCAGGCGGACTCCCAACCACTGCGCCACCAGGGAAGCCCCAGGCTTTTTTTTTTTTTTTTTTTAACTAGGATAATGTTATAAATAACAACTAGCATTTCATTTTATAGTAGCTTATTTTTTAGGATTAGAGATTTAAAATTATATTTTAGAAATCAATGCTTTTATTGTATTTCCTTTTTTGGGGGGGATAGGCACAATTGCCAAATACATCAGAGGCAAAAGAAGAAATATGTAATTAATTAAATTACAAAACAATAACTTCATTTAGGATTTATACAACTGATTTTAGGTAACTGAAAAAATAAATAAAGATTAAGAATATACTGCTTCCCCAGAATTATTGGCAAACCCATTCCGCATGTGTAAAAATGCTTAATTTACTGCTTTTTAATAAATTATCTCTAGAGATGTTGTAAAACCAATGTCCATGTTGGATCTTGAACTGGAGTGGTTTTAAACAGCAACCCCTCTGATTAATAACTTATATTATTAAATAAAACTTTAGAAAGCACCAAAGCAATATTAGACAACTATAGCATAATGTGTAAGAGCAAATAATTCACTTGTAGAAAGAACTGTGTTGGAGTCTAACCTTTGATACTTACCAGCTGAGTGACACTGGGTAAGCAAAGTAATTGAATTTTCAAGTCCATTTTATCATCATAAAATGGGAGTAAGGGTACCTGACCAAAGTGTTGTTGTTAGGATTAAATGAGATAATGCATGTAAATTACTAAACTTGAGTTTTGGTTTATATCGTCTACTGAGTGTTCACTCTCATTTTGATGACCTGAATTTGGTGAGGAAAGAAGCACTTTGCTAATAGTCTTCACAATATTCCCAGGAAAGAAAGTGAACTTTTGAAATCAGCCTTTTCAGCACAAATATAAACTCTGTGTCAACTATATTTAGAATTATAGGCAGAAAGCAGACCTGTGAGAAATGTAATTCTCAAGGGATTGATGTGAAATTGCAGAACATCTACATTATAAATAATTTCAGCACCTCTTCTCTTGGAGAAGAAATGTAAATCTCATAGGAAAGCAAGCTCTTCTTTTTTTCCTTAGCCAATGCTCAAAAAGAATCACATCCAAATAAAAATGCCAAGTACAGTAGTTATGTGCAATTAAGTTTCAAGAATACGAGAATTACGTGATTCATCTGTGTATAGTATAATCTCTGTCCCTTACATGGTACTTTTAAATAAATTCAGTGACAGCCAACAACACAGTGCATATATAGCGAAGGAAAATCAACACCAAAGAGACATCTGGGCGAGAAGACACTGAATCAGTAGCAATGGCATAGGGACAGGGCCCAGGAAGGCAGCAATGGGGTGTCAGCCAGTAGATAGGAATCAGGACTATAGCATCTGGCTTTGAGTGTGTCCATAGGAAAGCAGAACAGGGAACTGATGGATCAGACATTGAAGAAGGGGAGGCATTTACCAGTTGTCTAACACAATTAGTAAACAATGTTATTTTCACATATTGTTAGTATCTGAAACAACAATAAAAAATACAAGAGAGAATACAGTTGTGTCAAATTACATGGTGTGCACCTGAATTTAGGTATTCAAAGAAAAAGTAATACATGGGTAACGTGCCTGTGGGGCACACCCTCATGCCTGTGATGTTCACTCACTGTGGTTTAATGTGTTGAAAAGACCGCCTAAGGGATATGGACTTTTTCACTCTAGCTCATACCTGCATAATTTTCTCTCCTTCTGATCCCTTGATTTCTGCAATGGGTTGAGAAACACGAAAATGAAGCATGTATTCTCCTCTTGATTTCCTAAAAGGGACAAGTGAGATATTCAGCCACATCTCATTCTCTATCTTTTCCAAGTCTCTATTCATGGTGAGAATAGTGTCTGCTGCATTTGGACCCTCTTCCACAAACTAATGCATCCTCAGAGAAGACTGTCAGAGATACCCAGGCATCTGCTTTGTTTCTCTCTCCCTCCTTTTCTGGTATTTCTAATCTCACACTTTGGGCTCCCCCTCTCTCACTCATCCTTTTGGCTTATTTGTCTAAGGTTTGTGTCTAGATTTTATTTAACCTTTCAGGATTTGAGTTCTTGGTGTCCTTACCTGGAAATTACCTGGCTGTGGCTGCCTTCCCAACCCCACCTCTCCAAAGAAGAATCAGACAGTAAGGTTGTAAGAGGTGAATTTAGTCGTACTATTGCACAAGGAATTTGATTTGTTTTTGGCTACAACTTAAATCTTGAGAAAGCCTCTAACACCAAGACTCCATTTTAAATGTTTAGTTGCCCCTGTAATAACAATAACTAATATACTACAAATCTTTTAATTACAAAGTTTCAATAATTTTGACATCTTATATAAAGGACTTTTTGAATTATGGTTTTCTCAGGGTATATGCCCAGTAGTGGGATTGCTGGGTCATAGGGTAGTTCTATTTTTAGTTTCTTAAGGTGCTTTGTGACCACCTAGAGGGGTGGGATAGGGAGGGTGGGAGGGAGATGCAAGAGGGAGGAGATATGGGGATATATGCATATGTATAGCTGATTCACTTTGTTATAAAGCAGAAACTAACACACCATTGTAAAGCAGATATACTCCAATAAAGATGTTAAAAAGAATAAAAAATAAAACAGCTTCTCCTTCCCTAAAAAAAAAGCACTTTTATGACACAAGGCTGCTATTCATGTGGAAAAAAGGTTCTATGATGATTAATTTGAGGGAGTGAAATAGTATTTAACTAACAGTAGGAATTCTGCTTTGGAGTTAGAGAGGATGGCCCTGGGGAACCCAACTGACAAGTCTAATGTATATGGTTTTTCACAAGTTACTGTATTTCCCAAAGTACCAAGGTCTCTTGTTTGATGAACATTCTATAAATACATGGATAATAAATTCTCTCAAACTGTTCACAGATCAAAAAATAAATAAATTTGGTACCGAAGAGCAAATCAGGGGTGGTTTAATATGTGGAAAATTTAGTATTCACTTTAGGGTAAAGGTAAAATACAGTAAATGCATCAGAAAAAGTACATTTTGAAATTTAAAATTCAGCTCTTAGTAATTATTGATGGTTATTTATTATAGCCTCTTTTTACTACAGGTATTGAGAGACAGAAATAAAGACCTTCCCAATTAGTGTGATGCTTCCGGTTCCTAGGGAAGCACAGTTAAGGAATTACTGGGCCTGTAACATAGTTGAATTTTTGGTGCATAGAAGCAATATGTAGTATTTTACTAGGCTGTTAAATATTTACATGGTTTCTCCACTAGACAAATAACAATTATAGCAATTCCAGAGCTGAATCTTCAGAGGTTCGACAATCTCTGTTTTTTCTCCTGGATCTGTGGGAATCCTGCCTATTAAGATTTTTCATCAAAACAAAGAAACAAGCAAATAAGTAACCAAAGAGAGGGACTAAAGGAACAAGGAATTGATCAATCATCAAATCCTATTGAGTAAAATTTTGAGAAGAAACATAAACATGTATTTTATCATTTTCATCATTCAAGAGGCAATATAAAATGATGATTATGAATTCAGGCTTTGGAACCAAATTATTGATACTAGGGTTGGAATTCCAGTTTTGTCATTTACTAGCTCTGAGACCTAAAGCAAGTTAAGTATTCTATGCCCTCAGTTTCTTCATTTGTAAAATAGGTAAAACTGTTGAACATACCTCAGAGGGTTGATATAGGATTAGGCTTAAATTTTTAGAACAATTTTGATACTTTAAATTGAGACTTTCTGTTTAAATAGTGTCTAATAATCTGAAAAAAACATTCTATAATGATAGATGGAGACAGTATATATATATATATAATGGCCTCTGTTTTAACCAGGAGTAAACACATATATATTTTAGCTGCAGCTGATTTAGACAGACTTGTGAGAGCTGATTGTTAAATTTTCAGAAATGTTGAGTCAATTGATACTACATTGGTAGCTTGATATTGGCCATTTTGTGGATTTCATACACAAAAATCTTCAGAAATTGGCCAGCAAATACTACAAATCAGCCCTTTTCCCAGAGAACTGGTTGTTAAATATTACCAGAACATCACTAGCTATTTTAATGTTTTATAATTCTTTCTTTCATTGTATATTTGCTGAGTACCTGCTGTGTTCAACGTGCTTGGGATGCACGGTTAACAAGAAAGGCATGTGTAGTGGCTAATGATAGCAGAAAATCCTTTGTTGTTTTAAATAGGTTTATTACAGCAGCAGCCAAAATAAGCAATTTTTAAAATCTCAGCTTTGTATAATATTTTTCTCTTTTTTTCATGACCTTATAAGAACAGGCCCTTAAGATGTGGTCCAAAAGAATAAAGACACCTGTTACTGGAATTGCCACTAGAATCCGTGGCTTATTTACCACAAATGCCCAGCCTAAGTGGGATACCTGACACATGTCAGGCACATAATAAATACTAATTGAATAAAAGAATAAACACAACAGCTTTTTGCCTCTGCAAAAGTTGGAGGGTCTGAGATGGTTCAGAAGTACCTGTCATCAGCTATTATGACTGGTGATTATGCCTTATGTTTGTTAAATGTTTCTATTTCTCTGCATACTATCCAAACCTCAATTATAAAAATTGCTACATAACAACTAAAGTAAATTTAGAAATCAATAGTGTTTGTATTGTATCAATGTAAACTGTATAACAACAAAATAATGGTCAACATATGCTGTTGTTAGCACTTTTTATGGACCACCTGAAAAAAATTCTAGCACAACATTACAAGATAGGTAGGGCATGGTCCCTTTGTTACTAATGAAGGAACAAAAGCAAAGCGAGCCTAACTTTCTCTGAATTACACTTCTAGGGGTGGAGTTAGGATATAGTATTAGACAGAGTTTAGGTGTGCAACTAATATAGTTTTCATTATATTACCACAGCTTGATTTATTTTATATTTACTTACATGTTTTTCATATTAAGAATTTTTCTTTACTTAAAGCAAATTAATTCCTGTATGTAGGCCACTTCCATGAATTGGTCTTTTCAGTTCCCAGCAAATAATAAAACTGAACATGTCCCTTACTCAAGGCAATTCTTAAGTAACCCAGTTTTGTTTGAGTAGCGTCAACTCTTCAACGCTGACTTAGAGGAAAACTGACTCAGATTATTTGGAAATCAAACAGAACACAACTGTTCCTTTGGGTTTCAAAACTGCTAAAAGCTAGTTGGGCTGGTAAGTAACACTGCCAGCATACGTCAATCTTATGCTGTAAATGACAAGTTTAGGGATGGGGTGTTCTTTTGTCTCAAAGACAAAGTAAGGAAGAGAATGATGTAATAAAACATGTTATTCATTTACTCCAAACCTTTAATGACTTTTGCTAGTTTCTAGAGTTGTAGGAGTTTATTTTTTGTTTGTTTTAAACCTATGGTCTTTTAATTTACATTTTAAACTTTGTTTTATAAATTTAATGACAATTTATTTAAGTAATACTATTACTACTAATAATAATGCTGCTAAAAATAGTTAAGTTATATTCCTTTTATTCCCTGTGGCTGGAATGATTTTTCCTTAAACATCACTTTTCTAAGTTATGCCCATTCTCTTCAAGGTCTTTATTATGTGACAGGCTATCCAGGGAACCTCCCCTCCCTCAGGTGGAAGGGGCCATCCCTTCCTCCCCTGGGCTCCTATGGCATTCTGCCTCAGGTAGAGATGGCTTTTTTCACTGTCTGCTACTGTTAAGTGTTTGCAAAAATATGCCCCTCATTAACTTTAACATTTGGAAATAGGGACCAAGACTTACTGTCTTTTTCTCTCCTAAAACAGATTTTAGTAAAGCCAAAGAAACATTTTCTAGCAATTAGAGCTGACCACAGGTGAAAAGGCTATACTCTTCCCCCCACCCACAGAGTTATTTCAGAAAGAACAAGATTGCTGTCTGCCAGTGACATTTTAGAAAAGAATGACTCCAGATGATCTGAGTTCCTTTACAACTTCAATATCATGTGGCCATTTGACCTTTAAAGAGTCAAGCTGAAGAAAGCAACTTTAATGAACTAGTTTAAATAATACTTTAAAACTGTGTACATTATTTACATAAAACTGGAGCAAGCATTAAAAGAAAGGCAGCTTGAGAAACAAATTCATAGAGGGTCAATAAAGAAGTTGACATAAAGCTGAAAGAGTATTTACAAAAGAAAAAAAAAAACCAATTTCATATTTCAAAACTATTGTTGACAGCAAACATGTTATTTTTTATTTTACCGTAATGTTTTCTACCACTGAGCAGACGTAGTCCAAAATATCATTAGAGGAATGCAGTAACTGAATACTAATATATATGAGTAAGTAGAAAAATCTCATTTTGAATGTTGTGTGTTTTCTTCCTTTAATTTTAATTTTCATAATTTGAAAATGTAAATATGTTAATTTGTAACATCTAATAAACTCATAGATAAAGAGAACAGACTGGTGGTTACCACTAGTAAAGGTGGTCAAAAAGTACAAACTTGGGCTTCCCTGGTGGTGCAGTGGTTGAGAGTCCGCCTGCCGATGCAGGGGACACGGGTTCGTGCCCCGGTCTGGGAGGATCCCGCGTGCCGCGAAGCGGCTGGGCCTGTGGGCCGTGGCCGCTGGGCCTGCGCGTCCGGAGCCTGTGCTCCGCAACGGGAGAGGCCACAACAGTGCGTCCGGAGCCTGTGCTCCGCAACGGGAGAGGCCACAGCAGTGAGGCCGGCGTACGGCAAATAAAAAAAAAAAAAAAGTACAAACTTTCAGTTAAAAGATAAATAAATCCTAGGGATGTACACCTGAAACTAATATAATCTTATATGTCAATTATATGTCAATGAAAGAACCCTCGAATCATTAAGGATTGATCATTGAAGACATCATTTGGAGAGAATTATAAATACATTTCATAACATTCAAAATGGGCTTAACATATATATAATAAGTTTATATAAATACTAAATATGATGTTTAATATTAGTTTATTATTTTAAGTTTTGAAAAATAACCATTCAAAGTGGACAAATTAAAGAATGTAAAAAGAGACAAAGGTATTAGAGACATCCAGTATCGCCTCTCACTCCACATCTAAGGAAACTGAAGCTCACACACTTGCTCCCACAGTTTTCACATGGTAAGTCTATTTCCCACACTATACTTTGATCTCGTCAAGTGAAGGGAGGGTATTTATATTTATATTCTATTAACTAAAAAATAGTAAGTGTGAAGTAAAGGATTAACTGAATAATCATCAATTCAATGTTGCATAAGTGAATGCATGAAAGAATGATAAATTATGTAACCTGATTGACATTTTTTTCATACAATTTTTTAATCTCTCAGGTTGTTGCTGTTGTCTATTTTCAGGCATTAATAAAACAAAAAGTAACTGTCTTAATCTTAAAAATATATTAATGAGTAAATTTTTGTAAGTTAATGTTATATACGTGAAAAGATGTAATGTAAATCTTTTTATGACATAGATGTAAGATAATGGACTAAAATATTTTATAAAAAAACACTGCTGTACATAAAACAATTCAACCTTTGGTGAAGTAAAAAAATATTGATATTCACCAATATGCAAAAGGTTTTATATACTCTGTTCTTTCTATATTTGCATTATTTTACTTAAGCACATTTATTATAATAAAAAAGGAAATAAATCGTACTATATAATTTTATTAGTTTGAAACTACCAAAAATCTAAAAATTGGGAAATCTAAATAACTTGGATTTTGTGGTAAATGCGTTAGAAGAACAAATTCCCCACATTTCATCCATAAGAACTTTAGTGTTTATTAGTATAAATTGACAGCTCTTGAAATATATATAATAATTTTGACCTATAAGTTATTATGAAGACCCTTAAAACTGTGAAATTTTTCTTTGTATCATGGAAGTCAAAAGTTTTTGTCTCATAGGAAAGAAAGAGTTATAATATTTGTCACTGCAGAACAATGATGAACTATAAAGGTCCAAAGCAAATTATGTTAGAAGCAAACTATGAAATCCATTCAGAAGACTATTATTAGTTTAGCAACTGTAAATGTGAACTGCTTGGTTTGCATTTTACAAAAAATATCATTCTATCATTTACAGAGGTCATTATGTTCTTTATAACAGACTGGTGTGTAAGATTACTAGATAATCTTACCGGCCTTCAATCTAAAAGGATTTATTCCTGTTAAGAGAAAGCAAATCCCACTAGTAATTCACACTCTAAGAACTTTATCATCTAAACATACCAAGACTTCCTATCTACAGATAGAAAGTGGCATACCATTTTCTGCATCTCCTGGATTCCCAGGAGAATAATGCACAGCAATATATTGTGTGCAATTATTTATCAGTGGCCCTTTCTGTTTACGTGCCCCAGTGTCTGCTTTTCCTTCCCCCAAAAAGTTGTTCATTATTTCCATAGAATGGCATCACCTTTGCTGAACAGTAGACTCATCAGAGCTGTAAGAAGTCTATTTCTGCATGCTTTCTTACTTAAGGTTAATGTTTCTTTTTGTGTCCTATACTCATCCCCATCATCTCCTTCAGATTATTGTTATTAGTGGATCTAAAAAGCAAGATTAAAAAGGAACATCTTATAAATCAGCTTTAAGTCTATTATCCTCCACCTGACAGAAATGGAATAAAGCAAGCCAAGTCAAAAGGTGTGTGTGTGTGTTAAAAATTACGCTGCATTCTGAGGGTTGTCTTTTGGTCTTGTTTATGGTTTCCTTTGCTGTGCAAAAGCTTTGAAGTTTCATTAGGTCCCATTTGTTTATTTTTGTTTTTATTTCCATTTCTCTAGGAGGTGGGTCAAAAAGGATCTTGCTGTGATTTATGTCATAGAGTGTTCTGCCTATGTTTTCCTCTAAGAGTTTGATAGTTTCTGGCCTTACATTTAGGTCTTTAATCCATTTTGAGCTTATTTTTGTGTATGGTGTTAGGGAGTGATCTAATCTCATACTTTTACATGTACCTGTCCAGTTTTCCCAGCACCACTTATTGAAGAGGCTGTCCTTTCTCCACTGTACATTCCTGCCTCCTTTATCAAAGATAAGGTGACCATATGTGCGTGGGTTTATCTCTGGGCTTTCTATCCTGTTCCATTGATCTATCTTTCTGTTTTTGTGCCAGTACCATACTGTCAGAATGGGAGAAAATATTTGTAAATGAAGCAACTGACAAAGGATTAATTTCCAAAATTTACAAGCAGCTCATGCAGCTCTATAACAAAAAAACAAACAACCCAATCCAAAAATGGGCAGAAGACCTAAGTAGACATTTGTCCAAAGAAGATATACAGACTGCCAACAAACACATGAAAGAATGATCAACCTCATTAATCATTAGAGAAATGCAAATCAAAACTACAATGAGATATCATCTCACACCAGTCAGAATGGCCATCATCAAAAACCTAGAAACAATAAATGCTGGAGAGGGTGTGGAGAAAAGGGAACACTCTTGCACTGCTGGTGGGAATGTGAATTGGTACAGCCACTATGGAGAACAGTATGGAGGTTCCTTAAAAAACTACAAATAGAACTACCGTATGACCCAGCAATCCCACTACTGGGCATATACCCTGAGAAAACCATAATTCAAAAAGAGTCATGTACCAAAATGTTCATTGCAGCTCTATTTACAATAGCCCGGAGATGGAAACAACCTAAGTGCCCATCATCGGATGAATGGATAAAGAAGATGTGGCACATATATACAATGGAATATTACTCAGCCATAAAAAGAAATGTAATTGAGCTATTTGTAATGAGGTGGATCAACCTAGAGTCTGTCATACAGAGTGAAGTAAGTCAGAATGAGAAAGACAAATACCGTATGCTAACACATATATATGGAATTTAAGAAAAAAAAATGTCATGAAGAACCTAGGGCTAAGACAGGAATAAAGACACAGACCTACTAGAGAACACACTTGAGGATATGGGGAGGGGGAAGGGTGAGCTGTGACAAAGTGAGAGATAGGCACGGACATATATACACTACCAAACGTAAGGTAGATAGCTAGTGGGAAGCAGCAACATAGCACAGGAGATCAGCTCGGTGCTTTGTGACCGCCTGGAGGGGTGGGATAGGGAGGGTGGGAGGGAGGGAGACGCAAGAGGGAAGAGATATGGGAACATATGTATATGTATAACTAATTCACTTTGTTATAAAGCAGAAACTAACACACCATTGTAAAGCAATTATACCCCAATAAAGATGTTAAAAAAAAATTACATTGCAGATAAGCATCATAGGAATATGTAAATCAATTCTGACTGTTTTGAATTCAAAATGACTAATGCTTTTAGAAGCTTCAGTAAGAATCCAAGAGGTGACTATATGCTAAATAGTATTCTGATGTGGCCTACATTCAAATTCAAAACGTATAATATAATTATCACAAGTGTATGATAAAGTTTACACTCCTGGGAGATTTATACTATAACTAATGACAAAGAAGGAGATGATATTTTGGTTGCTGTCAATAAAGGTATGCTAGTGAGAATTTTAAAAAGCCCACAAAATTATGATATTATACTTCAGTTCAAAGCAGCTTTAACAGTAAAATCATGTTTTCCTCCAGTTTCTATTTCAACATTTGGTATAACTTACATTGAAAATATTTCTAATGAAGCTATTCTCTCTAGAGCTATTTTAACACACTGATCTCCTAATTTTCTTTTCTGACTGAATGCTGATTAATGACAGGTAACCTGCCATTACAGTAGATTGGGAAAAAATGCATTGTGGGTATCAGGTTTAGAATATTGAGGATGTATCACTGCTTTTAGGGCAGAGCTTGTCCAAGTACATACAATCCATTCAAAGGCAGCCAGCCTGGAAATATCGCGTCCTTGTTTATGGATCATGCTATGTAGTTGTACTGATTCATAATGGAGCTACAGCCTTTTTCTTCTGACAGTTTAAGCACATAAAAGAAAAAACTGCTGTGTGAAGAGCTCCCTTATAAATGGCTTCACATTAAGACTTCCTATCTTCAACATTAAGAGCCGCAACAGGTCTGATATCTGGAAAAGTAAAACTTTCCCTTGGTATAACAAAAGGGGTTGCAAAGAAGAGGAAGAAAATTAACCTTATAAATAAAAGTATCGTGAGCTATTTTTAAGTAGAATTAAAATTTTATAAAATCTGCATGGTAATGTTACAGAATGCACAAATATGTCTTTATCTGCATACTAAACATCAAAACATGATCACCTATACATTGTCACATGCTTTCCACAAAAATGCCATCAGCACATTGACTAGAATGTACAAGATCCCTGGAGAGAATGAGTGCTTTTTTCACTACAGCCTGTAAACCCAACTTGTAATAAGAGACAACACACACTGAAAGCTTTATCAGAAAGGGGGAAATAGCATTTAGAGAAGCAAAACATCATTTTGAAGTTTTCCAGGTACCATAATGATAGTTTTTCTTACCACTGAATATTCATGACACCTCATAAAACTAATGATAAACATAAAAATTGATGTGAACGTTTGACTAATCTGCTCTTATTTGTTTGGAAGAGCTGTCGTAATTGCCTGGTTTGTAAATTAAACATCTGCTATGGGAATAAACAAAAACATAACTGAGCATATTTAAATAAATTGAATTCGCTCTGGTTCCATATATTTTATTACATGGGCTCATCAACTTTATTACACCTGAGGGCAGCATTGCCACCAAAGTCAGTGCATGTTTAGGTGTCCTATTTGTAAGAATAAATGCTTTCTTTTTCTAATAAAATGCAGATATCATTTTGATTATTTTTAAAGGAGTGTTTCAATAGCAGAGTTCAACTGATTGAAGCCGTCCACCGTATTGGTTGAACATGAGCTGGAGTTCCACCACTGCACTCCTTGAGGGTTTCAGCAGACCATTCAAATCATCTCTATTTCACAGCAGCACATGTCAAACAAGATAAAAATCATTTCGCTTTAGCAAAATTAATCTGTCTGATGGCTGCCATGGCCATATTTGTTAAATTTCTAAGTCATAAAGACGAAACATATTGCAGAACAACTAACCAGATCAAGGACCACAATGAAAGAAACCAAGGAGTGGGCTTGATAAAATGTGGGAGTCACACCTTTGATGTAATTACATATATATTTTTTTCTTCTGTAGCTAATTCCTTGAGGCTGCAGAGTACTAAAGTAATTCACATCAATATTTCAATTTTCTGTAGAGATTGCCAAGGTAAATTAAGTATTTCAAGCAACAGACAAGTAAATAATGGATGGAGAAAATACTTTGCTGGTGCAGATAATAAACTCAATATTAGGGTGGCTGCCTGTAAGAGAAAAATGATGTATAAGACAAGATATGAAATGACTCAGAAATCTCTGACTTCCGGTATTTATAAGGCACATTTCATGTTATTCTGAGAAGCGTGAGCTACAAATGACAACAAAAAGCACAGTGTAAAATGATTCCACTTAAACTTTTGTATAACAATTATGTAAAGATGTTGACATAGTAGATTCCATTTTTAAAAGAAATGCAAAATTTCCAGTTAGCAGGGAAGCCCAGAACTTCACATTTACTTCCCTTGAAATCACAGGTACTAACATAGAGGCTGGTACCTGTATCCCTGATAAGCTGTGCCTTTCCTGGCCCCTAATTTTCCCTTGAGAAAGAAGCTATTCCATCAGAAACTCTATAAGCTTCAGGAGGCCTGTGGAAGCCTGAGAGCTTGACTGCAATTTGCCAGAAACTTCAATTACTGAACATGTTTCACTGAGGACTTCTCATTTCTAAGCTTCTCTTATAAATTGAGAAAGACTTTTTCAGTCAAGCAGTTAACAGAATTCTAAACAACATTCCAGTCCAGTGATTCAGAGACTGAACCACCCAATCATCTGAAACATAAGTATAAGGTGAAAGAGAAAATCATCAAGATTTGCTCAGAAAAACAGAAGCAAAGACAAACTATGGGCTCATGCAAGGACAGTTTCTTATTAGATCAAAGTGGATTGGATAGTTGTGTCACTAACACGGAACTTTTAAAAATCCGTATCGCACCCAGCTGGAGAGAACATGCAAGAAATACCAACCCCAACTTTCTTGCTGTTCAAGAGGCTTTGATTTAATAGTGACAGTAACCTTAAAGAGGAAATTCATCTTGTCAACTAGATATGCTTTTAACATTATCTGAAATAGTTATCACTTAATTTTATGTTTTATGGTATTAGTAGCAATTAGGAACTAGTAGTTTCCATTATAATTAATGGAAAAAATAAACTTTCAGTTTCTTAGTGTTTTTAGTAGGATATCAGACTTTCAAATACAGATTTAAGTCTCACTCCTATAAATATATTTTGAGAGGTAGAAAAAACTAGCATTTCCTCTCACTGCCCCACCAAAAAAGATTATTTGATTTCAATCTTATAACTAACAAACAGCATATTGAAAAATGTATTCTCTATTGTCTTTTGAGCACTAGCTAGAATCCATTTTTTTTTTTTTTCTGTGGTACGCGGGCCTCTCACTGTTGTGGCCTCTCCCGTTGCGGAGCGCAGGCTCCGGACGCGCAGGCCCAGCAGCCATGGCTCACGGGCCCAGCCGCTCCGCGGCATGTGGGATCTTCCCGGACCGGGGCACGAATCCGTGTCCCCTGCATCGGCAGACGGACTCTCAACCACTGCGTCACCAGGGAAGCCCCATTTATTTTTTAACTATGGTCAATTGATAGTACATTTATTGGGTATTTTGGCAAACTCTTAAAACTTTAATACATGCCAAAGTTTAGATTTATTTTTTATATGGAATTGAATATAGCTTAAAATATTAGCTCTATCTAAGGTGCTATAATAATGACACTATTTTATTCTTTGGAGAGAATACAAATTTAAGCAATTTTATGGCTGTAGGTCATCTTCACTAGGCTGTTCTGATCATTTAGGTATATGAGAGGGTTTTGCTCAATACAAAATACATGAAATTTGTTGATTGTTCAATAATTATTTTTGAGTTTATTTTGTGCAAGGCACCGTACGAGGAAGTGTGAATAAAGCAGTGAAAGTGAAAGATGAGGCCTTTGCCCTCCTGGGACTCACCTTCATAAGAGAAAGATCTATATAAACAATAGATTCCAATCATGTCATTATAATTATGAGGAGTGCTGAAAGGATAGGGCTTCTTAATCTTTAATGTGCATTTGAATCATTTGGGAATCTTATTAAAATGCAGATTCTGGTACAGTTTACCTGGGACAGAGGCCTGAGGTTCTGTATTTCCAGCAAACTTCCAAGTGGTGCCAATGCTGTAGGCTGGATTTAGTTGACGAACGGAGAGGGATGGAGAATAGTTCATAAGAGGGAATAACAAGCCTGAAGGCCCTGGTGGGAGAGAATCATTTTGCTCTGCAGGACCTGCAAGACCAGCTTGACTCTTAACAAAGTTGAGGATAGAGAGTAAGGGTTGACACCAATAACATCGGCAGGGGTCAAACCACTATAAGGGGATGAGGATGGAATGTGGAAGAAGAGTGGTGACAGCCTGAAAGTAAGGGATTAGGAAAAGGTTTGAGAAAAGGGGAGTTTTGAGGTTACAGGTGTTAAAAGATAAACTGAAGCATATTAAAAATTTTAAGAGTTTATTTGAGCAAAAATCAATTTGAATCGGGCAATGTCCAGTCTAGCAGATAGAAAGGAACTGAAGGAGATGTACAAAATGAAGGCCTTACAAGCAAAAGGGAGCAGGCACAAAGAAACTATACTATGCAAAAATGTGAGCTGGTTATTGCAAGGTTAGTTTCCTTTAGGGGCTGGCAGGGGTCTATCAGGCAGGTTATCTAACTAATACTGATTAGGCAATTGCTGATTGACAGGTTTAAGATTCTATTTTAGGGACAGCCAGAGCTAATTAAATTAAGTCTCAGTTTGTTGACATGGGGCATAACATAAGCAACTCTGTTTTGAGCCTGTAGTCTTGTTTTTAACACAGGCAATGAAGTTTGCAGAAGAGAGCAATGCTGTAGAGAGCCAAAGTTTCAGAAAAGTTATTCAGGGTAACCTTAAGGGTCAACAGTCAGAGTGGAGCCTGAAAAGTTGAAGAATAGCTCTAGGAATTCCTGGAGGGTGACATTAGAAGTAGGAGAGATAGGCCAGAGGCACAAGCAGGTGGAACTCCAAATGCCCTGATGAGGTCACAATGGGCAGCAGAAGAAGGAACCAGATTTAAAATGATAATTTCCAAGCTTTAAGTCTGGGACTGTTCTCTGTACTAACGAATGACTGAAACCATGTTTGGTGGTCATGAATGAGGGCTTTGAATCCTGTTGCAGGATTCAAGGTCTATCTCAGAATCCTTATGGCCCTGTGAACATGGCAATGTACTTTTCCTCTCTGTTCACCAGTTTCATCATCTCTAAAAAGAGATAATATAAGTATCAATTTCATAGAATTGTTGTGAAGATCAAATGCAATAACAAATTTAAAGGGTTTCCTGGTACATAATATCAATAAAAAGTCAATAAATGTTGACCATTATTTGTGTTCTTGCACAAACCACATAATCTTGACTTTAATTTTCTGAGGACGTTGAAATGGGTTATATCTAACAAGTTCCGTAATTTAAAGATCTATGGTTTTATCATTAAAAGAACATTTAAACATGTAAATAGAATTATTCAGCGTCCTACTCCAAATTTCTTTCCCAGATGTCTTTTTCAGACATTAAAAGAGAATCCCTTTTAAGTAGCTCTGTACTTTGTTCTTCCAACTCAACCTCTGAACTTTCTGAAATGACCACCAAAATCCACTTATCTGTGGTTTTTAGGACAGGCTAACTATATATATATATTTTGAAATGTTTCAATGATTATTTAAGTAAGGCATGACAGACAGTAACCTGTACTGTATCAGTTATCCCTTTTTCAGAAATGTAGTGTTTTCAGAAGTGTATGTAGACAGAAGGATAGATATCAATATCTTTATAGACAGTATATAGATATTGATATATCTATCCATCTATCTACCAGATAGATGGATATATCAATGGAAGACCTTAGTCTCATACAAACAAGAACTCATTTCACGGTTAAAATTACTTGGAAATTTTAAACAAGTTTGAACAAATGAAGTTTCTTAAGCTATATAAAAGTATGTCTGTAAATCTATATATATCCATACAGGTATATGTTGAATTATAGGAACTCGATGATTTAGCACTTGTGAAGGTCAAACATATAATTCAAAAATGCAAATTTAGTACTTATTAATCAGAACAAATATTATTTCAAGGAAGAGAAACTGATTTAAATTTGTTCAAGGCAGGAGGGAAGAGGAGGGAAGGTCCTGTAAGATTATAAATATCTTAGAACACACAAAAAAGTTTTAAAAATTTCAAGGGTAAAATAAAACAAGCCAAACAAACAGAATCCTGGAAGTGTATGAACCAAGTTGTCAACAGCAGTGGTTCCAAAAAAATATTCCCTAATGAAATAACTCAGGATATGGTATCTCATGGTTCAAACTACCAAAAGAATGAATCAGATAGATCATCATTTTGAAATGTATAGAAATATCGAATCACTCTGTTGTATAACAGGAACTAACATAGTGTTGTAGGTCAGTTATACTTCAAAAACAAACAAACTCATAGAAAAAGAGGTCAGATTTGTTGTTACCAGAGGCAGGGGCAGGTGGGGGGAGGGGAACTGGTTGAAGGCAGACAAAGGTATAAACTTCCAGTTATATGATGAAGAAGCACTAGGGATGTCATGTACCACGTGATGACTGTAATGAACCCTGCTGTGTGTTACAGGTGAAAGTTGTCAAGAGGGTAAACCCTAAGCATTCCATGGTTGGGCCAAAAATTTTGTTTGAGTCTTTCTGTAAGAGCTTGTGAAGACCCGAACAAACTTTTTGGCCAATCCAATGGTTATGAGGAAAAATATTTTTCTGTTTCTTTAATTTTTTATCTATATGAGATGATGGATGTGCACTAAACTTATTGTGATAATCATTTCATAATATATGTAAATCATTATGCTGTATACCTTAAACTTATTTGGCTATAAATCAATTATATCTCAATAAAGTTGGAAGAAAAAAAGAATGAATCAAATATAATTGGTTTATTCCAGTCTATGAGTTTGTTCACCTTTGGTCAAATGTCCAGTTCTGGTCCAAATGCTATGCCCAGAAGTATCAAAGTCACATGATGCTATCAAGGATGAGAAGGACATTCTCTGACAAAGGAGTCTGAGGAGGTAAGCAATTGTCAGCTTCTTTAATATACTAATATCTAGTAACTTAGTAATTGTGATATATATATATATATATATATATATGCTTTTGTAATCTGCACTGGTAATTAGTTAGCAATCAACAATCATTTTTAACCTCTTCTATGATTCTATGTCAATAATTTTGTACAAATTTATGTTGTTATTAAATTCATTTTTGTTTAAATACTTGGAGTAGTTTTTTCCATGACTGATACACTCCTCTCATGATGAAGACAGCCAGCAGAACTCAAAAAATGAAATGAAGAAAATTATTCTCACTTAACAACTTGATAAAGTATTTTGACAATTGACCAATATGGTCATATAAGTCTAATAAAGGTGAAGAATTCTATTTTTAAAAACTGCTATATCTTTGATGTGTAGATACATATAGTATATATTCATATTTTTTTAATGAGTTAGTTATCTAAAAGACATTGACTAAAATTTACATGCAGTGTAGAGTTAAGTGGCAACCATCCAAAAGATGGTTATCGAAAGCTTAATATTACCAGCACAAAGAAGGCATTAGAGATGTTAATCTCCCAAAGTAGTTGCTATGACAGATTTCTGAAACTATTACCAGAACTAGAAGTGCTTCAGAGAATTAAAGATATTGAAAAGGTTATCAGCTATAGTTCTCATGCTTCATCAAGAAAGAATTCATACTAATTAGGATATTTTGTTTATGCAAATAATTTTATCTACATGACTGTTGTTAGCATTGATTATTATACTCAATGTGCTTTGTTAATTACTTTTGTAAAGTTCTCACCTATACAAAGCTTGCAATAGCACAATACATCCACTTTTGTGATAGCTGACAGTAGGCCACTAGCAATAAAACTTTATATGAATATCATGTTTTAAATGACAAACAGATATAGCAAAATAATACTAACATAAACTCTCTAGAAAAAAAGAAGCATGCACTTTTTTCAAGGTGAGGTTGACTTTCTTTTGGTCTTTTTTATAGTCTATCAGCAAACTATATCACAAATGCGTAGCCATAAAACAACAGTGTACTTAAATACCACCTCCCCACATACATCCACAACCCCCAATACACACACAGACTTCAATAGAATCCAACAGTTTCATTAAAAAAATAAAACATGAAATGATTTTTAAACTTCTTTTATCGAGTTATCTTTTGTTATTTTAACATCATTGCCCATGATTTATAGGTGCTCATTCTATAAAAATACAACTTGCGTCCGATACCATGCTTTAAAATCAAAATGCAAAATCCCAGAATTTAATTTTACAATTTAGAATTTGAGGAGAACTTAGAGGCACTGTAACCCAATTTCCTCAACTAAGGCATGAATAACCTTCAAAATGTCTTTTTCAGTAACTAGCAAATTATTGTACAGGCAGTACTTTCCAATAGTGGACACTTCTATTTATTGGAAAATTCTTTTTGATTATGAAAGTAAAATCATCTTCCAGGAATTTCCACTTATTGATCCTAGTTTAGCACTTGAGCATAAATCAACCTCTTCTTTGCTCCATTTGAGAGCCTTCCTAACTCTTGAAGAGGTGCTTCATTTTTCTCCTTTAGTCACGTGTCCTTGCAGTCCTAATATATTCCACTGAATCTTCTATGACACGATCCATGACATGATTTTTAGATTTTTTTCCATCACTTCTGTCTTAAAGGACAAAATATTCATGATCAAGATTACCACAAATGCTTCGGACACTGTGCCCTCTTGAATCTTAGAGGTTTTTAAGCATGATATGCTTACACAAGGTTGGTTAATCATTAGATTGTTTCTTCAGAGCAGAAACCATTTGTCTTAGTCAACTGGGGCTGCTATAACAAAATTCCATAGACTGGGTGCCTTAAAGAGAAACATTTACTTATCATAGTTCTGGAAGCTGAAAATTCCAAGATCAAGGTGCCAGCAGATTCTGTTCTTGATGAGGGGCCTCCTCCTGGCTTGCAGATGGCTGGCATCTCTCTGTGCACTCACATGGCCTTTCCTTGGTGCACATGTGCAGAAAGAGAGAGCTCTCCTGTCTCCTCACATTCTTATTATGGCACTACCTCCATAAGGGCACCACCTTCACGACTTAATCTAAACCTAGTTGCCTCCAGAAGGCCCCACCCCCAAATACCATCATATTGGGAATTAGGGCTTTAGCATATAAATTTGAGGGGGCTGGAACACAAGCATTCAGCCCATATCACCATTCCTATGTTGATCTTCATATGGCTAAAGTGGAGTCTGGCACAAACAGATACTCAATAATGGAATGAAGTTTCATAATTTATATTGTCAATAAGTTTTCTTAGCCGTGACTACTTAAAGATAAGGACTATATCTTAAATGGGTCATTTCCTAGAATATTGTGATAACTCCTTAAACAAACTATCAAGCTGGCATCACTGAAGGAAAAAAAGAACTTTTAAAGATGAGATCTCCATAATTACAGGTAAAGGGTCAGAATTTAATCATCTCTCTTAGTTCTGTTACAGCTGAAACCTGGGGTAAGTCTGTAGTTCACGCATAAAATCTTTTTTTTATGTAAACTAACTTCTTTATGAACAAAAATTTAAGGACAGAGCAGCTCTCCAGACATTGCTGGTTTTTCACCATACCAACATAGATTATTGCTCAGTCCCATCATTAATTAAATTGGGTAGTCTCTGTGAAATCAATGAACAGTCTATTATTTTTTTCTACAGGGAGGATGGGTTCAAGTTCTCAGTGAAGAACCATTTTTTATCATTTAGATTAAAAACAAAAATATTCAAAACTTGCCTCTTCTTTGGGAAATTGCTTAAGTCATTTTTCTGTTTCCATATTGATTCTTGGCTATTAACACTTTTTTTCAATTCAGTACCCGTAAGGATATATTAATGGTAGTCCTCTACAAAAGGAATTCTCTAAAGGGGAACAAGGAAGGAGTAAACTGTTATATGTGGTTTGCAAAGCCTCTCTAAGTGATTCTAAGAAATAACTTTCAGCACCTTCACCCAAGCTGAAGCCCTACACAGAATCTTTGGATTTCAAACTGAAAAGCATTCTGTTCCCACGTTAAACCCTATAACCCTAAAGAGAGCCAAAGCATTATTCTCATTGTTATTGTTATTGTTTTGGCCAGGAAAGACAGGTATACATCAAATTATTAGGCCAATGAAAGTAAAATTCAGTAAGTCATATACATTGATAGAAAGAAAGCATGCTAGTAACTAACAGGTATTAAATGAGAGAGTAATCAGTCAAAACAAGCCATAAAAACTTGGTGTGCTGAAAAGTCTTTGCCTCTAAAATTGAACTTTAAAATAGAGTGTGCATGCATTGAACAATGATCAGCTTTCATGGCAAATGCCATCATCTGAATACACAATTATAATCATCAGTCTTTATCAGGCCTGAGCAAGTGTTACCGTTTTCAGTGCTTTCCAAAAGTGTGGTAGAAACAGCTTTTTGTTTAAAATTAAGAGATTTGTAATAACCCTAGAAAACTTACCATTTGCAACAGTATTGGCATTTTCTGTCAAGCCATGGACAAATGATTTAAGATTTTTCTTTCTGGGAAGTATTGCAGACTTGAAGGAAGGGTATTTTTTCTCTTAGCTAGTCTCATAAGGAATGCCTTAATTGTTAGGAAACCCATTTAAAATCTTTTACTTGCAATTTCCTGAAAACACCCATGGTTCTATATTGAAAACCTTCTGGGGCAGCCTTTATTTTATGAGAGGAAAATAATAAATAATGCCCTTATGCTAGATGCTGGAGAATGAGATAGAATGAAGTTCAACAGAATTTTTTCTGAGACAGGAGTGAAGAAATTACTCAGACATTATTGTCCTGTACAATTTGGAACCATACATATGTAACCACTTGAACAAGTGTCGTAACAAAACCGAAGGACATTTAGGTTTCAGGAAAGGTAAACAAAATATAAACTGAAATTGAATGCTGCTTCTTTTTTATAATGAGAATTTTTTTAAGGACATACTTCATTGTCAACAATTTTCCCCAGGACAAACTGACTTAGAAAAAACAAGAATTTCTGCCTTGTCCACAAATCCTGATGGCCTCTCCATTACTGCCCCTTTGTTACCATTACAGCTGTCCCTATCTTGGCCCCCTTCAAGACAGGCACATCCTTCACTAGCAGGGCTACTACTGCTACCAGCTGCCCTTCTCACCTTAAGCTGTTTGATCATCCCTGGTCCCCACTCCCAGAGCCACTGTTTGGGAAGTCACTGCCACTAATTCCTCAGTCACAGCAATAGCCATTAAATGTAGTATAAAAATAGTATAAAATTTATCATTTCTTTCTTTCATACATTCTACATGTCATGACCTTTAACCTTTACAAATTGTGAAATGTTTCTTTTTCATGTAGTTATAGCTACATTTATAAAATGGATTTCTTCTTTCTGAAAGAGGATTTATTCATCAGCTAATACCAGCCCTTTCTCAAACTAGCTTTACTTTGACCAGACTGTGGGTCAGTAAGAGCCAGACGTCTTGCACTTTACATGACCTCACCCCTAAGACCAAGTGGCCAGTCTCCTTGTCTAAACCCTCTGCTAGGGTTACTGTGCTTAATCCCACCCCTTTCTACCCTGGCCTCAGTCATCTAGTTTCTGCAGACATTATGAACAGCCTGGAGGCAAGCTACTTAGGTTGGTATTCTACCGCTGTCACTTATTCACTGTGTAAACAGTCCATCTCCTCATTTGGTAAAATGTGACTAAAATAGTTCTCAACCATTAGAATAATACTGAGAATTAAATGAGTTAATACACTGAAAGAAATTAGAACAATCCTAGACATATATTAAATATGTTATACTAATCAGAACAAACACCCACTCCCCATGGTAGTTGGAAGGAAATTAATTCCATTGTGGAATGAGGGGTTAAAAACTCTGAAAAGGTAAGATCGAAGTCACAGTGCTGGCCCTGGCAAAGTGAGAGAGGTGTGGTAGACAGAAGGTCTGATATGAGCTAGCGATATAAAAAAGTAGCTAAGAAAGCAGTCATAAGTGAAAGTACAAGAACACAGTTTATTAAAACTTGTGAGTGTGTTGATAATTAATATGGAGTTCAGAACTGCAGCAGGTCAGGAATATTTTTAAAAATTCTATATGGGAGTAGAAAAATTAATTATGTTTTGAGAACTAGCTTCTTCAATAAAAATAGGAGGAAATGAAGATAGGTGGCTCAGAAAGCCAAAGTTTTGTAGTGGGTTTTATTTAAAATTTTTAACTGTGAAGGGATTCTAGGTTAGTGAATGATAGGAGAGCAATCTGTAACACATACACTGTGATATGCAAGAGTAAAGGCAGATGGAAAATGAATTTGCCTTTTTTAAATACATTTTGGGGTCTGCAGATGTTCTTATTTGGTCAGATTATGAAGAGTCATATGATAAGTCTGAATTGATTTATGATGAAAGTATTAAAATTAAGTAAGTGTAAGTAAAAATTACATGAAGAACATGACAGCACAATTTTGTCCAAAGCTGAGGGGAGGAAGAAAATAGTTATATCTTTTTTTGTAGGCAGGAAATCATGATGGAGTTTTCAGGAAGAGTTGAGGGAAAAGTTGCCTGGAGAAGAGATTGTCAAGGAAAGAGGTAAGTGAAGCATGTTCTGGATATTCTGGAGAAGGTGTATTGTGCAAAAAAATAAAATAAAAATAAAAATTAAAAAAAGAATTTCTGGGCTAGAAATTTAGAAAGACATCAAGTTCCTACCAAGGGAGCTGTTTGCATGACTGCCCACAACAAGCACCTTCCTGTCATCTGTCAGCACAGGGGCAGTTTCCCTACAGTGGT
>NW_006782126.1:161585-165844 GCF_000442215.2 Lipotes vexillifer
TTCCCTACAGTGGTTCAGCATCACACCCAGCACACAAATCAGCTGCAGGATCAGTTATGTAAATGACCCAGGCTAGTTCTAACTGATCTCATTGTTTTAATTTTGCAGTCAGAGTAAGTGAGAGACTGCTATGTTAGGAGTATTTATATTTTTGTCTCCCACATATTAGGGGGTGGCAAGATTGGTGTAATCATGCTCAAAAACTGTTGCAAACATGCTAGCAGAAAAGAAGGCTTATTCATTCCTTAGTGTATATATAAGAAACTTTTTATGCACCACTTCAAGTCCATTCAGCTTCATCTCTCTTGCAGCTGCTACTGGGTTGACCAGCTGTGTGTAGGTCCTGACAGACTTCGCGCAGACACAAGCCCAGAGCGCCTTGCTTGACGTCCGTGCTGCACAACTCCTCACCTCCAGCCCTGGGGCTTCCCTGCCGATGTTGAGACGTGAGCTGCCATGTACGCTCACTCAGTGCCCACTCATGTGCAAACCAGAAACTCAGTGAGGTTAAGACCTTGTAAGGCGAACTTTCAACCAGTAAGATATAGAATCCAGTGAATCGTTTTGTTTTGCTTTGTTTTTCCTTTCCCTTCCTTCGGTGAATGGTCCTCAGAAGCAAGCATTTATAAGCCTTTCATTTTTTAGAAGCCATCAGAAGATTGTCCCAAGATTAGGCAGTAATGGTTCTGGATCCAATTTTAATGTTGGAGGAGGAGGGTGTTTTCCCATCACTAAGCAATTCTCGAACACCAGCTGAGTGTCCTACAATTCAACTCAATTCTGACACTTTCTATAAGAAGATAGCATCAGATTCCATTAGTTAAGGGGCACTCCTACAAGACTGCTCCTCCCTCATTGCAGCTGCCAGTTCCAAGTCCAGGTTGTCACCTGTGCTTCTGATAGACTGACAATAGATTGGCGGTTCCAAAGAAGCCCTCCTTGGATTTGCTTAATTTGCTAGAGCGGCTCACAGTACTCACAGAAACATTTTACTTACTGGATTTCTGGTTTATTATAAAAGGCTATAACTCAGGAACAGCTAGACAGAAGGGATGCATAGGGCGAGGTATGGGGAAAGGGCACAGAGTATGTGCCCTCTCTCTGAGTATGCTGCTCTCCTCAAATCTGAACGCTCACATTTTGGGTTTTTATAGAGGCTTCTTTACACAGGCATTGTTGATTAAATCATGGGCCATGGGTGATCAATTCAACCTCCATCCCCTTTCCCCTACCTGGAAGTCAGGGGTGTGCGACTGAAATTTCCAACCCTCTATTCATGATTGGTTCCCTTGGCAACAAGCCTCCATTCTTAGGTGAAAAGTCACCTCAATAACACAAACCCGGTTGTGGTGAAAAGGGGCTTGTTATGAAAAACAAGACACCCATTTCAACTTTATGGCTCTGAAGCAACTTAAGAACTGAAGTCAAGAGACCAAATAGCATGAAAAAGATAGTCCCATAGCTCTAGTTGCTCAGAAAATTCCAAGGATCTTGGGATCTGTGTGCCAGGAATTGTGAACAAAGACCAAATATATATGAGAAATATATTTTAGTCATCTGAAAAAATATATATATTTCTCATAAGTCACAAGACCACCAAGTAGTCACACTTGACATAGGTTGCAGCCAGATTATTAGTTCTTAATTGAAGTAGAGTTGGTTTAAAATATAATATTATTTTGGGGTGTATACGATGATTCAATATTTTTATAGATTATACTCCATTTAATATTACAAAATACTGACTATGTTCCCTGTACTGTACAATATATCCTTGTAGCTTATTTATTTTTTTCATAGTAGTTTGTGCCATAATCCCCTACTCTTATCTTGCTCCTCCCCCTTTCTCTCTCCCCACTGGTAACCATTAGTTTGTTTCTTCTTTTTTAAATTTTTTAATTTTTTTAAACACCTTTATTAGAGTATAATTGCTTTATAATGGTGTGTCCGTTTCTGCTTTATAACAAAGTGAACCAGTTATACATACACATATGTCCCCATATCTCTTCCCTCTTGTGTCTCCCTGCCTCCCACCCTCCCTATCCCAGCCCTCTAGGTGGTCACAAACCACCGAGCTGATCTCCCTGTGCTATGTGGCTGCCTCCCACTAGCTAGCTATTTTACATTTGGTAGTGTATATATGTCCATGCCACTCTCTCACTTTGTCCCAGTTTACCCTTCCCCCTCCCCGTATCCTCAAGTCCATTCTCTAGTAGGTCTGCATCTTTATTCCCATCTTGTCCCTAGGTTCTTCTGACCATTTTCTTTTTTTTTTTAGATTCCATATATATGTGTTAGCATACGGTATTTGTTTTTCTCTTTCTGACTTATTTCACTCTGTATGACAGTCTATAGGTCCATCCACCTCACTACAAATAACTCAGTTTCATTCCTTTTTATGGTTGAGTAATATTCCATTGTATATATGTGCCACATCTTCTTTATCCATTCATCTGTTGTTGGACACTTCAGTTGCTTCCATGTCCTGGCTTTTGTAAATAGAGCTGCAGTGAACATTGTGCTACATGACTCTTTTTGAATTATAGTTTTCTCAGGGTATATGCCCAGTAGTGGGATTGCTGGGTCATACGGTAGTTCTATTTGTAGTTTTTTAAGGAACCTCCATACTGTTCTCCATAGTGGCTGTATCAATTTACATTCCCACCAACAGTGCAAGAGGGTTCCCTTTTCCCCACACCCTCTCCAGCATTTATTGTTTGTAGATTTTTACTCTTTTTGAATTATGGTTTTCTCAGGGTATATGCCTAGTAGTGGGATTGCTGGGTCATATGGTAGTTCTATTTGTAGTTTTTTAAGGAACCTCCATACTGTTCTCCATAGTGGCTGAACCAATTCACATAGTGTCCCCTGAATCGGCAGGCGGACTCTCAACCACTGCGCCACCAGGGAAGACCTGTTTGTAGATTTTTTGATGATGGCCATTCTGACCAGTGTGAGATGATATCTCATTGTAGTTTTGATTTGCATTTCTCTAATGATTAATGATGTTGAGCATTCTTTCATGTGTTTGTTGGCAATCTGTATATCTTCTTTGGAGAAATGTCTATTTAGGTCTTCTGCCCATTTTTGGATTGGGTTGTTTGTTTTTTTGATATTGAGCTGCATGAGTTGCTTGTATGTTTTGGAGATTAATCCTTTGTCAGTTTCTTCATTTGCAATATTTTCTCCCATTCTGAGGGTTGTCTTTTGGTCTTGTTTATTGTTTCCTTTGCTGTGCAAAAGCTTTGAAGTTTCATTAGGTCCCATTTGTTTATTTTTGTTTTTATTTCCATTTCTCCAGGAGGTGAGTCAAAAAGGATCTTGCTGTGATTTATGTCATAGAATGTTCTGCCTATATTTTCCTCTAAGAGACTAGTTTGTTTCTATATCTGTGAGTCTGCTTCTGTTTTGTTATATTCGCTAGTTTGCTTTATTTTTTAGATTCCATACGTAAGTGGTAACCAACAGTATTTGTCTTTCTCTGTCTGACTTATTTTACTAAGCATAATACCCTCTAGGTCCATCCATGTTGTTGCAAATAGCAGAAATTCATTCTATGGCTGAGTAATATTCCATTGTGTATGTGTGTGTGTGTGTCTATATATATATAGATATATATATATTTATATATCTATATATATATAGACACACACACACACCACATCTTCTTTATCCATTCATCTGTTGATGGATACTTAGGTTGCTTCCATATTTTGGCTTTGTAAATAATGCTACTAGGAGCATTGGAGTGCACTTATCTTTTTGAATCAATGTTTTCATTTTCTTTGGATATATACCCAGGAGTGGAATTGCTGGATCAAATCATAGTTCTATTCTTAGTTTTCTGAGGAAACTTCATATTATTTTCCATCGTGACTCCACCAATTTACATTCCTACCAACAGCATACTAGGGTTCCCTTTTATCCACTTCCTTGCCAACATTTGTTATTTGTAGACATTTTGATGATAGTCATTCTGACAGATGTGAGGTGATATCTCATTGTGGTTTTGATTTGCCTTTCCCTGATGATTAGCAAAGTTGAGCAATTTTTCACATGCCTGTTAGCCATCTGTATATTTTCTTTTGAAAAATGTCTATTCAGGTCTTCTGTCCATTTTAAAAATCATGTTGTTTGTTTTTTGATATTGAGTTGTATGAGCTGTTTAGATGTTTTGGATATTAACCCGTCATTGGTCATATCATTTGCAAATATTTTCTCCTGCTCAGTAGATTGTCTTTTTTTTTTTTTTTTTTTTT
>NW_006782126.1:165987-215560 GCF_000442215.2 Lipotes vexillifer
GCATCGGCAGGCGGACTCTCAAGCACTGCGCCACCAGGGAAGCCCTGTCTTTTTGTTTTGATGATGGTTTCCTTTGCTGTGTAAAAGCTTTTAATTTGAATTAGGTTCAATTTGTTTATTTTTGCTTCTGTTTCCTTTGCCTTAGGAGACAGATCCAAAAAAATATTGCTGCAATTTATTTCAAAGAGTCTTCTGCCCATGTTTTCTTCCAGGACTTTTATGGTTTCTAGTCTTATATTTAGGTCTTTAATCCATTTTGAGTTTATTTTTGTACATGGTGTGAGAAAATGTTCTAATTTCATTCTTTTCCATGTAGCTGTCCACTTTTCCTAGCACCACTTATTGAACAGACTTTTTTGCCATTGTACAGTCTTATGTCTATTTTTGTGCCAGTATCATGTTGTTTTGATTACTGTAGATTTGCAGTATACTCTAAAGTCAGGGAGATGCAAGAGGGAGGAGATACGGGGATATATGTGTACGTATAGCTGATTCACTTTGTTATAAAGCAGAAACTAACACACCATTGTAATGCAATTATACTCCAATAAAGATGTTAAAAAAAAAAGAGTAGTTCCTCAGTAACTTGGGAAATAAAATGAACACATCTCTAAATTCATGTAATTTTATTCCAAGAGAGAGAGAATGAAATAGGAAAAGCATTTGAAAAAAAAAATATTTTAAAAACCTTCTGATAATTATTGAAAGATATAAATTTACAGTTTCAAAAAGTTCATTCAACCCCCAGCAGTGTAAATGCCAAGAAAATCCCAGCTAGGGACGTTATTGTCAAACTGCTGAAAGCTGTTTGGAAAAAGAGAAAATTTTTCACAAGTGACAGTGAAATCATGTGTCATATATAGGAAAACAACAATTTGAATGTTGACTGACTTCTCATCAAAATCCATGGAGGCCAGAAGAAAGTAGAACAATAAAGTGCTGAAGGAGAATTCAAGCCATAATTCTATACAAAGTGAAAATATCCTTCAACAATGGAGGTGAAATATAGACATTTTCCAATAAAATAACACCAGGAAAATCCATCAGCAGATTTGCCCTATAATAAATGCTACACAAAGTTATTCAGATTGAAAGGAAAGGAATTTACAGGAAACCTAAGAGGTTCAAGAAATATATAAACATAAAAGACTATTTTTTGTTACATTTTATGAAATATATTTAACTAAAGCACAAATTATAATATCTTATTGTGAATTTATAACATATATAGGTGTAATACTATAACAACTATAGCATAAAAAAATGGAGCTAGATATCGTAATTGGACCTATGTTATTGCAAGATTTCTATGTTTAAGAAGATGTGGTCCAGTGGAAAAATTAAGAATGTATGGTAGGATCCTTTGAGCAATCACTAAAAACCAATATAAAAAGATATAATTAAGAAAATAATAAACATTTAATTTAGGATGTTTGCATGATGACTCTGTCAATGCTATCTGGATGATACAGAAGCAATGGAAATTAAAAAATCTGCCAATTAACTCGCTAATTTTAATTCAAAGGGTACCACTCATGAGAACTTTCAAGCATTTAATCTCTTCCAGTGAGGAAAGAATGTGAACAGAAGTTAGAATGAGATCTTCTATAAGAATTTGTGCCGGCTGGCTATTTTGTGGTATCACTTATTGCCTTAATACTTGAAAATATTCAATGTCTAGGATACAATCCAAAGTTATTTGTCTTACAAAGAAATAGGAAAACATGATTCATTCCCAAGAGAAAAAAATAAACAATAAAAACTGATTTCAAGATGATGCAATATTATCCATTGTTACATATTTACACATTGTTACCTGATTACAAAACCATAAAATGTTTTATGTAATAAATGATTTTGAAACATGTATAAAATGACTAATGTTCAATAGGAAGTCATTATACTACAGTGGTTTAAAAAGCAGTCACTAAAATCAGATGTACATCACTAATCAATTTTTTAAAATGTTTGTCACCAGGAGTAGAGCAATGGTTGTCTGATTGGGTAGAATTGGGGTAACTACAAAGTGATATGACAGATCTTTGGGGAGTAATGAAAATGTATATTTTCACTGGGGTGGTGGTTAGATGAACATATACATTTGCCAATACTCATTTATGTGGGCACTGAAAACAGTGCATTTTTATATGTAAATTATACCACAATTTTTTTGATTTATTGAAAGAATGCAGAGCAAGTTTAATAACTTACTGTATTCCTAGGAAATAAAACAATCACAATCAGTAGTTATTAGTCAAACTATCATTTGATTTAAATTTATACTTGAAGAAAAATACTTTACAACAAAAATTATTTCTTCAAATTAGCTACTTAATTTGGAAACACAGGGATTTTATGTAACAACTTTGACCAGAACACATTTTTTTTTCCTTAAGAGAAGGACAGCGTTTCAAGTGAAACCCAGAGAACAGAGTAAGAGGGAAAGGGATAAAATTAAGTAGTATATTCCTTGTTAATGAACCACCACAAATTGGGTATAAAATGTAGACTTCAGAAAGATAATACAGGTAGTTGAGAAAATGAAACAGAGTAATGATCCAGAAACATCAAAAAGAGCTGCAGGTTCAGCTTTGCATCTTTACTATCAGCAAATATAGTTCCAAGTACAATGTAATGGTTTCATCATTACTTTTCTGTGTTTCGCTCAGGTTTAATGTAATAGCATGCTTTTAAATTCTGAGCTAATTGGATGCTCCAGTGTATTAACTTTTTCCCTCTTTTTTTTTTTTTTTTGCCAGTTAATATCTATATTATTAAAATCCTTTGGGATCTCTACTTTTATAAATATTTTATTTGGACTTTTAAATTTATATGATAGAATCGTACCCTATAACTTTATTGTATTCATTCATCTATTTATATAATAAGTCTTTATGAACTATAATATACCATGTGTATGACACTACCAGATACTGGAAAGCATGGAAAAGAAATACTGACATGCTGCCTATCCCAAGGATTTTACATATGAAAAAGCAGAGATGGAAAAACAAACAAGTATCAGAGCAAGGTCAAATAGAATTAATTACCAAATAAATTATCTAGACATCTAATCAAGATTATAATAGCTAAAAAGGTCAATGAAGGTTACAAACTCTAGTTTAGAACCACCAAAACTAAATGAAGCTTGAGCTTGACCTTGGGAGATAGTATGACACATACAGGAAGACTAGACTATCCTGTAGTTTGTTTTCACTTTCCCAAGTACAAATAAAGAAAAAATATTTTGTAACATATTTTTATCATAACTACTCATTAAGGACTTAAACACAGCTTGCATTTTATAACAAAGATTAATTTTATTTTTAAAATGGAAAAAGGACATTTTCAAAAGAGTATATTGCCCTCATAGCCAAAAAACCCCAAACTATTATATTTCTCTTCTGAAGCCACTTTCATGAAACATCAGATGCAATATGCTACTGGGGAGAGAAACAGATTTGTATGCATGAGTTCATACTTCATTGGCTCCTTTCCCATGCAAAATACAACCCAAATGTATTCTATGGCTATCAATATTATAAGCTAAATGCAAAATTATTTCTTGGCTATAATTTTAATTACTGTATATGATCTATGTAAAGGGAGGATAAAAATGAATCCAAAGGGAATCTAAATATTGTTAAAATATAATATACTAAGTAATATGGGGACATTAGATTTGAATGGACTGATCCACTTGGAAAGAAGCAGCACTATAGATACATTTAGAGCACAGTTGTTTTGTAGAGACTTACAGCCATATAGCTAATTTTTTCTTGGCATATTGGCTGTCTACTAGCAAAATAATTAATCATTGGCATTTTAATAATTACATATATTTTCATTCGGAATTATAGGACTCATGATAATAAGCACTGCTCTCTCCTGTTGTCTTTAGATAACATTCCAGAAGATTTCCAGATATAGGCATTTTTCCTATAATACCATAAAAAGTATTTATTTATAGAAAATATTCTGCAAAATCTTGCACTAAAACTAACAGGGCTAGTGAGAAAACAAGAATTATAAACAAATCTTAATAAAACTTAGTAAAAGATAAAGCTTCATAATCAAATCATATAGATAGATATACATACACATATGTATACATATACAAACATATAAAATATTTATAGATAAATATAAATATATACACATATATAAAAATACATATACATATATATATGCACTCTTTTTATTAGGAAATATATCTTAATCAAAAGAGTTGCACAGTTACATATTCACAGACATTTGCACCCATTATTACTATCAGTCAATCCTTTTCAACCTTAAGCCTTGAGTCTGTGCCTAGATCTTTGAGGTATTATCCCCTGGAAGCATTTGCTCCTTGGTACAATTAAATTCTGTCAAAATGAAGGATACCTGTTTGTTCTCTGTATGATTAATTGTGTCAAGGGAGATAGCCTAAGTGGCAGGATGACTACACACAGTTTCCTCTTCTCTCCCAATCCTATTTAAGACATGGCAAGCCCCAAAATAACTAATATGAACCTACTGTATAGCATAGGGAACTCTACTCAATACTCCATAATGACCTATATGGGAAAAGAATCTAATAAAGAGTGAATATATGTGTATGTATAACTGACTCACTTTGCTGTACACCTGAAGCTAACACAACATTGTAAATCAACTATACTCCAATAAAAATTAATTTAAAAACAATTAAGGATCTAATCCAGTGTGCAGATTTCTTCATCATCCTTTTTTACAAAGTTTGCTCACCCTTGTTTTAAATGATGCCTGAACTTCTTGTGTCCCTTTTCTCAGCATATTGTTGAAGCTGAAATAATCATCAACAAAAGCATTTCGGAAATTTAAATCCCCACTTTAAACAGTTCCTTTGAGACTATAATATCAAATCCAGTCCCTTCATCCAAGTGTGTAAATTTTCTCTACCACCTCTCTATCTCTGGCACCCACCTTAGTTGGGCTATATAACTTATGGATGACTGTAATTATTTATCTCCACCAAAAAAGAGACCACAGAAAAATTACCTAGAAAACTGATAGAGTAATTTTTGTTAGATATTAACCCAATAAAAATAAATCAAAGTTAGAAATTGATGAATATTTATTATATTATTAGGCTGTTTTTTCAGCTCCATGGAGTAGTATATAGATATTTCTATAAGTGATGATATGCACTTTTATCCTAGAGATTGGAGAAGAAGGCACCTTTGCCTACGAAATTAATCCAATTTGTCTTTACAAATTAAAATGACAAAATTGAAATCCTAAATATATCATCATCTAAAGCTGACTTGTGGACATGGAGAAGGCTACATTGCTTAATATTAGAAAATGGCAGGTGCGATGGGTAGTCTTACGTGTGCACTTGGCTAAATATAGTTCCCAGTTATTTAATCAAACACTAATCTAAGTGCTGTTGTGAAGGTAAAACATCTACAATCAGTTAATCTGTTGACTTCTGATCTGTTGCTGTCTATGTCTCTGTCTCTCTTTGTCTCCTTCTGGCGCTCGCTCTCTCTATAGATAGGTAGATATATAGATAGATAGAAAGATAGATAGATATCATACTGGTCCTATTTCCCTGGAGAATTCTGATTGATAAGTCAGGACTTGGGGGGGGCGTCCTAGCAGAAGAATACGATAGGAAAAACTTGCCAGGGGCTTCTAATTTTTTCACAGATGGCAGGGTAATTGAAATTAAGCACCAATGACACCCAGGTACTTGGAGCTGAGGTCATGGCGGTTTTTCATAGTTAATGCAAGAAGCAGTCATATTCACTTTTCTTTCCCCCATCCTAGACATGGGCTATCATACAGGCTTATAGCTCCCCTGCCACACACACACACACACACACACCCCACATAATTTCTTAATTAAAAAAAAAACATATTCAATAAAAATAACTCTCCTTGGAAAAATTTTGCTGTGTTCTCATAATTCAAAAGGATATTAAAGATTAGGGCTAGGTTTTAGTGGAACTTAATCCATTTCCTCGACCCTCAACTCAACAGGCATTTTGTTGTTATTTTACTTTTTTGTCAGAGATCAGGGAATCCTTTATTGGTCAGTTCACACATGTGATGCCATCTACATCGAGAATCACGTTCTTCTTGTTTTGTAACATCACTTTCGTTACCAACTCTTATTCTACACATTAACAGTACATGAGGTGACTTGTCTGCCCAGCATAGGACCTTGCAAATATAATTTTTTTTTTTTTTTTTCGGTATGCGGGCCTCTCACTGCCGTGGCCTCTCCCATTGCGGAGCACAGGCTCCGGACGCGCAGGCTCAGTGGCCATGGCTCACGGGCCCAGCCGCTCCGCGGCATGTGGGATCTTCCCGGACCGGGGCACGAACCCGTGTCCCCTGCATCGGCAGGCGGACTCTCAACCACTGCGCCACCAGGGAAGCCCCCAATATAATTTTGATAGGATACTTTTAGATGTGAGTTTAAAATGACTGGTTTACCCTTTACTATAGTTCCTAGTTCATGCTTATAGCTAAGACGCCATTTCATGTTTATTATTTAAAAACCCCATAGAATTCTCAAAGATATGTGGGATTGTCCATTCTGAAGATAAAAACTTTTATCCCATGATAGCATCAAAGAGGAGATGGTATGAAAGCTGGATTTTAAACCCCTTAAGCTGATAATGACACATAAATAAGGAAGAAGTTTGTGTAGATAGAAGAACAAGGTCTGTTCTAAGAAAAGAGGCCAATCCTCTGTGCTAGAGATAAAAATAGGTTATAATGGGGCAAAGCACAGGGATATTCCTTTAAGTATATTTGACACAGTTATAGTGAGAAGTTGTAGAATTGCTTTTCCTAGACAACTTAGTTGCTTAATTTCTTTCTAAAATGTGCAGATCAGGAGTTTGTGCCTATAAGCTCAATGTCAGCATGAAAAAATATATATACCTTGCTGTAATATGGAAGAGTAAGCATGATGGGTGTTGGGGAGAGCTATCAATAGGAGGCTGGTAGACTTGACTTACAGAAAGTGCTTTTCTCTTTAATAAAGTTTTTAATTTTGAAAAGTAGTAATTTAAATTAAATTAATTGCCTATTGGTCCCAACTACTTAAGCATTAGTCATCTGTTGATTACATAATAATATTAACTATTGACTTGTAAATGATGATTCTGATGAGCTTCAAGAGAATATAAAATAATTTTATTCCATCTCTTTTAAACGTTTACCTGAATGCATTTTTCTGAAAATTAATTTCCAGAGCCTGTTAATCAAAGTTTTCTAAAATAAAGGTAAACTTCAAATTATTTAATGCAGACTAAATTAATACAGTTCAAAATAATATTTGTTTTAAAATATTCATGTCTTTTCTGTTCCAGTCATGTACACTGACTTCTTCTCAGTTATGATATGCAGTATAATTATAGTATGTGGATTTATTTGTTTATATCCTTTCTTTTTTCAGAGTTAAAATTGTCTACATAAATACCTGTAACACAACATGTTAAAATAAAATTTAAATCAGATGAATGAAGTTAATCAAAAGAAAAATTAAAAGAGGCAGATTATGATAAAGTCAAAAGTGAGATTAATATAAAATTTAGTCAATAAACTTGCCAAATGTGGGAGAAAAATATACTTCTTTGCAATGTCAGATAAAGGTCAAATCACAAATCATATCACCTGTAATAAAAGATAAGTTAGGTGCACAGAAGTAGCCTAATTATTCCACATGCTGAAGCTAGTGAAAATGTCCTGTGAGTTTTCAAAACGAGAATAGTGGCACAAAACAAGTTCCTCACCACCACACTTGCTGTGAACACAGCAATGAAATTTTTAAAGGGACTTTTGGATAATATCCTTCTGGGAAGGCTGAAAGCATAATGAGAGCAATCCTTTTAGCAATCAGAATGATTTAGCCCAACTTCTGGATCAGGGTAAGATGAAGAAAGTATACTCTCTTTCCCATGAATTAAAGCTAAAAACCCTGACTCAAAATGTTCACTTGATATCGACAGATGATCTCCAAGAGAAACACTCTCTTTCAGGTCAGAGAAGTTGGAAGGGCCACCTGTGTATATGAGTGGGAGGAAATCTTTTTGTTTTCTTTCTCTTTGTACTCTCAGCACTGCCTCAAAGCAAGTCCCTCTTAAGAATCAGCACTCCTGTGTCAGGAGGGCAACAGCAATGATGATGGTCATGGCAGTAGAAATGGCAGTCACCCAAGCACCTAAAATACTGATAAAAATATCCTTCTTTCTGACAAGTGAAACTGAAGAAAGAGGCTCCTGTGGCCAAAATACATAGAGGGAATCTCCATTACTTGTTCTCTATTTTTTCTCTCATCACTTTTCGTCAAAACACACCTAATCACAGAAAGCTTGAAATAGCACAGAGGACAAAAACTTCAGCTTTCTAGCCAAAGCACCAAAATCAGTCCCCTGGAAGCTAAAATATGTGAGAGAATTACAGAGAGGAGAGAGCTGTATAAAGGGATCCTTTAAAATCCTGTTTATTTAAAGTCCTGGAATAATTTCTGATCTGTGGAGATGAGGAAATGATACAAAACAACAGAGCAAAGCCTTTGAGAATGGAAATACAGTGTAGATGGCCACCTACGTGCCATATTGACTCCTGAGAATTGGACACACAGAATAGATGAGAATAATACTTCAAGACTTTGAAATCAAAGCTGAGATTGGAATCACAGGCCACACAGAAGGTGAATCTGGACACAAGTGGTCTATAACTGCTAAAAGACAGAAAGTACCCATTCACCAGATGATTTTAACAATACCGAGTCATAACATAACATTCAAAATTTCTAGGATGTAAAACAAAATTATTTAACATAAAAAAGAGCAAACCATGTCAAAAATCCTGAAGAAAAAAATATAATCAATAGACAGCAAGCATAAATAATTCAAATGTTGAAACTGTTAGACAAACACTTCAAAGTAGTTATTGTATCCATGTTTTTATGAAGAGTGAAAGCCCTTGAAATTAATGGGAAGATAGAACTTATCAGCAAAGAAATAGAAACTATAAAAATGTAACAATGGACACTTTAGGAAGAAAAATAAATTGGAAGAAAAATAAATTAAAAGAAATAAAAACTTCAGAGGAATTCAATAGCAGAATAAAAATGATGTGTCATTGAACTTGCAAATGATCAACAGAAATTATTCTATATACATAACTGCAAAACAGCAATTATAATGAAAAAAAGCCTAAGAGACATGTGTGACAGTATCAAAAGTGTTAGCATCCAAATATTGGTAGTCCCAGAAGTACAGGGAAAATATTGCAGTGCAGAAAAAATATTTGAAAAAATAAACAGAGGGGACAAACTAAAAACTACTAGTAAAATAGAAGGTCTAAATCCAATATGGTACATACAAACCAACTAAAAGAGAAAGAGGGTCAGATTAGATAAGTCAAGATATTTTTTATATATAAGAAATCTTACATGTAATGAAATAACAAAGTTATAAGAAAAAGGATGGAAAAGATGTACTACGCAAACACTAATCAAAAGTTGGAGTGGGTCTAAGCTGAGGTGCTGGTGCAGTCGTTTCACACTAGAAACTCTCGTCTGAAGTGCCTGGTGCAGTACCTCCACGTGTGGTACCCTAGGAGCGAGTGAAACTAGACTAAGCACAAAGGACGAAAAAAGTCTGGTTTCTGGTTTGGATGCGCTCAGATGACCGGCATCTCCTGGCTCGCTGACACCCCACAGGAGACTTGCTGTTAAAGTCAGAGCCCTCAAACAAAGCAAATCAGCTGTGCTGCAGAAGCCCCTGAAGGCACACTTTGCAAATAAGAAAGGAAACCTGACCAGAGTCTGAGTCCAGTGATGTGGTTTTAGTGAAGAGCCGTGGCCCTTACACCCTTGCTGACGCAGACGATGACAGAATTGTGAAGACTGTGAATCTGCAGGACCCCCTATTAGGCTATGCAGCACATTCGTGTGATTTAGAGAAAGCCACCTTTGGGAGGATAAACTTTGGAAAAGATGTCCCTTCAGAAACAGAAGTCTCTGCGCTCGTTAGTAGCCACAGCGACCTCGCGCACCTCTGAGTAACAACGGATACAGCCTGAAGGACAAAGCTGTTGAGTTCTAGAAAGAGATAACTTAAATTGACATCTTCAACAAAATTATCTCATTCATTCACACAACAACCTGGCCGAGTGGATGAAAGGCTCTTGCTGCTCCAGCCAGGAGTCAGGACTCTGCCTCTGAGGTGGGAGAGCCAACTTCAGAACACTCGTCAAGAAGAGACCTCCCAGCCCCACATAATATCAAACGGCGAAAATCTCCCAGAGATCTCCATCTCAACACCAGCACCCAGCTTCGCTCAACGACCAGCAAGCTACAGTGCTGGACAACCTATGCCAACCATATAGCAAAACAGGAACACAACCCCACCCACTAGCAGAGAGGCTGCCTAAAATCATAATAAGTCCACAGACACCCCAAAACACACCACCAGACGTGGACCTGCCCACTAGAGAGACAAGATCTAGCCTCATACACCACAACACAGGCACTAGTCCCCTCCACCAGGAAGCCTACACAACCCACTGAACCAACCTTAGCCACTGGAGACAGACATCAAAAACAACGGGAGCTACGAACTTGCAGCCTGCAAAAAGGTGAACCCAATCACAGTAAGATAAGCAAAATGAGAAGACAGAAAAACACACAGCAGATGAAGGAGCAGGATAAAAACCCACCAGACCTAACAAATGAAGAGGAAATAGGCAGTCTACCTGAAAAAGAGTTCAGAATAATGATAGTAAAGATGATCCAAAATCTTGGAAATAGAATGGACAAAATGCAAGAAGCAGTTAACAAGGACCTAGAAGAAATAAAGATGAAACAGACAATGATGAACAACACAATAAATGAAATGAAAAATACTCTAGATGGGATCAATAGCAGAATAAATGAGGCAGAAGAACGGATAAGTGACCTGGAAGATAAAATAGTGGAAATAACTACTGCAGAGCAGAATAAAGAAAAAAGAATGAAAAGAACTGAGGACAGTCTCAGAGACCTCTGGGACAACATTAAACGCACCAACATTCGAATTATAGGGGTTCCAGAAGAAGAAGAGAAAAAGAAAGGGACTGAGAAAATATTTGAAGAGATTATAGTTGAAAACTTCCCTAATATGGGAAAGGAAATCGTTAATCAAGTCCAGGAAGCACAGAGAGTCCCATACAGGATAAATTCAAGGAGAAATACGCCAAGACACATATTAATCAAACTGTCAAAAACTAAATACAAAGAAAGCATATTAAAAGCAGCAAGGGAAAAACAACAAATAACACACAAGGGAATCCCCATAAGGTTAACAGCTGATCTCTCAGCAGAAACTCTACAAGCCAGAAGGGAGTGGCAGGACATACTGAAAGTGATGAAGGAGAAAAACCTGCAACCAAGATTACTCTACCCAGCAAGGATCTCATTCAGATTTGATGGAGAAATTAAAACCTTTACAGACAAGCAAAAGCTGAGAGAGTTCAGCACCACCAAACCAGCTTTACAACAAATGCTAAAGGAACTGCTCTAGACAAAAACACAAGAGAAGGAAAAGTCCTATAATAACGAACCCAAAACAATTTAGAAAATGGGAATAGGAACATACATATCGATAATTACCTTAAATGTAAATGGACTAAATGCTCCCACCAAAAGACACAGATTGGCTGAATGGATACAAAAACAAGACCCATATATATGCTGTCTACAAGAGACCCACTTCAGACCTAGAGACACATACAGACTGAAAGTAAGGGGATGGAAAAAGATATTCCATGCAAATGGAAACCAAAAGAAAGCTGGAGTAGCAATTCTCATATCAGACAAAATAGACTTTAAAATAAGGACTATCAGAAGAGACAAAGAAGGACACTACATAATGATTAAGGGATCGATCCAAGAAGAAGATATAACAATTGTAAATACTTATGCCCCCAACATAGGAGCACCTCAATACATAAGGCAAATACTAACAACCATGCCTTTATTATGTTGATGTACATTCTGTCTATATATACTTTGTTGAGAGTTTTTATCATAAGTGGATGTTGAATTTTGTTAAAAAGCCTTTTCGGCATCTACTGTGATGATCATATGATTTTTATCTTTCATTTTGTTAATGTGGTGGATCACACTGATTGATTTTCAGATATTGAATCATCCTTGCATCCTCAGAGTAAATCCCACTAGATCATGGTGTATAATTCATTTAATGTATTGTTGAATTCAATTTGCTAATATTTTGTTGAGGATTTTTGCATCTATGTTCATCAGGGATATTGGCCTATAATTTTCATTTCTTGTGGTATCCTTGTCTGGTTATGGTATCAGGGTAATATTGGCCTCAGAAAATAAGTTTGGAAGTGGTCCCTCTTCTATTGTTATTGGAAGAGCTTGAGAAGGATTGGTATTAATTCTTTGGAAATGTTTTCTAGAAGTCACCAGTGAAACTCTCTGGTCCTGGACTTTTGTTTGTTGGGAGGTGTTTGATTACTGATTTAATCTTCTACTAGAAATTGGTCTGTTCATGTTTTCTATTTCTTCATGATTCAGTTGTAGTAGATTGTACGTTTTTAGGAATTTATCCATTTCTTCTAGGCTGTCCAATTTGTTGGTGTATATCTATTCACAGTAGTCTCTTACGATCCTTTGTATTTCTGTGTTCTCAGTTGTAATATCTCCTCTTTCATTTCTGATTTTATTTGAGTCCTTTCTCTTTTTTTCCTTGGTGAGTCTAGCTGTAAAGGTTTGTCAGTTATGTTTATCTTTTCAAAAAACCAGGTCTTGGTTTCATTTTTTTTAAGTCTCTGTTTCATTGATTTTTGCTTTGATCTTTGTTATTTCCTTCCATCTACTAATTTTTGGCTTTATCTGTACTTTTTCTATTCCCTTGAAGTATAAAGTTAGATTGTTTGATATCTTTTTTAATTTCTTGATGTAGGTATTTATATCTATGAACTCCCCTCTTAGAACTTCTTCTGCTATATCTCATAAATTTTGGTATGTTGTATTTCTGTTTTCATTTGTCTCAAGGTATTTTTTGATTCCTCAGCAGTTGTTCATTTTTAACCTTCATGCCCTGTGTAACTGTAGCTTCTTCTTCCATGCTTATCCACATCAAAGGATTATAATGGGACTGGGGGTTTGTAAAAAGAAAGGTAGTGCCCTCATTGGTATTGGCAGAGTAAGGATCTTTGAAGAGCCTGTTCTATATAAAAGCAATGAGAATACTGCAAGAATTGTCAAAATCAACTTTTTCAGGACTATGGAAACTAATCCAAGGTGTACATCAATCTGGAGAGTGTTTATTCAAGAAAAATGGCTATTACCTTTGTAAAACAGTGAGTATTGCATTGTTTCAACTTTCCCTATTCCCACCCATTCTTCCCAGTTCCATGGTAGCCTTGACAATGAAGAGCCCCACAGTCATGGTGACAATCAACAGCTACTGACCCTAGCATTCACTGGGACAAGGTTGGAACTCATTCCAACAAGGTTGGAACTCATTCATAGCTCTGCTCTAAGAAAATTACCATTATTTGACATAACAGTTCTCTAGAAAATTCCTTTCACAAAGCTTGTCTTTTTCTGACCTCACTCAGAGCTCACCCAGGGCAAACAGCCTTTTCTCTGGGGACATTTTTTCAAAATCAAAAAACAAACACAAAAATCCCAAAACAACAAAACCAAAAAACCAAAATAAACAACAGAAATAAAAAAAATATTGATTGTTTACCACCACAGCTCCATGAGGCAGTGATTATAGTTGTGGCAAACATTAAGCTGAGCAAAAGTTTTAAAAGAAAAAGTTGGGGGGATATTTTATTCCATAAGAGGCTTTGAAAAGCTCTGACATATTATTGGAATTCTAGAAGGCCATGTGTATGCTTAGGTCTGTGTGCATGTCCAGAGCTGTGCATGTGCTTAAGAAAAATGTTTCAAGGCCCTGAGTTCTCCTCTCCAGCTGATCAAGCCTCTGTGCAAGCAGGAAGTGGTGAAGGTTAAGGCAGAGTTGTAAACTGCTTGGCTGAATGTTGAACACAGGCCCAACATGCACACAGAGCCACTTGGCAAAGACTGAGAGCCTCTTTGGTTCCAGGAATTTAAGGAAACATATGTCCAATATTTAACTGACCTGTAAGCTGACTGAGCAGAGAGTTCAGTGGCTACACACAGCAAATAACACAGACTTTACAGAGTTAGTTCAAGAAAGTCACAAACAGTAACAATAACAACAAGCAACAACAACATAGAGCAACACCTGTAGTAGAGGGGTGAGAATATCTGATGTCCAGAGTTGCCACATTCTATTATGTAAAATGTTCGATTTTCAACAAGAAGTTACAAGACATGCAAAGAAACAAGCATGGCCAATACACAAGTAATAGAAACTGTCCCTGAGAAAGTCCAGACATTGGACTTACTAGACAAAGACTTTAAAGCAGCTGTTTTAGATATATCCAATCAACCAAAGGAAACCATGTCTAAATAACTAAAGGAAAATATGAGAATGCTGTCTCATCAAATAGGGGGTATAATGAAGTAAAAATTAAATTAATTAAATTTAAAAAATTTAAAAGAACCAAGTAGAAATGCCAGAGTTGAAAAGTTCAATAACAGAGATGAAAAATTCCCTAGGAGGGTCAGAGAAGATTTGAGCAGACCAAAGAATCAGTGTATTCTAAAGATAGGTCAATTGGGATGATTGAGGAAGAGAAAAGAATGAAGAAAAATGAACAGAGCCTCAGAGACCTATGGGTCAAGGGTACAAATATATGCATGCTACAAATCTGAGAGAACGAGAAGGAAAGAACTAGAAAGAACATTTGAAGAAAAAATGGTCTTCCAAAATTTGTATGAAAAGCATTAATGTACACATCCAAGAACCTTAATGGACTCTAAGTAAGATAAACTCAAAGAGTACATCATACATCATAATCAGACTATCAAAAGACAATGCTGAAGAGAATCCTGACAGCAGCATCCTATCATGTGTAAAGGATCTTCAATAAAGATTAACAGCTGATTTCTCATGGGAACCATGGAAGCCAGAAGGCAGTGGTTTGACATATTCAAAATACTGGAGGAAAAACTATCAAACAAGAATTCTATATCTAGCAAAATTATCCCTCAAAATTGAAGGAGAAATTAAGATATTCCCAACATACAAATGCCATGAAAATTCACTGCTAGCAAAGGTGACCTACAAGAAATACTAAAGGGAGTCTTTTAGGCCAAAATGAAAGGACATTAGACAGTAACTCTAATCCACATGAACAAATAAAAGAACCAGTAAGTTACTCTATCTATAAATTCAAAAGACAGTATAATTTTTACCTGTAACTCTTTTTTCTTTCTCTGATTTAAAAGGAAACTGCATAAAATGATAATTAGAAATCTGGGTTGAGAGACACACAATGTTTATGGATGTAATTTGTATGACAATAGCACAAAGGAGGAGGGATAGATATGGTAGACAGCAAAATTGTATACTAGGAAATACCTATTGAATGCAGCAGAAGATGGTGATGGAGAAATAGAGGAATGAAAATATATTAGACACATAGGAAACAAATCGTAAACTGGAAGATGTAAATCTTCATTTATCAGTAATTACATTACATGTGAATGGATTAACCAATCCAATCAAAAAGCAGATGGACAGATGTGTAGAAAAATATGATCCAGCTATATCCTATATACAAGGCAAACATTTTAGATTAAAAGACACAAGTAGGTTGAAAGCAAAGGAATGGAAGAAGACATTTAAACAGAAACCCAAAAAAAAAAAAAAAAAAAGTTGGAGTGGCTATATCATTATCAAAAAAGAAAACTTCAGAAGAGGGAAAACAGTCAGGAATAAAAAGTCATTAAATAATGATAAAAGGGTTAATTCACTAAGAAGACAGCAATTTTAATGAAACTTAGAGCTGCAAAATATGTGAAGCAAAGACTGACAGAACTGAAAGGAGAAAGAGAAAAATCTATTTTTGATATATACAACACGAATGAATCTCAAAAGTGTTATGCTAAGTGAAAGAAGTTCATTTGGAAAAGCTAGATGTTGTATGACTGCATTTGTATGACAGTCCGGAAGAAAATCCCAAACTAATATATATGTGGTTAACAGAATATAAAAGTGAAGCTGTTTGTGGGAATATTTAGGGTAACAGCCAAACTTGTCCTGCATCCTGATTATGGTAAATGTTGTATAATGATGCACTTGTTAAAACCCACAAAATAATACACTGAAAAAGAGTGTATTTTACTGAGTAATGTATAAATAAGTAAATGAACTGGTGATGCAATTCAAGAATACACCCCTCTGTTGCCCTGGCTTAATTACAGAAGAACATAAAACATCCAAAATAATGGATCTCAAATTTCTCAATTAGGAGAAATATTTTGTGGGATAGATTGCATTTTCTTTTCCTGATTCTTCATACCTTTCTATGTGACTCCATAGCTTATTGCACTGGAATCAGATTCTCTTTCTCCACACTACTGAGATTGGGCTTAGCCATGTAGTCTTCTTTGGCCAATTACATATGGGCAGAACTAAGATTGTGCCAGGTGTGAGCCTATTCCTTAAGAAATATCAAGGGTTTGCTTTCATATATATGGCTTTTCTGTCATTGCTAATAAAAGTATATGCCCAAACTTGTTCATTTGCCTGAGGAGGATGAGAGATATCCACAGCAGACCTGATCTAACCCACAGTTTGAGGCCCAGAAAAACCCAGCATAGAGCAACCAACCAGTGGGTGACTTGCTGATATATGAGTCCAAATACATTATTATGTTTTAAGCCACCGAATCATGGAGCCGTTTATTAGGCTGTGTAATGCCCACATATAATTAAATAGGCTTTATGATATTGAAAAATGTTCTATGTCATTACATGATATAATTATGCTGTTATTATCAGTTGATATAGAAAAAGCGTTAGAAACTACTATAAATCAAATGAAAATTTTTAGAAAGTTACATGTTGTTTTTCACAACACTGTCTTTATATACTTAAAAATTTAGAACATATACTAATTTATTATTCACTCTAATTAATATTCCTGGTATGATTTTGGAAATTCTTTGCAATTACTTCGTATTTTCTCCCCACCTCAACCCAGGCCACTCCTACCCACCAGCATACCCATGAAAAAAATGTAGACCCATTGATTGACATCTTTGATGTAGAAAATTGTTGAAATACTGAGATTTAAGGCAAGTCTCTACAGATATAATTTTTTCCAACTGAAGCTTTAAAAATACTTAGTAGTCCTGAATTCAACACGACATTCTCATTGAAAAGGCTGTGAAATACACCGGTTATGGGTTGTAAAATAGGTGTGGTGCCAGCTTTTAAAAATTAGAAGCCAATCTAGGAGTAAGCATAACAACTACCTTAAAAAACAGAGGAGCCTGACAAAAATGTGGTGACAATTCCTCATTCTTGAATTCACTGAGTCATCCATTTAAAAAAATTCATCACAAATATTCATTAAGTACCTATTGCTGCTTAGCAATACATATCCTGCTGCTTAGAGGATACATTCTTGAGTAAAATAGATGGTCCTTGGTCCATGGTGTTTACAGTCCAGTGTAAGAGACTGTCATAACTTTTATAGTCACCTAAACATTATATATCAGTAAGCTCTGGAAAATACTCTAACAATAAAAATCATTTGAGAGAATAAAATTGGGACGCTATCTAGACTGGAAGATAAGGGAAGTCTTTCCTGAAGAAATGACATTTGAGTTTACCTCTAAGTATCAATAGCAAATAGTGGAAATCACCAGAAGAAAAGAATTCATGCCAAAAGACTAAAACTTCACATGCAAAAACCATGCAAACAACTCAAGCGTGTTGTGTCTGAGGGTCAGAAATAAAGCCAAAGGTGTGAGCTCAGAGAGAAAAGTGAACAGTGGCATTAAATGAGTCGGCAGAGGTAGGAAAAGTCTGGACTACACCAGCTCCGTAGGCCATGAAAAATTTTTACATATTGACATAAAAGCAATTGAAGATGTAATCAAATTAGCAACACGGTCACATTTTTATTTTTGAAAGAAATGGATTCAAATGGGGGAAAACTAAGTTAGGATGAATAGTTAGGAGACCAGGGAGTATTTGATATGAAGAAAATATGACAAATTTGAGATATGTTTAGGAAGTAAAATCAAAGGAGTCTAATGACAGATTAGATATGGTGATGGAGTAGGAGTTGTGAAGAATGGCTCTTGGGATTCTGGTTGGAGCATATGGTGAATGGAATCCATTCACTCTACTCACATAAGTAGAGAACCAGATTTGATGGGTTAGATCTCATGGACATAAAGAGTTCAGAGTACTTTTGAAACTTCAAATTTTGTAGGTCCATGAATTGTGATGGGTCGGAAGCTTAGGGAAGAGATTAGGGCTTTAAGAAAAGATTTATTTGGGAAGTATTGAAGGTATAGATTTTTTTAAGAAGAGGGTATAAGTAACTATATAGAATTCCTTCAAGAATTCAAGTAGACAAAGACCAAAAATATCAAGGAGGTCATTGATAACATTTTGGATAACTGCAACTGTAGTGTCTTTAATCTCTCTGCGAAGTAAGGTGAAACAGTGAGTAGGAAGAAGATTCAAATTTATGAGATTCAGATTTATAGAAATGTGTCCAGGCAGCATGACTATAATTGGTGACTATAATTAATTCTACTCTATTGTTTTTTCAGTAGTGATTAACTTTCTGAAGATTGTTAAGCTCATATAGCTCTTCAAAGAAGAAATTTGAGGGAGGGACAAAATACCTTTTGTAGTGATATGAACATATCAAGGATCCAATATTCTTTTTCCAAAGAGCAGAGGTTAGAAACGGTCATATCATTGGAGGGACCTGGTAAACAGAAGAGTTCTTTGCTGGGAGTGTTTATCTTTTTAAAATCATTTTTAATTCCAAGGGGAGGGGGAATGCATTGAGTGTTCACACATGGCCATGATTCCCTGGCCTGATTCACGATTTTATGGGAGATCAGGGGGAGAATATGCATAATCTTAGAAAGCAAGACTAGCTACTCCATCACATAAAAGGATGCCAGTGAAAAAGTTGGCAATGCTTTTTAGCACTAAAATGGTAACATCTGGGCATATATGAGAAGTAGCAACAGGAAAGCAACATTCAGATCTTCACATCCTGAAATAAGATATCAGGCTGAACTGAGAAACCAGTCATGGCCAGAAGTTTTCATTGCCAATATAGAATATCAAGAAGCAGTAGTTTTAAAATACCAACTGGGCTTTCCAATTGCTACTTTTCTATGCATCGTAAGACTTTATAGTTTCTAAATGCAACTCAGAAAACTGCTTTCAACTTCTCAGTATAAAAATATGGCAGGAATTCATCACAAAGTTCATGCGTCGTGGTAAAATAAATATTAGTAATATCACTTTGTTTAGATGTCTTATATTGTTTTCAATAGATTCTAAACTATTATCAGATATTACTCAATTTGTGTGATTTTGAAACAATTTGTTCTGTATTTTAAACCATCTTTAGCTTATATAATCTTATAAAAAGGTTAGAAGAATATGTTATGGTTACACCTCTGACTATAGTCCCTGCAACTGGAAGTCATTTAAAACTGCTAACTTGTTATTTAAAGGGAAATTACATATTTTTGGTATGCTGTACTTTAATCAGATGTTCAGGGAAGAGAATGGGGGTAGCTTAGAGCAAGCCCCATGAACAAGCTTCCATTTCCATACAAAGCATATTTACTTATAATTATTTTGGAACTAAACAAACACCTGGTTTTCTTTTTCAAAATTGGTATCAGTCAGATTTATTTCTCAAAATTTGTATTAGGATTAGTTAGCTTTGTTGTGTTATAAGCCCTTCGTCCCCATCTCAGTGGCTTAAAACGTCCACCCTGTAGAAGCAGCCTCTTTGTGGGACATTCATGTCTCCACAGTAGAGAAGAGCATAGGCTAAGCCAAACCATGCACTAGTATTTGAAGCTTCTGCTCAGACATGGCGTATGTCATGGTGGCTCACTTCCCATTGGCCAAAGTAAGTCACAGTCAAGTCAGAGTGCATTGAGGCAGGAATGAGTATTCTTTTCACAGGCAAAAAGTAAATCACATGGCAATGGGCAAGGATGTATAATCTTACTGAGAAGGGGGAGTGAACACTGTAAAAATTAGTACAATCAAGGTCAGAATTGATGTTAAATGTTTGCATAATACATTGTACTTTAATTATATGGCCTCTTCCAATGAAAATATATTTGAATGAAATATAGTTCATTTAATTAGTTTTTTTATCACATTCAGAAATTTGTACATTTACAGATAGAAGCCAACATTTTAAAACTTTCTATTGTAAATATCAAGGAGAATTCAGGCATGAACAACTGTTAAATAATCTCTACTCAAGCACAAAAGAGAGAGATAGAGAGAGGCAAATATACTCAGAGAATGAAAATATTATTTTCAGGAAAAATTTAATGAAAAAATAAGTTTCAAAAGCAGAATGTGAATATTCACCGATTTTGAATTAACTAGAGCGACAATCAAATCTCACTGAAATCATGATATACTATGATATAAATTCAATAATTCATTTATTTGACCATTTTACTCAGAAAAAAAGAAATGTTAATAACAATTTCATGGCCTCTTTAATTTCAGGTTGACTAATAATACAAAGGATGCAATCTTTAGAAGTATGCAGAGACCTACTCTAGGTATACACTTAAGAGGTATATGGTAAATGTTTAATTTTGTTTTGAATTTTCAAACATCTGATGATTTTGTTTTTAATAAATAAATGAGGGCCTATTCTGTTATTTATCAAGTACTTTTTTAAAAAGCCTGTTTAAGTAGGAAGTATATTCAATAGCACTCTATAAAAACTAAATCTCACTTATAAATTTGCATTGAATTCGTTTTTATTTAAAATAAAAGAAAGTGGCAGCAGGGGGTTGGTGGTGTGATAAATTGAGATTGACATATATACACTAATATGTATAAAATGGATAACTAGTAAGAACCTGCTGTATAAAAAATAAATAAACTAAAATTCAAAAATAAAAAAATAAAATAAATGTCTATCTCTTTGGCCTAATATTTTGTTAAATTCACCCCTTTAAAATCTTTTCATCTTGTAACATGATATATATTTCTAAAACATTTTCAGTATAATAGCCTTTAATACTAATAAAATAATGTGTGTATATATGTCTGAGTGTATGTGTACCTGCAATAATGTATATCAGGGCTTCCCTGATGGCGCAGTGGTTGAGAGTCCGCTTGCCGATGCAGGGGACGCGGGTTCGTGCCCCGGTCCGGGAGGATCCCACGTGCCGTGGAGCGGCTGGGCCCGTGAGCCATGGCCGCTGAGCCTGCACGTCCGGGACAACTGTTTATTTGGTTATTTGAAAGTAGAATAGGTGAGAAGAGGATCAAGCATTTAAAAAATATGTTTCTGTGTTGATCTGAATGAGAATATATTCATTTTTTAAAATAAATCTAATTAAATGTTTAGTCCAAAAAGGGAATTCATACATATGCTTATACATATGTTTTGTTGTTTTCCATACTTTTACTCTGAATTTAAGTTCAGCATAATTCTTGTGAAAGTATTAAGTTCCAAATTATTAAGTAATTGGCTGTTACTCGGTGATAATCTTAGATTCAGAACTCAATGATGTTAAAAGATAAGTGTAGGAACATTTTTATTTAATTGGAAAGTTTAACCTCAAAGGGTTTCACTTGGTCTTGTGAAACCATCAATGTTACTTCAAGGACACTATGCACATTTCTGAATATGAGATATTTCAGAAGGAAAAGGGGCATATCTAATCAATTTTATGACTATGAAAAATGCACGTATTTCTCAATTTTTCCCATACTTATTTGGGTATTACCTAAATCATTTGAGATATTAATATAATTGTATTTATTTAAAATGTGCTACAGTATTTTGCTTGACACTGTAGTATATATGGAATATAATTGGGATTTTATTGTTTGGTAATGAAAGCTTACTCTATTGTCTTCACTTTTTTTTATAGTTTTTGTTGAGGACATATTCAAATTTATATAAGGAACCAAGGACCTTCTAGGAAAAAAGGAGGTTAAGTTGGTACCCTCTTTCCCACAAACTCAAGGCTACTAAACTCTGTCCTGTGGATAGAGTTGATCTCTTTCAAAACCGGTATCTGGCAAGAGTAGTAAGTTTCAAGGTGAGAAAGATATGCTGAAAGTACAAAGCTGATTAATCATGGCCTGAAGTTTCTCAGGACAGACACCAAAATTTTCTCAAATGCATCATCCTGAAAGAAAGCAATGCTTAAGAGGAAAGGTGAGTGATTTTTTCAAATAGCTGTAGTTTGGAAAACAGTTCAGTTTTGACATTGGCTCAACTTTGGCAGAAGATGGTCCTACCTTATACCTTGTGAGACCAATGCAGGCCAGGGTGAGCTTTATTAGTTACGGAGGCCATAAACTGACTGTAAGGTTCACTTCCCACCTCCCTCCTCTGATGCAAAGTAGTATCTGTACCACTTCATAGTGGTACAGATGATACTTCAAGGGACGCAGCAGCACCTGTGAACAGGGACCTCTTCTGACTGTTTCAGGGACCACACCGGGCTCCTGTTGTGGCTGCAGAGCAGGTCGGAGCCAGATCATTTTGGAGCAATGAGCTTGAGGTTATGATTGGGAAGTTCTCCAGAAAAAGGGGGTAGCTGAGTTTGAGGTCAAGCATTCAGTTCTTAGAAAGTACAAAAAAGACTGGTCCTTTGGACATGAGAAAGGACAGTGTGAAGCCAGGGAGTTTCTATGACTTCAACGTTGGGGGAGCAGGTTAAGAGGATGCAAGGACAGGAGACTAGACTTCCTGCCAAATTGCTCAATATTTCATGTGCTGCAGTTTGAGGACTCTATTGCTTATAAACTAGGGAGCATGCTTTCATATCTCAAGATTTTAGAGGAACACTTGGATCAGAAAACTATTATTTCATTTAATTTCAAAACAACCTCATTATGTAGAAACTATTATCCTTATTGTATACCATGAGGAAACAAAATTTGGAGAGGTTGTTATCTTGCCTATGGCCACACAGGCAACAGCAAGCACAAAGCTTGGATTTAAAACTAGGTTTATCTGACTCAAAGGCCCCTTTTTTACAGAACCTCAATTTAAAGTAAGTAAACTTTATTATAAACATATTTCAAATATTGAAACTAAACTTTGATCAGTAGAGTGGCTTGCTTCAGAGTCCAGAGCTTAATAAGCAGTGAAGCCAAAGCAAGAACACAGGTTTTCCCATAGCTGACATTACATCTCAGTGGGTCTCTAAACCATTTCTTCAGTTATTTCCCATTTACTTAATGGAAAAGAACCTCAGGGACATACTACACACTTCATTTAAGATCATTTGCCTGATAATCTTAGATTTTTGAAATCTGAAAGTTTCCTAAGAATGAACACTGAGACATTCTTTACTTTCAAAAATTTATCACCAAGTGTATTTTTTAGGCTAAAGGAAAAAAATCCTTTGGCCAACAGTAGACCTCCACATTTGCATTGAAGTTCAGTTCTACAGGATGCTGAAAGTACAGCTTTATCACATACAAAATAAGACCTCAAAATCACAGCAGAGAGTAGCCAGTTCAGGGGAATCAACTAATGTACTCTACTTATCCTTTCAGCAAACATTAATTAAGATTTACTAAAAAAATAAGATTTAGTACTGTCTTCATAAAGCACATAGTCTAATGAGAAGGCAAGCATATGAAAAGATGATTACAAAATAAAGTCATTGGCAAACAGCAAATCAAGGTGTGCCTTGTGTGCTAAGGCACTGGAACTCTACCTATGGGAGACGTTAACATTTTTTTTTTCTTTTAATCATTTGGAAACTTTGGGGAGAATGGTTTAAGACTAACAGGACTGAAGGACTGAAGTCAAGGGGATAACTATGGAGATTGTCCCCGTCCAAATGAAGATCTCATCCAGGACAGTGACAGCAGGGCTAATAGAATGTGATACACTTTGAGAGATACTTTGAAGGATAGATCAACAGCATTTGGAAATAGAATATATAAGAAAAGGGGAAAGAGGATGCAGTTAAGAATTATTCTGTTTTATTTAATTTTTTGTATCTTTATTGAAGTAGGAGTACGTTTCATACAATGTTGAGATCTTAAGTATACAGTTTGATGAGTTTTGAAAACATATACAAGTGTATAACCTACACTCTAATCGAGATATAGTACATCCCTGTCTCCTGAGAAAGTTTCCCTCTACCCCTTTTCTGTCCATCCCTCACCTTCCATATGGAACCGCCATTCTGATTTCTATATCGTTGGGTTAGTGTTCTTTGATCTTTAACTTTTTTATATGTGTCTAGCTTCTTTTTCTCAATGTGTTTTTGATATTAATTCCTGTTGCTGAGTGTTCAAGTAGTTCATTACTATTTTATTGCTGAATAGTCTTCTATTGTTTAGATATACCAAAATTTGTGTATCCATTATTCTGTTAATGGGCGTTTAGGTCACTGATAATGTTTTTTGCTCTTTCTTCTGAGACTTACCCTTTGATTCATGGATTATTTAGAAGTATGTGATTTAGTCTCCAAGTCTTTGGAGATTTTCTTATGTTAGTTATGTTGACTTCAAATGTGATACCATTGTTTGATCAGAGAACAAACTCTGTATGATTTCATTTCTTTTAAATTTGTCAAGCTTTGATTTATGGCCCAGGATACGGTCTATCTTAGAATTTGTTATTAGGACAATAATTAGTTATTAGTACAATAATCCATAAGATTTTACTTCACACTTTAGAAGTTTGCTCTTATACATATTGTCTCATTTGATCCTCTAAACAGCCCTGTGAAGTAGTTACTTCTATTTTACTGACAGGGAAACTGGAACAGAAACAACATGATCTAAGGTCATAGAGTTTAAAAAAAAACAAAAAGACAAAAAAATAATTCAGAAATTGAATCCAGGATTTTTTTCTTTCCCACTTTTTAGCCATGCCACGTGGCATGCAGGATCCTACTGCCCTGACCAGGGATTGAACCCATGCCCCCTGCATTGGAAGGATGGAGTCCCAACCACAGGACCACCAGGGAAGTCCCTGAATCCAGGATTTTTAATTGAAAATACTATGGTTTTTTTCAATTCATCAAATATGCTGAACTCCTTGAGATAATATTTTCACCTTTACATAACCACTGCCTAGTGTATACGATGGCAGATACTAAGCAAAGACATATTGACTAGACTTGAAGTCAACTACTGGCAAGGTATTACATATTTCCTAGACAGTACATAACTTATTGCCTCCTAAAAAACAAAGTACCAGATATAATTTAGTATTACAGAATGATCCATAGAACACCATCAGGGTTAAGAATTTGGTTTCTGATTTTAAGGTTAGGTGCAGATCCTGAAGCTGTGTTAAGCTCTCTGGGCCTCAAGTTTGTTTGTAAAATGGGAATAATACATGGTAATTATCTCAAATGACTAGTGTATTGAATGGGAATGCATAGAAGACGCCTAGTATAGTGTCTGGTACATAGAAAGCAATCAATAAAATAGTTAAATGCGTATGAGTATTAATATGAAATTAAAAAGTAGAACTAGTTTACAAAACAGTAATAATCTCATGAACTATGAAGAAGAGCAGAGCTAAATCTGCCTAAGTATGTTTTTGAGGTTTTGTTTTTACTATTTCAACCTTTATCACGTGGCTCTCCTTGAGCCATTTACATGAGCTATGAATGCTGCTGCTCTCACACTGCTTATCTCTAACAACTTCCATCTCCCTTTTAATGCAAGTAATGTGGGGGTGTAGTTGTAAAAAGATAGATGTCCAAAGTGTCTCTCAGGAATCGTGTAACCTTCTAGAGAACTTGCTGGAGTAATGGAAATGATCTGTCTCTTGACTGGGCTGTTGTTACACAGGTGAAGGTATCTGTCAAAACAGTGAAATGTACATGTAAGAAAAGATGTGTATGTGAAACAATGCAAGTCAAAAAAAAAAAAAACGCTTTTTAGGTTTTATAACCCTTGAACAAGTTACTTTCCCTTTTTGGCCCTTAGCCTTCTCATCTTCAGAAAGGGAATAATTTCTCACTCAGAAAGAATATAGTTAGTGTTAAAGGAGATAAGGTCTATAAAGTACTTAGAGCAGTTTCTGCACAGTTAGTTGCCAATTCTGGATCCACTTTACATTAACCCTAGGCATTTTTCAAATTCATCTGAGTCCTAAAACATTCCTCCAAAATAAAACCTATATTCTCTCCCTCTCCCTTCTCCTATTCTTCCCCTCATCTCTTTTATTTTAGGAAAATATGAGAAAATATTTGATTAAAGCTTTTGCCTCCATAGTTTTTTTTTTTTTTTTTTTTTTTTTTTACAAAATCATAATACAGTCCTTTGCCTTCATATTTCTCTTCCTTCTCATTTATAGTCAAAAAAGTGAGAATTCCCTGGGGGGGGTCTAGTGGTTAAGACTGTGCTTTCACTGCCGAGGGCGTGGGTTCGATCCCTGGTCTCGATCCCTGGTCAGGGAACCAAGATCTCAGAACCAAAATCCCGCAAGGGGCACGGTGTGGCCAAAAACAAAACAAAGTAACAGTTCCTGTTACTAGTTTTCAAATCACTTTTTAAAAGTGTCTAAGCAATGTAGTTCTATCACTTTTTATTATATTCTATTTTTTTAATCGAGGTATAATTGCTTTACAATGTTGTGTTAGTTTCTGCTGTACAACGAAGTAAATCAGCTATATGTATACATATATCCCCTCCCTCTGGACCTCCCACCCCCTTCCCATCCCGCCCATCTAGGTCATCTCAGAGCAACGAGCTGAGCTCCCTGTGCTGTACTGCAGGTTCCCACTAGCTATCTATTTTAATATTAAAAAAAATTAATTGTGGTGAAGTTCTATTACTTTTTGCTTCATATATTTTGTACCACTGTTGTTTGTTGCAAACACATTTAGGATAGCCATATTTTCTTAGTAGATTTACCTTTTTCTTATATATAATATCCCTCTCTGTCTCTTGTAACTTTATTTGCTCTAAAGACTACTTTATCTAATATAGTACTCTTGCTTTCTTTTGACTAATATTTGTTACATATATTCTAAATATATACCTATATATTTAATATACATAAGTAATATATATTATATATTTGTATGTATAAAACAAACATATATGTTACATATATTTCCATCCTTCTTTTTCAACCAGTCTATCTCATTATATTTGTGAGTTTCTTGTAGACAGCATACAGTTTGATTTATCATGTTTTTTATCCAGAGGTTGGTAGAATATAGTCTCTGTCTTTAACGATTGTATTTCTACTGTTTGCATTTAAGGTCATTACTGAGGTTTTAATTTTACCATGTTATTTTTTGTATTGTTTATTCTCTGTCTCTGTAGATTACTTCAGTTTTTTTTGTTTTTAAGAATTCTATTGTGATCTGTGTATTCTGTTTCTCAGTGTATCTCTTTGTACAGATTTTATAGTGGTTACTCTAGTTATTACATTATATACACACAACTTAGTATACTGGTACTTATCAGTTCAAGTGAAGTGTGGAAACTTACATCCCTTTATATCTCTTTATCCTCAAGCATTTGTAATATAATTATTTGAAATATTTCCTTTACATGTATTTAGAACCACTTCATAAAGTGTTACAATTTTTACTTCAACTATCAAAAATAATTTAGAAAACTCAAGAGGAGAAGGGAAGTCAATTTTATTTATTCACGTTGCTTACTGTCTGCATCCTTTCTTTTTTTTACAATGAATATATATATATATATTTTTTAAATTAATTAATTAATTAATTAATTTTTGGCTGCATTGGGTCTTCGCTGCTGTATGCGGGCTTTCTCTAGTTGTGGCAAATGGGGGCTACTCTTCGTTGTGGTGCGCGGGCTTCTCATTTTGGCAGCTTCTCTTGTTGCGGAGCACCAGCCCTAGGGGTGTGGACTTCAGTAGTTGTGGCTCGCGGGCTCTAGAGCGCAGGCTCAGTCGTTGTGGCGCATGGGCTTAGTTGCTCTGTGGTATGTGGGATCTTCCTGGACCAGGGCGCAAACACATGTCTCCTGCATTGGCAGGCGGATTCTTAACCACTTTGCCACAAGGGAAGTCTCATCTGCGTCCTTTCTTGTGATATTCCAAGCTTTATTCTTTTATTGTTTCCCCTTTCTGTTTCAAGAGCTTCATTTGGCTATTCTTTTAGGGTAGGTCTGCTGGTGACAAATTCACTTCATTTTCTTCATTTGAGAATGCTTTGATTTCCCCTTCAATTACAGAGTATATTTTCACCTTGTATAGGATTCTGGGTTGACAGTACTTTCCTTTCAGCACCGAAAAAATATTATGTTCCTTCCTCTGGCCTCCATGGTTTCTGATGAGAAATCTGCTACCTTTCAAAAAAATTCCCCTATTGTCATTGCCATTTTCTGGTGACTTTCAATAATTTTTTTCTTTTTCGTTTTTACTTTTCTTATATTTAATAAAAATGTGTCTTGACATGGGTTTATTTGGGTTTATCTTGTTTGCAGTTCACTCAGCTTCTTGAATCTCTAGGTTTATGTCTCTTGCCCAGTTTGGGAAGTCTTCAGGCATCATTTTTTAGTACTTTTTCAGTCCTTTCCTTACTCACCTTTCATTTTGGACTCCAGTGACATGAATTTTTGATGTAGTCACACAGATCTCTGAATCTTTTTTGTTTTAAATCTATTTTCTCTTTGTTGTCCATTTGAGTAATATGTATTGTTCTGTCTTACAGTTCACTGATTCTTTCCTCTGTCCCTTTTTTCCTGCTGTTGACTCATCTGCTGAGCTTTTTATTTCAGTTTTATATTTTTCAGTTCTAAAATTTCCATTTGAGTCTTGTTTATATGTTCTATTTCTTTATGGAGACTATTTGTTGAAGTTTTCTAATTTTTCATTTGTTAAAAGTGTGTTTGTAACTCCTCATTGAAGCATTTTTTATGATGACCATTTGTCCGATGATTCTAATATATCTGTCTTTTTGGTATTGGCATCTAGTGCTTATTTTTTCTCATTCATTTTGAAATTTTCCTGGTTCTTTGTATGACAAGTAATTTTTGACTGAAAATTTGTCACTTCTGTATTATATTATAAAACTCTGTATCTTATGTCAATCTTCAGTTTTAGCTGGTCTACTCTGACACTGCTCCAGCTGGGGAAGGTAGGATGCAACTTCATTACTGCAGTGGCAGTAAAAGTCCCAGTTCCCCATTTGGCTTCCATTGACATGTGAAAAGAGGTGTCCTTCGTTACTGCTGGGTAGGGGTAGGAGCTCGGGTGCCCCACTGACACCACAGTGGAGATGGCCTCATAACCACTCGATGATGGTGAAAGTACTGACCTTCCACTAGGCCTTCTCAAAACCATCCCAGCAGAGGGAGAAAGGGGTGCCTTGTTACTGGAAGTCCAGGTTCCCCATGTGATCTCCCGTGGTGGGTGGGGCTGAGGAGCAGGGAGGCAGTGAAAGTCTCATTGCTGGCCAATGGGAATGAAATTCTCAGCTCTCTTCCTTGCCTTCTCTGAAATAACCACAGTAGTGGCTTGGAGTGCCTCAGTGTAGCCCCATGAGGGCACAAGTCTAGGCTCCCTACCTGGCTTTTGCTGGCATGGGTGGGTATGGGGCCATACATTTTTCTGTAGGGTTTGGCAAAACGTTTTATATCTGGCTGCACTGCCCCTTTCCTGGTCCTTTGATTAGAGAGTAGAGTTTGTCAGGGCTTTTGCTCTCTGTGCCTGTTGACATTTCTGGGTTCTCATTTTCTTCAACTCCATGTCTGGGATCTCTGAGACATAAGAGAAAACCCAGGAGAATTCATTACCATGTCCCTAGACAGCCTCTCTTCTTCTCTTTACCTTTCAGAATCTTCTTGTGTTTCTTCCATATATAGTGCCCAGGGGTTTTAGTTTTATTTAGGTTTCTTGAAGCACACATTCTAGTTTGTTCTTTTTTATTGTTCATTTTTCATTCTAAGATTTCCACATCTATTCACCAATTATTTATATCTTTTCCTACATATTTGAGAACATTTTTATAATGGCTGTTTTAAAGTCTTTGTCTACTAATCCCAATGATTGGGTCACTTGGAGGTTAACCTCTGTTAATTTTATTCTTGATTGTTATGTCATATTACTTGCTTCTTTTTATTTCCTATGCTTTAAAAAAAAAATTGTACAGGATGTTTTACGTAGAAGAACAACGAGAGAGGTATAGAAATAATTTGTGTTCTGTTCAACAGAAAGAGCTCATTTCTATGTCTTGCACTAAGCTGAGCAGCCGAGTGTTCACTTCATCTGGGACTGAGCCATAGTAATAGGAAGACTGACCTCATTCTGGATAAACCAACCCTTACCAGTCTACGCTGTTACTGCTGCTGGGAGACCATAGTCTTCTTGGCCTTAATAATGTGTTAGTCCGAAGCCAGAAGTCTTGTTGAGCCAAGGTATTACCTTTGGATGTTCCAGACACTGGGGAATTGGGTGAGGCTGCCCATATTATTTCTCCTGTTCAATTCCAATTTTACTGCCCTTTTTTCAGCAAAATTGGGATAAGTATAGATAGGTATAACACCAACCAAAATATTGTTGCATTTTGGGTATACTGCAGACTTCAGTCTTTCCCATCTGTCCCTGTCATCACCAATAGCTTGGCTGGTCTCTTTTAGACCCACTGAAGTGACTGTTTTTGGCATGTCTTCTCATCCATCTGTCTGAAAGACATGGAATTTTCTCCCACTTGTGCTGTGAAGGGATTAAAGGTCTGCAAATCAGTTCATAAGAATTTCTTCAAAGAAGAGAGTAAATGTCTTCTGAGGTCTTTTGCATCATTAATGGTTATTTCATTTTGTTTCATTTATTCCTTCTTTTTTTCATATGTTAGTTTGCTTGTTAGGAGCCAGTCTGTGAACAAAGATGTTAAATGTGAGGTACCTGAGTGTTTCAGGTGGAGAAACACTTCATGTAGGTAGACATGCCATCCACTGTGAAGCCAATCTCAGGTGTAGGATGCTATGTGAGGGCTTAGTTAGGGAACTAGAGAGAAGAATATGAATTATGGAATACTTAAAAATTCCTTTTTTTACAGAATGTACTCTATAGTATTACCAACATGACTGTACACCATAAATAGAGCTTACACTTCTTTATACTTCAGATAATAGAAAGAATATGATAGAAGCACTCTGAATCTATTTGAAAATACCTACAAACTTTATCTTCATAAAGCATCCCTTCCCTTACTCCTTTCACCACTTGTGTCCTCCTGTCTAAGGCTCATATATCTGTTCACTAGATGTCTCACTGTCTTTCTCCTTTAGTGCCCAGGCTCCATCAGTTCCCTTGCTCTCCATTGTCTTTAAAATCCCCTTCTTTTCTGTTTATTTCCCATAATCCTTTAAATGTCTTCAACTCTCTCCACATTAAAAACAAAAAAGATTTCCCTTCTCATCATGACTAAGTTCCTTGTCAGACTAACCTTTAAATATGTAAAAACAAAACCCTGGGCAAAATTTATAAAATAACTACCTGAAGATACTGGAGAGTGAATAAAATTAGATCAATGTTATGGAGGCATTAACATTTAGAAAAGAAGAGCATGGAGTAAGTTTTCACTTTTTCTCATCTTTTTTTTTTTTTTTTTTACAGCTTCAGATCTGAGATCTGCCAGGTGGCTACAAGAAGGTAGCTGGAACTCAGAAATCCATGTTTTACTATCATGGAGAATTAGAGAACAGACTTCACTGCAAACATAGATACTAGAAATTGAGGTGTGAATCTCAGAAATGAGAAAGCCTGTGAGGGGGAACCCCAATTCTGTGTATAAACAGCTAAATACCAAAGATGAAAATTACATGGATGGAGATGACAACATAGATAACCACTGGCTTCTGCTCAGAAGGAATGAAGGGCTGACGACGGTGAGACATCCTAGCAATGCTGGAAAACAACAATACACGATCCACCCTCCACTCTCTGTCCAGAGAAAATAATCCTTAAGCAACAGAAAAATAAAAATATTTCAGATTAAAAAACTAAGAATCTCTCACCAAAGGCCTGCATTACTGCAAATCCTTAAAACTTGGGCCCTCAAGAAGGAATGAGGAGTATTGCAAATGGTAAATATCTTGGTAAAGTTAAAGACAATTTGGCTTCTTACTCTACCTAAAATGTATAGGCTGGTCTAAAACAAAAATTATAATCTTGAGGGGTTTATAATATACATACTTATAATGCATATGGCAACTGTAGTGTAAAGGGCAGAGGTATTAAATGAACCCAGAAAATTGCAAGGTTTTTATACCATAGGTGAAGTGCCCAGGTTCATTACTTGAGAGTAATGAAAGACATGCAATGTGGGGAGTGCCTTAGACCCAGTAATTACTATCTTAGGCATTTAGACAAGAGAAATGAAGGCATATGTGCACACAAACATTTGTATCTGAATATTCATAGCAGGTTTATTTGCAATAGTCCCATATCAAAAAAAAGTCAAATGTCCATCAACAGGTGAAAGGGTAAACAAATTATGTCATATTTATAACATGGAATGCTACTCAGCAACTGGAATCAACTATTGATGCATACAACAAAATAATTATGCTAAGTCAATAAGCCAGTCAATAAAAAGAGCACAGATTCTATTCTATTTATATAATATTCTAGAAAGTACAAACTAGTCTATAGTAGTAGAAAGCTGATAAGTGCTCTCTAGGAGAGAAGAGGGGAGGTAGAGAGGGAAGGGACGGAATATAAATGGGCAAATGAAAACTTTTGGGGATGATAGATATGCTTATTACCTTGATTGTGGTTATATTTTCAGAGGTGTATACATATGTCAAACACATGGCATTGTATTCTTTAAATATATTCTATTTATTATACTTCAATTAAGGTGTAAAATTTTTTTAAGTTGATGATGTATATCAATTCCTAGACTAACCACTAAAAAATGAGGCAAAAATATAGTTAGAAATGGCGTAGTGGTTAGGATTCCTGGCTCTTGCTGCCGTGGCCCAGGTTCAATCCCTAGTCGGGGAACTGGATCCTGCAAGCCACGTGGCATGGCCAAAAAAAAAAAAAAAAGAAGAAAATAAAAGCTAATATTTAAATTAAAATTAAATTCTAAATATCATTCAAACAATCCAAAAATAAGATAGGAAAGGGTGAACAAAGAAAGAAGAGCTGAAGTAAACACAACAGTTCACAAAGAGCAATAGCTAGCCCATGCTGCAATATCATAAAATTATATTGGGTCTATCAGAAATAATTGTCAGAAATGCTTTTGAATTATTTAGAAAAGAGACTTCAGTGGTTACATAGTATATGTTCAGATGTATCCTGCATAGTTCAATGGTCAGGGCTTCAGAAGGTTTCTATGAGTCCCATGTTTATTTATAAATAAAATTGTATATGCATGTGTAAGTATTAGGGGGAGGGAATTCATAGCTTTCATTAAGTGTTCACAGAAGACAGCGGCTGAAAAGGGTTAAGAACTACTGAATTCAAAACCACTTTATAAAATGATAGCCCTAAGCCTATTCAATAGATTAACAATATACTAGTATAAATTTACTGTCAAAATATAAATTTTTATAAACAACTCATAGTTTTTCCTTATGAATGCTAAACAAAAATAGCACTGCATAGAATTCCCTAGTTTCCCTTTTTCTCTTTATTTTCTTTACTCAGCACTGAGATCATTCATAACGTAATCTTATCCTAAAATGTAAAATGATGTCCTCTCTCCACCATTTGCCAAGTAATGTATCTTTACAATGATTTTCAAAGCTGAAGAAGGGTTTTAGAAAGTGAATTCTTCATTACTGTGGTAGAAGTTTCACTGATGCTTTGACCCCTAATTTAGGGACTCTGCCTTCAGGCATCATATATATTCATCAGCATGGCCTTCAAAGTTGACCCTCATTTGCTGCTTTCATAGGCTATATGAAATAAAATTTCCTTATCAATGACAACCATGTAGAAACAGGGAATTCTTTTAACACTTTGAATGTGCTCTATTTCAACTGTGCAACAAAATAAAATGGAATGTATAAGAAAGTGAGTGGATTATAAAATAAATTTTCAGATTTTAGCAATTCAAAATTGCAAAACAACCTTAACAGAGCCTTTGAATAATAATTGTTAAACACAGGCCATTTCTTAGTAATATTTGACAAAATGGTCTTGTGGTAAAAGAAAAAAACTGACCACAGTATTATCTTGTAATGTCAAAGAACTATGGGTCAAGAAGCAGCCAAGAAGAATCTGACTGAGTCATATTGATTATTTCTTATAAAGCGAAGCAGATGAAATGTATAGGTATGTAATCAGAAAGCTTAGATTATAAATTCAGCTCTAGAGCTTTTCATGTATGTGAATTTTAGAAGTGAATTAACATCTCTAACCTTTAGTTTGTAATTTAAAAATAGTATGTTTTGATGAGATTTAAATTAAAGAATTAATGTTATAATACATTGTACAGTGTAAATATGTAAGATCCTGTCACTATTGTCTCCAGCATCTTTAGAGAACTCTCTTCTTCCATACTTATGTTATTTTTAAGCTTTTGTATATTTTAGCTTTTGTATAATTTGCTTTATGTCCTCATCGACTCTATAAACTCTTTAGTGTTAATTCATGTACTTATTAAATCCAACATGATGCTCAACACACAGAAGGGAATTAAATGATTTACATGCCTTAATGACCACATAAGTACCCCTACTAAACTATTACTTACCTTATTAATTTGCCGTTAGCAATGGTAGCATTTCTCTAGTTAGACGTGAGTAATAGGGTTTTCCAGTTAAATTTATTTGGAGGAAAGATGTTTTTAAAACTTGAATGCACATAAACTTAGAATTTAAGAAAATGTTTCTGGGAATTCCCTGGCAGTCCAGTGGTTAGGACTCTGTGCTTTCACTGCAGGGAGCACGGATTAGATCCCTAGTCAGGGAACTAAGATCCCACATGCCACTTCATGTGGCCAGAAAAAAAAAGAAAATGTTCCTCCCTCTCTCTGACTACATATTTCCTTATAAAAACTTCAACTCTAAGCTAAAAACAAAACAAAAAACTTCTCTGTAGAAAGGAAAAGAGAAGTTAAAATTCTACAAATACTCTTCTTTTACCCCTTCCTCATGGATAGCCTTACGACTATACTCACAGTAGGTACTATTTATTGATTATATAATAGGTTCCAAGACCAGTGTTATCAGTTTCACGCATTATATAATTGAGTCCTCATAACAAACCAGGGGTAATCATAACGATTCCCATTTTCAAAGATGAGAAAACAGAGGACGTAGAGAGATTAATATGTTTACTTTACCCACCACCGCAACAAAAACAGAATAGTAATAAGGCAAGGATTTGTCTAAACATGATTGGCATACATGCTCACAGCTTACCGAGTAATTCAGAATTGTTTTCCTCAATAATTTTTCAATCTGTTAAATCAGAAGCTCCAGAAATAACAAGAGAAGGTCACTTGATTGGCCTTCCAGCCACACTCAGATTTCTAAACACTCAACAGTCCAGATGAATATCTATGTACAAGACAAGAAGCAAATCTACTAAAACATGGCTCCTATAAATGGTGAAAGTACATGCCTACAGAACCATAAAGTTTCACCCAAAGATGTAGATGAAGATAATGTTGCTGTGATGCAAAGTCAGTCTCAGCACTGTCTTCCCCACTACCTTAGCCAGTGAGGGCAAGCTTGAAGACAACAGAATATCATTTACAAAACATCGGTCAAGGAAGAAAAGGTTGCCCAAAAAGAAGCTATAAAGTTGTAAAATATTGAGCCCTAGAGTTGGGGTGGAGTGGAGGAAAGGGGTAAAGATTGATTTTAAAGAAGGAATATAAGTTATTTAAGTAAAGATGAATTTAAAATGTGTCTATTATTTCTATTCGCTTTTTGAGTGGGTTTCTTGGTTCCCAGGATGAATTCCAGGAAAATAATGGCATCTTGAGGACACATATGATTCATACTTCTTCACTGTGAGAAGAAATCACCTAGAAAATGTAGTTTGGAGAATAACATCTTCTGGGATTGGAAGCCTGAGATGAGAACAAGCCAGAAACTTTGGAGAAGTTGGCAGTTCAAGTGCAGATGGAATCAGATTGAAGAGGAAAACAAAATTCTGGCACACAGGATATTTCTCACAAGTAGGACCAGACCTTACAAGTTGGAAGGCAAAGCAGTAGTCCAAGAAATCCCAGAAGGAGGTGAAGGAATGAAAACTAATGAGGTTTTTTTTTTAAGACTTAATTTAATTTTTATTTTTTTGGCTGTGTTGGGTCTTTGTTGCTGTGTGTGGGCTTTCTCTAGTTGTGGTGAGCAGGGCTTACTCTTTGTTGAGGTGTGCAGGCTTCTCATTGCAGTGGCTTCTCTTGTTGTGGAGCACGGGCTCTAGGTGTGCGGGTTCAGTAGTTGTGACTCGCAGGCTCTAGAGCGCAGGCTCAGTAGTTGTGGCGCATGGGCTTAGTTGCTCTGCGGCATGTGGGATCTTCTTGGAACAGGGCTCGAACCAGCGTCCCCTTCATTGGCAGGTGGATTCTTATCCGCCACCAGGGAAGTCCCACTAATGAGGTCTTAAAACCTACAAAGAAACCTCCATTCAAGTCCTTTTATCTGCTGTGAGTTAGAAGAATTTAAGAATGTCTGTGGCATCAAGCAACGAGGTCCAGGAAACTACAACAAACCAAAAGATTTTGGCAGGCACAGTTGTCAAGCAAAAACTACATAAGACAATGTTAGACAAACAAGTAAGACATTTTATTCAAGGCTATTGCAAAAGGGTAGAGAAGCCAGTCTGAGCTCCTGTTGAAACAAAAGGCAGAAGTGGTTTTAAGAGATGGCCTGGGGGAACTGAGGCCATGTGTGTTTGTTCACTGACCTTACCCACAGGAAGAGCAAAGTTCCTCATATCTTCATGAGAAGAGGTCATTTTACAACTTAGAGCAAGGCACCCATGAGGTTAGGCTCCTACCCTCCCACAGACACAGGGAAATAAAGGTGCTATCTTCCATAATGATTACATTTCAGAAAAGTGGGTCCCAGGTCCAGAAATGTATTTCTGGGTTTTAAAACTGTCAAGAGACTATTAAAAAGATTTATATCTCAAGGAGCAAAGAAACAATTTACAATTGCAATTTTCTAAAGTAAATGCTGTAAAAAAAGGACCTACCATCAAGAAGAAGCTTGGCTAAAATTTAGTCAATCTGAGGGAAACATTAAAGCCCATCTTGGTCATATGGTAAGGAAACAGAAAAAAATAAAATTTATGATATAAAAGCAGGAATCCCATTTTAGTCTTATTTGTTAGGTTTTCTCTACTGCATTTGTTTTCCCCTCAAATGTTTTGCAGTATTCAGCCCTAGGATCACTTTTCTTTTTTTAATGTACAATTTCCTTGAGTGATATCATCATCCCCCATGACTTTAATTATTGTTTATATGCTGAGACTATCCAAATGATAATATTTATACTTCCAAAGGAAATATTCTTTTGTTCCAAACATCAAAATTGACTGTACTTGTCTTTTGCTAGTCTTTGTTGAAAAAAACAAAACCAAGAAAAAAGAAATATAAAAACAAAAACGAGAATTAAAATAACAAAGAAACCAAAGCGTTGCATTAGATTAACTGCTGTAAGTACAATTATAGGAGAGTATTCAGATGTAAGTGTTTCGAAAAAGAGAAGGTTTATTATAAAAAGTAATTTGAAGATAGTAAACTAGATAGAAATTTCCAGATTATCCTAACAAAACTGGACTGCAAGAGAATGAATAGGTAAAAGAAAGGAAATATCTACCTAAATTATGGTTAGTAGAATCTTTTAGCTAGATTGCCTAAAAAAAAGTAATGCTTACCAAACTTATATAATATGGCATGCCAGCAGAATTAAAATTAGATTTTATCATATTCTTAAATATTTATAAGTTTTGGTATATTAACACATTAAAAATTAAAATTTATGAATTCTAATTAATACTTACTTCTTAAATGTTATTTAAATTATAAGTCTTCTAAGAAATCTGGTATTCTTGACATCTTTTGAGGGTGAATGAATAGCAACTCTGCCACCTTAAAATTTTATGAAAAACTCTAATGCCATGTACAATAAAAACTATGATTAATCATCTACATCCAGACACAATAGAGTAAGAAGAAAAGAAGAAAATTCAGAGAAAAAAGAAATACTCAAATCATATTTTATGCTTACTAATTAAATGTTAAAACAGTAAATTTGACAAGATTGCTTTAAGACACTCCTTATAGATTTGCATTATAGTAGCTAAAAATTTAAACAAAAATTTGATTTTTAAGTAATTACTTGAGACCATTAGCAATTTTCAGTAGTTGAAAAAAAAGAGATTTTTTTCCCTAAGCTGGGAATCTTAAGAACAAAGTTTGTTCTAGAAAATATTCCACTAAAAAAATATTCTTCCAGAAATATATTCTGCTCTGTGCAAAACAGGTTGGTGGTAAAACATTCTAGCTGAAGTGGGCATCTTGTCATTCTTGTAATTAGTGATCACAGGAATAGTGTACCAGCTAAAAGTTTTGAGAAATTACTGCTTCTGGAAAATAAATGTTATTTTCCAAACTTTTTAATAATTAATAAAATAATGATGAAGGAAAACTCTAAAATTAGCTGTTTCTTTAAATGAAATTTTAGTATTCATTTAGTAGGATTCGACTGTGGCTTCATTTGAGATTGTTGACTTTAGCATATAGCCCTTCGTTACTCAACTGAAATGTGTATTTTTTCCACCTCTCCCTGAGATTTGTAAAGATTTAGCATAATGCCCAGCACACAGTTAATAAATACTATCTACTTAGTATTACTGGAGCAAATTAGAGCAACTATGTGATAAACTTTATCACTCATCTACCTAGAGAGATGTGTTTTTAAAAAATCTTACAACAATCAGTGTTGAAGAGGTAGTAGGAACAAAAGGTCCATCTTATACTTTGATGATACGTGTATAAAGTGACTAATTTAGACAACTTGCTGTATGAATTAAAAGTCTTAAAAATATTACTACTCTTTGGCCTAGAAAACTCCACTTCTAGGAATTTGTCCTCAGAGACAGTTAGCAAAAGTAAATGCACTTGAAAGTTTACCCCATAAGCTAGATATCAAAATATAATTTAAAAAAATCAAGTTGCATGCATATGATCAAGTACCAGGTTCTCATTAAAAGTGAGAATTTAGAAAGTTTTGTTTCCATATTTGTTGATGTGGAAGTGTTTTAGTAATATATGGTTAAGTGAAAAGCAAATTATATTTCTACATGTATCACCGTGCTGTAATTTTATTTTTAAGCAAATATGAATATGTATACTCATAGCTATTATGAAAACATTATATATAGAGAGGGTTAACAAGAGAAGAGTAGATCCTGATGTTCAGAAACTGGCCTCATACTAGCAGTAGTACACTGGTGTTGTTAAGTGCTAGCCCGGCATTATCATGCAGGCCATGGTGTTGCCCTGTTGAACCCAGATAATCTCAGAGAACACTAACCTCAGATGAGGTCACTCTGACTGCAATGAAGTGAGATCTAACAAACAAGCAATATTGCTTCTTAGTCTTATCTAAACACGGGCACAAACATGGTCACTGTGCAAACCACAATACTAAATGTCCTTCTCTCCCGACTAACACGAGTGACTGTGGTATCTTTATAGCTTTCATCTCACCAGGTTTTTCCTTCCTTCTAGATAAGATTAACCAAGTTCATAGAATTAATATGCTTCCTCACAGCCACCAATTCAGAGGAAGTCTCAACTTCCTTGACTGTTCCCCCAAATCACTTTGCCCAAATCCTACATACAATAAGCCCTTTCTAACACCCTTTTATTGGGACACCATATGGCTTTCCATGGAATGTGTTTTCCCTTGTTACAATGAGTAATGAACCCAAGTTTGTAAAACTACAGATATGACTCGTGCTCTTTGCAGGGAGGCATTGACAATTTATATTATATATGTTATATGATATATTACATAATGCTATATTATTTATTAACATTTGCTTTAAATCAATTATTTATAAAATTAGTAATGTGCATTTTAATTTGATTTTTAAATAAATAAATAATATTTACATTTTTAATTTCAAAAAATCTAATAAATCTATGTCAGAAGGTTTGTAAAGAAGATGCTGAGAACAATAATTCAGCTCAATACTATGGACCCACATGAGAAATTCCTTTTAAGATTTGGTACTTTGAATAGCTGTGGTTTTAAGAACACTCGAATCATATTACTGATGGTATTTCTCTGTATTTTATAGTCTGTTTCTAATGAAGTATATAGTTGCCATATGCTTTGTCTACTGATATCTGTCTGCTGATATCACCACTAGCTTTGCCTTATTTAGAATAATTCTTATTTTCCTGCACCCCAACTTCCTAAATCATGTAAATATCATTTTACTATAAGGTTGTTTTATAAACAACCTTACATCAACTTTGTTGAAAAATTAATTATAAATAAAATAAAAGAAATATTTTTCTTTGGTTGACGGTGTAAAAGTGGTATTACTCATCAAAGTGGGCACTTGGCCATACAAGCATTATCTCAAATCCATCCACGAGACTTCTTAAAATGTGGAAGTCAATAGAGAAAATTTATAAAAATAAGTGACCAACAATAACCTATTTTATAAATAATCTGGACATATGTATGTACACATACAAATTTATACATTTATTTACTTAAGATAAATTTTGATAATGAATTGTATTTACTTGTAGAAGTTTGATTATTTTAAGCACTTCAGGTCTTTGCCTTTTCTTTTAAACCAGTTGTTTTGTTTTACTGTTCAAGATGAACAGAATGTAGTTACCAATTGCTATGCAGTAAGCTAAACAAATATTTTCAGATTTATAATTATCATATCCTTGCCTCTATCCCCTTCAAGGAAAAAATTAAGATTCAAACTGAACTTGTAGTACCTCTTTAGGTAGAATCATATTAAGATATGACTCTAAGTCTGGAATTTGGTATCTTCCAAAAGCATATTATATTTATTCAAGCATTTCTGGCATTTTCTGATCAAGATTTTAGTGGCTTTCTACTGGAAATTTAACTCAACATATTTTCTCTAGTGTGTCACCAATACTATGCGCTAATAAGTAGAGATTTACCAGGAAATTTGTTGTTGTTGTTTAAAAAATACTGTCATGTAAATAAGTGTTCTGGGTTTCTGTTAACTTCACATAAATACAAAAATTCTTTAGCCTGAGATAAATTATTACCTTTAATTCACAATCAGACTTAACTGATTTTTTAAGTAAATGTAATCAAATATGTTAAAAATAACAATTTTTACCAATGAAAGAGTAGTGACTTTCACTTCTGGGAAGATGGATTAGCTATACTGTTCCCTATTCCTACAGCTAAGTACAACAAAAATCCCTGGACATTACAGATAGAACAAGCACAGCAAAACTCTGAACAGTAGAAAAAATGAGGTAGACTACCTATGAAACTCAGAATTCAAGTCATAGCATAGTAGTGAATCCCCTGGCTTTTTTTTTTTTTTTCCTTCTCATGACCTGGAGCTAAGGAAGCTGAAACTCAAAAACACCAAGGGGCACAAGCCAAAAAAAGCCCCAGTTAAAGTCTGCTTTCTCTTAGCCACAGGACCAGGAAGGAGCACAAAACAAGACAGACCACTTAGCTGATCTCTGCTTTACCCTAGCCAAACACCACAGAAAAAATGTGTCCCACCACATCAGTGCAATTGAGCTGGAAGCCTAGACTTCCATGCTACCAGGCTATAAAAAGGCAAGCCTATCCTCTCACTGTGATGGTGTCGAAGACGTGGCCACAACTTTCAATCCCAACAGATGATAAGGAGGCCTCGCCCAAAACACAAGGTCAGTGGAGACCCCATGGGGAACCGGGACTTTCACCTTCACCTGGAAGTAACAAGAGGCCCCTTTCCACTGGAAAGATGTCAGAGAACGCCTAGAGGAGAGTCAGGATTTTTACAACCAGCAAAGCCAAAATGAGGCTGACCTCTGCCCTCTTTTGCCCAGGAAGTCAGTGAAGGCCACCTGGGGAGGAATTACTAGGCATTCCTCATGCTATCAGCCAAGGAAGTATCAGCAGAGTTCTAATGGAGAGAGGAAAATCACACCTCCATTCCACAGTGGCAAGAAGACCCCCAGCTCCCTTCATGTGTCAATAGATGTTGAATGGGGAACCTGGACTTCTAACCCTGCCTGGAAGTAATAAGGCAGTTCCTCTTCCTTCCTCTGCTGGAACAGGTTGGAGAATGCCATCTCAAAAGGAAGGTGTAAATAACATCCAGAGACTCACAACATAATACCTAAAATATCTAGGTTACAATAGAAAAATCACAGACCATGTCAAAAGCCAGGAATCTCTCAAACTGAAGGGAAAAAAAAAAGACAAAAGATGCCAATGCAGAGAAGACAGAAATGCTCAAAAAATAGAGAATGAAAGAATGAATGGATAGATAAATAGATGGATGGGTAAATCAATGCCAAGATGGTTTAACCATCTTGACAATTTAGATACCATCCAGACAGGCATGATTTCTGCTTCTCACTAAAGAGAATGTGAAGACTTTCCCCTGCAGCATACAGTTGCCCTAAAATTTAATATTTGTGTCCTACTGAATCCCTTGTATCCAGGGGGAATGACTGTCAGGAAAGTCAACTGTGTTTCTCTTTTTATCAGAAGCTATTTTTAGAATGGAAAAGAAAATGCAGAGTTTTATAGACAGAATTAATAGGTAGCTTCTTTTGGTTCTCAAGTACAGAATTTTCCTCCATATAAATTAATTGGTTTTTTAAACTCAACAGAATACATAATGAGCTCCAAAATATGTGATGATAAATGTAGGAAAACAAAGGCATCACTTTAGGGTTTAATAGGAAAATTTCCAGATAGTAGTTTTAAAATGTAGACCTATATAGACTTCTCAAGTGCCAATTTTTGTCTGCTGGCAGTGTCCAAATCCATGCTACCCATCACTTTATTACTGAGTTCTCACAAGGTATCCCTGCCTGGGAACCTCCTCTTTACTTTATCACAAGTCGGCCCTCTTTTAGACAGTGGTTCTCAAACCTTAGCGCACCTCGGAGAATCACTTGGGGATTTGTTAAAACACAGATCTGGGGATGCACCTCCAGAGTGTCTGATTCAGTAAGTCTGGGTGGGGCCCAAGAATCTGCATTTCTAAATTCCCTCATGATGCAATGCTACTGGTTCAAGGACTGGACTTTTAGTCTCTCTGATTTAGAGTAGTGCTTCCTAAGTATGCAACTGCATTTATTCAACTATTCCATACCATATCTAATGATATTTTCCCCAAAATCTATTAAAATAATTATTTATGAAAATTCTGTTTGACATAACTTTATTATTATGAGAGACTCTGTCTTTAAAAAGACAGAGTGCCACAACCCTGAAAACCAGGAAACAGAAAATCACCACACCCAAGTACTCACAGTTATAAATTGCCCACAGAAACAGCATTCCTGAACAGTCCAATATTTTTGGTATAGTTGCTATTGTTCTATAAGTCATATTGTCCTTAGTAAAAAATATATATTACTTAATTCCATTAATTTTTTAGTTTTATTTGTTACAAAAGAAGAAATTCTATGAATCAAATTTTGATCATTTTATCACAGTAATTCTGCTGGCTCACTTTCTTTTCTGTCCATTTATTTCAAGTGACTATTAGAGCCCAGGAGTTCTGGTGGATACTTCACCAATATATTACAACTTGTATAATATATACAATATATTATACCAATATATTATAACTTATATATTATAACAATATATTATAACTTACAACATGTTCATAATCATGTAATTCTGGAAAAAACTACTCAGAAGCATTTTACCCTGTTCTACTCAGGGTAAAGATGGGCTGATTCAGTACACTTATCAGAATATATTTTCAAATTTTGATACTTGACTAGATTAGCTCTCATAAAAATTTTATTTCTATTTACTAATAAGAACACTTTCTTTCAAAAGTATAATCCATAAGTGTGTAATGCAATCAAGTAGTCTTCATATGAACATAGGCATTTGTTTTTGCTGTAAGGTGTATTTTATTTTATTCTGGACAATAAGAATTCCTGTGAAACTCATATATGGTGATGTTCCAAAAGCTTGTAAAGTGTCTTTCCAAAAAATTGGCAGGAGACTATGGATTTTGGTATGTTTATTTTGATTCCTTGTTGCATTTTTCCATCAGTTCTTTTGTTTCCTTTCTTCTCTTTGGAGGATACAGACTTTGCAAACAATTTGGGGGCTTGCCTGGAGTGCTGTGAAGCAATTGGTGGTGACAGGGAATTACATCCTGCTTTAAAAGGAATTCTTTATGATGAGGTAATTTACACTTGAAGTGGGAGGAAGAGAGCTGGACCTATAATTAGTAGGAGGAACATTTATCTCCCAGCAGCACAGAACTCCCCACAGCAGAACCTTGAAGCCAGGCAAGGGCAGATGTAAACATTCTTCCACAAGTTGGCAAAGGCTGAAACTGGGATTGTTTGAGGCCAGGTGAATGTTGCCAGAACAGTTCGCTCAGAATAAGCTGGAAAAAGCAAATCTCCGCACAGCTGACCTCTCTTCTTCTTTTAAGTAGTTTGCTTCAAAATCTTTATGTCCTATTTGACTCTCTCTATATAAAGTCCCATCACTTTGTATGATTTGAAGTCATTTTAAGAGTATAACAATTTTCTGAGATAAGCACAAGTATATTTTTTAAGTTAGCAGAGCGAGATCATCTGTCTAGACGTGTTTAACCTATGATTCCTCATTGTTATCTCAAATTATGTATAAAGAAAATTTTCTCCTATGCAAATTGCTTCTCACTATTATTATATGTTGATGATATTTTTATAGCATAAACCTATAGTGGAAAACAATTGTAGAGCCTGGAAGGGGGAAGAAAAAAGAAAGAAGCAAGGAACCAAGAAGGAAGGAGGAAGAAAAAGAGATGCTGGTTCTTCAGTGAATCACTCAGATCCCAGGCAGTGCAAATAGAGAAGGCTGTATCCAGAGTAGGGTCAATGCAAAAATTGCCCTGGGCAAAGCTAAACAGGCAAGGAAGATTTTATTCAACGCTATTGCAATAGGGGAGAGAGATCAGAACTAAATCAGAATTTAACTCCACTGGACACTGGAACAAAGGCTAAGAGTGCTTTTAAAGGTTGTGATGAAGTAGTGGAAAAGTACTGGACAAAACTAGCGAGAGGTTGATCAATGGGATGTGATGAGCACATTGAGTTATTTCCCGAATTTGCAAATATTTTTCTCTGTGGTTAGGCCATCTGTATTTGCTAACTGGTGTCCACTGAAGTTAGATTCCTACCCTCCCAGGAGACAGGGATGCTACATGATTACATTTCAAAGGGATGGCTCCCAGGTCCTTGAGAAAGGCATTTCCAGTTATAAACCTGGCAAGAGGTTTTTAAAAAGATTTACGTATATCCCAAACGGGCAGAGAAAGAATTCGCAATTACAAGCTTTCTATAGAAAATGTTCTAAGAAAAGGGAAGTTAGGGGCCTAGAGTCAGAAAGAAATCTGTCTAAAGTTTCATCAAGCGGAGGGAAAGTTTAACACCATCAGGAGGATAGTCTCTATCATTTGATAAACTCAGGGCATGGCTTTGTTCTGCTCTACAAAATGAACTGAGAGCTAGGATGATTTTTACCCCCCAAAAAGTTACCTAAGTGGAAGCTTTAGTGAATATCTACTTTAAAGCAGGAAGATAATGATAGGCAATTACAATGAAAGATGCCTTCATTCTAGAAGCCTAACTTCTGTGGGCTCTCCCTGTTTGCCCATAATGTACACTTAACCTTTTTTTTTATATTAAAATCACTGTGTCCTTATTGTAAGGTACTATGCATATTGTTACTATGGCTTCAACCCAAATGCCTTTTCTAGTCTCAACTCCTCTGAACCAAGCTAGATTTTCAGGACTACTTTATTTTAAGGCCTGCACTAGCAATGGAACTGAGTGAGCCTCCTCTCCAGTAGGCCCTACCCTGGTCTACTTGAATTCTTACCACTCAGATGACACAGGGAGAGAGAGCTGCCTCATGCAATCTTATTTATAATGTCTCTACCACTCCCACTTGAGAATCTACTAGGCCTCTAAGGTTCCCTTTCAAAGTTCAGTATTCCACCTTCCCCTTATCCCAAGATCACTGTCCCAAGTTAAACCCTCTCCTTTGGAGAATTCGGGTTGGGGAAGCAAGGCATTCAATTCTCCCTAGACTTAGGGGTTACACATTAACAGCCAGTAGGTCAAATCCAGCATCACCTGCCTTATGTTTGGCATGATCAGTGTCTTATTTTTCATTTGTTTTTCAGTTGCACTGAATACCTTAAGTGTTTATAACCCCTCCGGGGGCTATGTAGCAGATGCCATCACTCGCTCTGTACCACTTGGTCAGATCCACACATTTAAGTCATCTCCCTGGGTCCTTTAAGCATTTAAATTAAGGTTTCCCACACTAGCAGTTAGAGTTGCCAACTATACATAATTCTTTGATTAAGAATATATTTATGTTCTTTACAGCACTATTTACAATAGCCAGGACATGGAAGCAACCTAAATGTCCATTAACAGAGGAATGGATAAAGATGTGGTACATATATAAAATGGAATATTACTCAGCCATCAAAAAGAACAAAATAATGTCATTTGCAGCAACATGGATGGACCTAGAGATTGTCATACTGAGTGAGGTAAGTCAGACGGAGAAAGACAAATATCATATGATATCACTTATATGTGGAATCTAAAAAAAGGGTAAAAATGAACGTATTTACAAAACAGAAGTAGAACCACAGATGTAGAAAACAAACTTATGGTTACCAGGGGATAAGGTGGGGGAGCAAGAAATTGGGATATTGGGATTGACATACACACACTACTATATAAAAAATAGATAACTAATAAGGACCTACTGTACAGCACAGGGAACTCTAGTCAATATTCTGTAATGGCCTATATGGGAAAAGAATCTTAAAAAGTGTGGATATATGTATATGCATAACTGGTTCACTTTGCTGTACAACTGAAACTAACATAACATTGTAAATCAACTATACTCCAATGAAAATTTTTAAAAATTAAAAAAATAATAAACAAAAAATAAAAACAAAGAATATATTCAATATAATAGCCTTTGCAAAAATACCTAAAGCTATACCTGGCACAATTCTTGGTCTGCAGTGAATACCAGTAATACAATTTATTACCTTCCTCTTTTCTAGTAAGGATGAAATAAAGGTTGGAAAGTGCTGTGAATGGAGGATGGTGAGTGACATATATATTGTAAGGCAAAATGCCAGCAGCTCTGCTTACTCTCCTTTGAGGATTTTGTTCCCCCAATGCACATGTGGAAAAATATTTTCCTTAGAATAGCAAATGCAGATTCCTCAGTATATACAAATATGTTTCTGACCACAATAATCCACAACATACTTAAGCAAGTATCATAGCAAGAACAGAAAACTTTGTGAAAGATTTCCAACTAGAGAAGGGCAATAAACTTAGTCACCATCAGAGTTTACAACTTTGCAGAAGAGAAACCACCTGAGTTATGTGTCTTTGTCCTTAAATTGACATTAGAATAAGCTTATTATTAATACAGTGGGATATCATCACCCACTCACACACATTACCATATACACACAAGGAGGTGCACACACATATCCATTATACTTTTCCTCCTTCAATTTATTTTGAAATAGGATATGGCAATTCTGTTTTTCTAAAAGGGCCACAGCAATATTTCTGGACCCACATGCTCCTCCAGGAACTTGCCACTCCCTGTGGTGAGCTGGAATCTATCTCCCCTTCTCTTGATTCTGTGCAGACCTTGTGACTTTGTGATAAGGAGAATAAGGCAAAAGAGATACTGTGTAACTCTGAGTCCAAGTCTTAAAGATTCATGGCAACTGCCTGGAGTTCTCTTTCTGTCTGTGCCTGTCTCTCTCTCTCTCTCTCTGTCGCATGCACGCACACCTTTGGATAATTTCTCCCCCTGCCTTTGGGGTCTTTCAGTTAAGACCCCAGGACTCTGGAACAGAAAAAGAAGCTATCCTTGTACCCAGTCCAAATTCTTGACATGCAAAATCCATGATCATAATAAATGGTTGTTTTACACCACTTAGTTTGGGGGTAATTTATTTTATAATTAAGTAATCATAGCAGAGGCAATGGGAGTTGTGGCTTATATATATTTCAACTATTTCTGTGCTTAGAAGCCTACCTAAAAAGGGTTGTGGCCTTTTTCACACTGGAAAATGCAATGCACACTCTGAAAAGAAAGGCGATAGTCTAAATGGCCACAGAGGGTGACTCTGTGGTTGAATTCACGGCAACCTGAGGACTACGAGACTATAGAAATCACTAACCTAAAATTGACCCAGTTCACAAGTTCTCATCAATGCTGTCTTGACATGATTTTATCCAGGCTCCACGTAATATCAGACCTGAGAAATGTGCTCTGGTGGATTTTCAAGAATTGCTTGCTGCTGGAATTTCTACAAAGTTTAAACAAAACTTCTTTCTATGGTAGAAAGGTTTATTTGAGGCTGGGAAAATTTTCAGCCAAATCCCATGCCCCTAACCATAGCCTCTCAATACCTTGCAGAGTTGATAAATGAGTCACAAGAACATGGGTTAACTTTTCTAAGGAAATATTTATCCTTGCTGCATGTTTGACCTCTGGTTGCCTAACTCTTTAGTCTTTCACTCAGGATGCCTAACCGCCTTGGACGGCCCAATCTTACTTATTATTTAAAGTCTAACTAAAAGGTCAGTAAGTGGTCACCAATAACAGGTATCATTCTAGGTGTGTTAGCATCTATATCCTGGGCTCGTAAGGTCTGAGAACATCTTCCATTCCTCGGTCCTTTGGTGATTGGAAAGAGAGCATGAATATATGGTAAGGCCATTGTCCTTTATTCTAATAAGGAATCTCCACTGCATATTCATTGCTGGTCTAATGAGCAATACAAAATAAATAAAAATATTTATTTTTATAAAATAAATATAAAATCCTATTCCTGGACCTCACTCTTAAATTGATGACCCCCAAATCTTATTTAATTGTTACTTTTCTCCCAAACAAAGAACTCTGCTCTGAATCCTTTTAATCATTTTATTCTGGTGAAAAATTTATCCTTGATAAAGTATTCTTCATTAACTTAGTAGCATTAAAAAAGTATATTAGGGGCTTCCCTGGTGGCGCAGTGCTTGAGAGTCCGCCTGCCGATGCAGGAGACGCGGGTTCGTGCCCCGTTTCGGGAAGATCCCACATGCCGCGGAGCGGCTGGGCCCGTGAGCCATGGCCACTGAGCCTGCGCGTCCGGAGCCTGTGCTCCGCAAATGGGAGAGGCCACAACAGTGAGAGGCCCGCATAACGCAAGGAAAAAAA
>NW_006782126.1:215718-233052 GCF_000442215.2 Lipotes vexillifer
AAAAAAAAAAAAAAAAAAAAAAAAAGTATATTATTCCTTTCTTCTATTGATTAGAGTCCAAAGTACCTAACTACAGTGTTTCAGGGTTGGAAAACTAGAAAAAATAATGATGCCATTATAATAAATAGGAAATTCTGAAGAGAGCTGATTTGAAAAAAAAAAAAAAAAGCTGTGACTTAGCTTTACACACTTCATGTTTGAAACATACATAGAAATATAGAGTCATCCGGAAGAACCTGAAACTAAGGAAAAACTATACAGCCATAGTTGTGAGACTTGCCTCTACAGAAATAATAGATGAAATCATTAAAATGAGTCAGCTCTCTGAGTGTAGAGCAATAAGAATATCACTTACTTATGTATTAACTTATGATATATTTCCAAATGTATTCAGTTCATTTAAACATGTTATTATTACTTAATTCTATGTTTAGTTTTATCTGTTTATACATATCAACCTACCAGCACTCTTCAAATCATTCTGGAGTTTCAGATGTGGTAGAAATGAATCACTGATTACAAAATATTTGTTACACAACAAAATCCACTGAGAAGCTAAGAAAACTTTAATAAGCACTTTCAAATTCTCTCATTATTTTGAACTTCTGCTAAAATGACCAAAGGAAAAAAGATGCCCTGTATGTTGGGCAGATATTCTGTGCAAAGGACTATCTTAGGCACTGGATATACAATGAAGAGAACCGCACCGTCCTGAAACTCATTTTTTATTGGTGATGGAGGAGGATGAAGACATATACAATAAACAAACAACTACTCAAATATATAGCATGTCAGATGTTTCTGTGTGGAGAAAAGTAAATTTGGAAAGAAGGATAAGGGAATGCTGGACAGAAGGTAGGAGTTACAATTTAAATAAGGAAAAGATTGCAAGCCTCACTGAGAAATGGCAACGGCACAGACCTGAAGGATAGGCGACATCCCTGGGAGAAGAGTATCAGGCAGGGGGGCAAAGAGAGCAAGGCCCTGGCATGGCAGAGGAACAAGGAGGGCAGAGTAGATAGAGGGAAGCAAGCCAGCAGTAGGCAGCAAGGGGAGGCAGAAGGGAAATAGGAAGGGGCAATCACATAGACCTTTAAGGCCACTGTAAGGACCTTGACTTTTCCTTTTTGTGAGATGGGAAGCATTTAGGAGAATCTGAGCAGAGGAGGGACATGCACTGTCTTCCATTCTACAAGGACCCTTGTGGCTGCTGTGTTGAGACTAAATTTATAAGTGGAGACAAAGAGGTTAGTGTAATAATCCAGGCATTATTAAAAGTAATTAGGGCAAGGTTATCTGTCAAGAGATGGTAAAAGGAAAACTAGAGGGATTTAATGATAGGTATTTGGAGGAGGATTATTATGAAAACTCAATAAATAAAAAGGAACAGTAAAATATTTTAGAATACATTTATAATAAAACTAGAACTAGTGGTCATAGTCAATATAAATTGTTGTCTCATGAGGTTGGAGTAGAATACTATCTATGCTTCAAATAGAAAATAAATGTCTTGAGATGATAATAAATGATCCATAAATATTTATTCATTTGAATTTGAAGTTGCAGCATATTAACATATGGATCCACCAGCCCTGCTGACCACGTGTTCATTCTCTACTGCCCTACAATTATTCATCCATTATTTAAAATTTTAAAAGAATCTACAACTAGAACTTCTCATGAAAATGCTATTTAATGTAAACACTAAGAATTTGTAGAGCTATAAATACGGAATCAATGATCAACAGGATGTTGTTAGTAAGAAATATACACTATGGATGGAGATTTATTTTCTACTCTATCATGAAACAATTTTGAGTAAAACTGTTAGAAAAAAAGTATTTGGAGCTGACTGTTTAATAAGAATCAGTAATATTTACCAAACATTTTAACTACCACTTAGAAAATATGTTGTAAAAGTCTATCTTGAAAAGTTTTAATTATAGAGAGAGAGGGAGAGGGAGAGAAAAAGAGAGAGAGAGAAAAGAGAGATTTTTCCAGACTGAGCATGTTCTTATGTCCCTGGGCCAAATGAATTTTGAATTACCCACTGCTTTGGATAATTTGTATCATCCAAAATTTCCACTGATATCAGTAATGATATGATTTTAGATGTAAACTAATCTGAAATTGGAGCTACACATTGGGGTGCATGTAACTCAGGGATTAACAGCCTATCTGTGTCTGTCTACCTGTGTACTCTAGAAGTGTAGGAAAAGAAGGGAGCATAGTGGAAACAAACAAAAAGCTCCAGACACTAGGGAAGACCCTCCAGTCAAAAATACCTCCCTCAGGAAGCCTGCCAAGAGAAATCCACTATGAAGTAAAAGTATCTCTTTCTAAATGCAAATGACCCCTGAGAAGATTAAGCACTGGCTTTGGGGTCACATATATCTGTCCCTGAATCCTGGTTCTGCCATTTATTACTCACGTGACTTTGGAAAGCAGCTATTATTTATCAATTGATTTTTACAGAGACTTGCTCCCTTCAATATAGTGGAAAATACCAGCTGCTGTTGAGTAACTACCACTAAGCTATGCATTCTTCTTCAAATACTGACACCCATTCCACCCTCACACACTCATACACATCCACACACAAGCAACAGTCTTTCCTGGGAGACTTATAGCACTTTATTTCCAGATAGAAATCTTTCACTCATTATTTATTCATTTAGTCAATGAAAATTTACTGAGCATCTGCCACATGCCAGTCATCCAGACAGTGTCCCTCAGGATACACCAGTACACAGAAAAGAAAGTGGCTCCTATATTCATGGAGCTTATCTTTCAGTAGGTGATGCAGATGATAAATAATATGCATAATAAATAATTAAAGTCTATAGAATTTTAGAAGATGATAAGCGCCTTGAAAAAACAGAGTAAGTGGGATAGAGTACTGGGGAGTGTTAACTGTGAATTAATTGGTTACAGAAGGTCTCCTTGAGAGAGTGGCATGTGAATACAGACTTGAAAAAGGCAAAAAAGCTTAAGGAATAGCCAAGAGGCCACTGTAAGTAAAGAGGGAGAGAGCTGGAGCTAGGAATAGGGTTGAGTTAGACCTGGCTGTGCTAGATGCACCAGTGTGTGACCAGTGCAGTCACACAGGCCCCTGTACCCAGAAAGGCCCTGAGCTTCAGGTTGAAAGCTCCATGGCCACTTTCTTAAAATTATTAATAATTTTGTCGTGGAACCTGTGTTTTATAAGTGCATACTGATGAGACAGTGGAGCATTAGTAAGAATCTGGAGCCTCAGTACATGCACGGTCCTGTCTTCCAGGGCCTCCTTGACTTCTCTGTCTATTCCCCTCCACCCTGGGAACCAGGTGGGGCCTGGATGGGGAGTGGGGAGGGTTGAGGTTGGACAGGCACATTCTGAGGTGTCTCCAGGTAGAGCACAGCAGTGGCCATCTGGTTCCTGTGCATTCCATGGGTGACTTGGTAGGGAACGCCTCTCACCCATCCCACATCTGGGTACCTATGGTATCCTGGTACAGAGTTTGCAGTACTCTTGCCTGCTGCCCAACTCTTGGCTGTAGCTGTGGATTGGGGCAGTGGGCCTGTGGGAAGGGGAGATGCCTGGGTGGGGTTTCCTGTTCCCAGCTGGCGCACAGGTTCTGGGTCCTACAGCTGATGGAAAGAAGGGAAAGGGAACCCAGGAGACAGTGAGTATCATGAACACTCAGTAGTGGCGCAGGGCTCCTGGGCACTGGTGAGGGCCTTCCCTTGCCCAAGGGAGTGCCACATTAAATAACAATTTAAAAACACCATGACAGGTTGAGACGGACCATGGAAGAAAGAAAAAAAACCTATATTTCAGTACTTTAACGGAACTTAGAAATGTAGGTAAGGGGGCTGTGCATTTTCATTTTGCACTGAGCTTCACAAATTATGTAGCCAGTCCTGCAGAGAGATAAGGGAGGGCCAGATTATTTAGGACCTTACAGCCTCTTCATTTTAAGGACATTCCCTGAAAGTTTTTGAGAAGAGGTAGGGACACAGCATAATCTTCTTTATATTTTTAAAGGATTCTGCTGTTGTTTTGAGATAGCCTAAAATGGGTTAGGAGGTCATTTCTAATCCAGGTGAGAGATGATGCAAACTCAGCGTAGGTAATAGTGGGGCTGGTGTCAGAATCAGGATAGAACCTGAAGGTGGGGCTGAGGTAATTTACTGATGGATTGGCTAGGTCCGTGAGTTACACAGGTATATGCAATTTCCAAAACTCAATGAGCTGTACATTTATGATCTGTGTATTTTATCATATGGAAACTATGTCTCAGTAAAAATTAAAGTAATAATAAAGGCACTGTGCAGGACAATTTTTATGATAAGCCCTGATGTGTGAAGAATGGGGGCTTTCTTGTTTAGATACATACTCTACTTTGTATGAAATAATAATTTCCAGAAGAATACACAAGATACAAATAGCAATGCTAACCTGTTCAGGGGTTGGTTGGATGATTAAATGAGCAGAAAAAGAGAATTATTTTCTGAAGACATTTTTATAATTTCTAAATATTTTAACCATGTAAAACATTACCTAATAAACTGATAAATATATTTTAAATAGTTTATTCATTTGGTACATATTTTGAAAGCTTCCACCATCCAGTGTAAAGAGAATACAATATTTCCATGCACTTTTTTTTTTTTTCCCCATGCACTTTTAACAACAAAAAATCAATCTCTGGTCTGGGCTAGCACCAGGTATTAGCAATCATGTTCTGTGGTGTTCTGACTCCATGAAATTCGTAGTACCTACCCAGGACAAAAACAAAGAAAATATGCTTCTTTTTCACATGTCCCTTTTGAAAAAGGAGGCAAAGAGGCTTTAATCAAGTATAATAAGGCACAGGGGAATCAGAAAGCTGCATTCTGTCTTTGGCAAAAATCCAAAGAGGACAAATAAAGGAGTAATTTCTGAAGACTAATAGAACATGGACAGAAAGAAGTATAATACGGAGCAATCACCACCCAAGGGAGAGAATATCTGACCTAAGTTAACAAAATCAGGCAGCATGTGCCAAGGCAGAGAATAACGGCACCATCAATTCTGCTTGGACCAAACATCTCGTCTCTCACCTGGGCCAACTGCAGTCATCTTCCCGTTGCTCTTCCCACACTCATGCTTGCTTGCTCTGACAGTTCACCACCACACAGAGGAATGTTTTAAAAATATAAGGCAAAACATTTTACTTTATTGCTTAAATCCACTCCGAAGTGTTAAATGGTCAACAGTGATCTAGTCCATGTCTATCTCTACATCGCCCATCTGAGGACACCTTCTTTTGCATCACCTCAGCACATGGCCCTAGTCATCTTTTTCTTGCCCCAGGATCATTGCACATGCTGTTACCTCTGTATCTAATGCTCTTCATCCTACAATGTTTTTTCCTGCTAACTCCCAATCACACTTCAGTTCTCAACCAATGTCATTTCCTCAGAAAGGTCTTCTATGACTTTCTTTTTTTTCTTTAAATTTAGGTATAGTTAATGTACAATATTATATAAGTTGCAGGTGTATGACATAGTGATTCACAAATATTAAAGGTTATATTCCATTTATAGTTATTATAAAACATTGGCCATATTCCGTGTTGTAAAATACATCCATGTATCTTACTTATTTTATACATAGTAGTTTGTACCTCTTAATTCCTTACTTCTATCTTGCCCTTCCTCCATTCCCTCTCCCCAGTAGGAACCACTGGTTTGTTCTCTATATCTGTGAGTCTGTTTCTTTTTCGTTATATTCACTAGGTTGTTTTATTTTTTAGATTCCACATATAAGTGATATCATACAGTATTTGTTTTTCTCTGACTGACTTATTTCACTGAGAATAAAACCTTCCATGACTTTCTGATCTAAGCCGGTAGCCTCTGTTATAGTCTTTCTATTATTTTTACTTAATGATACTTATCAAAATTTATAATTTTATAATTACACATTTAGCTTCTGTCCCCTGAGGACACTGTTGACAGTACTGGTACAGGAAACTTGTCTGTTTCATTCACCGCTATTTATCTAACACCTGGCTCAGTGCTTGACTTAGAAAAGGAGCCCAGTTAATAGTTGTTGAATGAACTATAACCCAGTATTAACCTTCCCTCCTTCCCTTGAAGAGTTTCCCTCATTTAGATCAATATTGTCCAATATGAGCCACGTAGGTAATATAAAATGTTCTAGTAGCCACAGTTCAGAAGTACAAAATAACTGGTGAAATTAGTTTAATAATATATTTTATTTAATCCAGTATATCAGGGGTCCACAAGCCCTAGACTTTGGACTGGCCCCAGTCTGCACAGCAGGAGGCGAGTGGCGGGCAAGCAAGTGAAGCTTCATCTGCCGCTCCCCATCGCTCCCCATCGCCCGCATTACCGCCTGAACCAACCCCTCCATCCCCTCACCCGCAACTCCATCCATGGAAAAAATGTCTCCCACGAATCTGGTCCCTGGCGCCAAAAGGGTTGGGACCACTGCAACATATCAACGTACTGCCATTTTAACATGAAATCAATGACAAATATTAATGAGATAATTTGCATCTTTATTTTCACAGTAAGTCTCTGAAATTCTATGTGTGTTTTACACGTAAGAACATCTCAGTTTGAACTAGCCCAAAAGCCTTTGTAGCTAGTGGCTACCACACTGGGCAGAGCAGGACCTAGAACCTTTGGGATGAAGAGTTTTGGTTCCCATATAGCCACAGCCCTTCACTTGACAGCTCCTTTTCTAACCACATGCTCCTCCCTACTGCTTCTGAGCCACCTCTCATTTCATGCCAGTCACTGAGCAGAATGTTGGAATACTGGTCCTCAATAATATGCAGTCAATTTCCCTTGGGCCTCAGGAAAGGGGAGTATGTGGGATGAGATGCTTTTCTTTTTCTTCCAAATCTTTCCCATACACCTCTATATAAGTTTATGTGTATGGGTCATCTTTAATGGAGAGGAAGAGAATTAAAATCAGGCTATGATTAGTTAAGTCAAAGTATGAGTTGACTAAAGAAAATTACCCATACAAAAGGGCAAATTTAATATTGCCTAATCATGACTGCCTAACATCCCATCTCAACCCTGGCAATTTAAGAGAAAAACAGACAAAAAGAGCAAATCCTTCAAAAAGATCCTCCTTGCATGCTCAAGTCAGACCCTGGCTCCACTTTCCTGACCTCGGTCTCACTATTATCTCTGAGAGTACTTCCTTCTTAGAGTCCACAGGGTGTCCACTTCCCTTTAGGAAAATTATACCCCCATGCCCAAGTTTAAAACAGTAGTTCTTGATAGAAAAAATACCCATTAAGGGTATTTGGAAGTTTGTGGGCGGTTTTTTGGTTGTCACCCATTTAGTGGGCAGAAGCTGAAGATGCTGAATTTCCTGCAACATATTGTTTGAAAATAATTGAAAGAATTGCCCCAATCTAGCAGATTTTCTGATGACTAACTGGAACTGGATATTTATGTAGACATGTAGGTAAAGAATGTATAGTTAGAGAGAAGAGACATTTTTAATTAAAAAGAGGAATACTATATTAAAAATGGTGACTGATTATACTTGATTGTAGAAAACCAAAGAAAACAGTTTCTAAGTAATGCTTTGGCTTATAATCAAATTTTAAATGTGGTTTATATCAATGTTTGGTAAACCGCCCTTTTAAAAATTTTTTTGATTAAGTTTAGATTTCTGTCTCAGAAAAGATTTAAAAAAAACCCAAGAATAAGAACCATTCAATCAAATAGGCAGCTGGTGTGGGGTAGAGGGTAGGGAAGACCCAAACTGGTTAATTTTTGCATCGTACACACAAATATAAACACATCTCACTACTCTCTAGTTTTTCAACATTATTCTCTGGCATTAAGTGAACATACATGTAATTTCTGTTGTCCTTGAATGATCTGAAGCAATTATAAATAAATATAAAACATATTTGACACACACTGCAATCTTCCTATTGATTGCAATGGATGAGAAATGTTTTTGTGCGTGTGTGTGTGAAAATTTAAGTGCTTTGTCAAAGCAAAGCACCTTTTTGTAGAGCAGTTCCCACACCTGGACCATCCTGATCTCAACCAGTATATTTAAGAGGAACACCAAATTCACTTGCTAATTCAGTGAGGGTCAAAAGGGTGGGAAGGGAAAGAAGCAAGAGGGAAAAGGAGAAGAGGCATATGGGAACTTTCTGAGTTATTTCTCTGATTTTGCCCACCAGGCAGAGGCAAGAAAGGAGTCTAATATTCTGAGTTCATCACAGTCCATTCTGCTCCAGATCACCATGAACTGTTTAAGCTAGAAAATACATATCTAATGACCAATAGGGTCGACTGGCTCCTTTACTGGCTTTCTGCAGGCAGGGGATCAGAGCATGGATGCAATGGTAATGTCACCTGTGTGTGTCGAGCTTCTGTTGTACATCGTGCTGCTGAGAGGGCAGGGACTGGAATTTGAAAAGAACATAAAGCAGCAGGACTTCAAGGCTCTGACTCCACAGAGCCTGCCAGCCATATGGCCCTCCCAATGCCCCAGAGCGCACAAATGCATGCATGCACTAGCACATTTATTTCATGGGACCTTATTATTTCAGAGTTTCATTTCTCTTTATGTGTAACGACAGAAACTGCAGTTGTCTACAACTTTTCAAGTTTATTAAATTTGTTAAAGAAAATGTTGAGAACTATTAGCAAACCAGTGGGGTTTCGTTGTTGTTGTTTAACATCTTTATTGGAGTATAACTGCTTCACAATGGTGAGTTAGTTTCTGCTTTATAAGAAAGCGAATCAGCTATAAAAATTGGGTCTAAGTTATCAAAGAAAAGACAGTAAGCAGATAACTCAAGAGAGCCAGAATAAAAGACCATGAAAAGTGTCTTGGGATCATGGAAGCTTTGATGGTTAGAGTTAGGAAGGGGCTAAATATTAACACTCTCTTTTTATGGCAAAACAACATGAAGCTCTAAGAAGTTAAAAGACTTGCCTGAGATACTCGGGACCATGAGAGGAAGACTGGCACTGATAGGACTAGGAAACTGGACCACGTTACTACCAACCCTGGGCCCTGTCTGCCCGACCAGAAGATTCATGGACACTGAAGAGAACAACTAAACTTTCTGGAGAAAGAAACAGGAGACAATAAAATTGCAGAGGTTGGGATTATAGTATATATTCCCTGTTTCTGTGATATGTGGATGATCTTTCACTATGACAGATGAAGTGGACTTATTAAAGTGCCCTAACATAAATGTTTAACAACCTCCTATTTATTTTAAATAATCTTAAGTGATAATAAACAGTTTCAAGAGTATTTAGGAAATTTTAAAATAATATCAATGATAACAGGATAACATATTTGTGTGGTGCTTAGCTCATTCAGACCATGATGTTTGCAATTCTATTAGTAAATAATGGTTCAGTGTTCTCTGTGAAACACACATTTATTTTTTTACAAAATTCTTCCAATTTGCTGCATTTACCTCAATGCTCTTTCTTAAAGAAATGTAAGAATACACAAGTATGCATAAGATTATTAGGAAAGACTATAAGAAATCCACTGTGCCATCTCTAGTTTGATAGAACATCTGGATTAAATAAAAATACGTCCTGTCCTATTTGCAAAAGAAGATCCCATACACTTTACCTGTCTCCACAAGTTTGTAAAATTCATGATGACCTGAAAGTTCCTTTATAAAACCAATATGATAGATACATTCGTATAAAGACAATTTTTAAATGTGTGAATTCTACACCTTTAAGACTTCCAAGTGTTGAAACTTGGTATATAATATTTATCAAATTTCTGATGTGCCTCGGTGTCCAAAGTTTCTAAAGGGCTACATCTTCATAATTTAAATTAATAATGAGATTTGGAAGTGTCTAGGCCATATAATCTTTGATATTATTTCTTTAAGAACTACCAAACAACCTTCCAAGTTTCATAGGCTAGCAATGTTTTTTCCTTATTTCTATCTATATAAAACCTTGAGAACAAATCTCCATTTACATTTACTACAAGTCATACTCCTTGTTCATCTGGGAGGCATGGAACATAACAGAACATATGTTCAGAATTTTGCAGGAGAAAGGAAATTGTAAATATACTATAAAATACTATAAAAATGCAGCTAAAAAAAATCTCCTTTTCTGAATTTTAGTTTCACAGAGAGACTAGCTATTTGGGTGGTGTTAGGGAGGCAATTTTATTTTGTGCCTTCCAAAAAAGGTAATTTATTCTGAGTAATCATTTCCCTCTTTCTCTACCCAGCAAAAAAATAAGATAGTTTTCTTTTGTAGTTTATGTAACTCCAAATTTTTATGATAAATATTATTTTGAATATATGGATATATATTTCATGCCCCAGTTAAACAAACAGGTTGACTTAGAAAAATAAATGTTGGACAACAAAAGCAACAATCCAACTGACAACCTGCACTCAAGAAGGCTTGTCATGCATTTCTGCCCATCTTTTCTGCAGAAAGTGTGGGAATTTTCCCTAAAGTAACCTGATCATATGAGACAGTAAGTTAGGTGCTTAAATTCTTTAATTTTGAAATGAAAGTGAGTAAATGGCTTTGTAAATACTGGGCAACACAGAGCTTCTGCGAGGCCTAAGCCAGAGCTTCTTAGAGGGTAGTTGTCAGTCAGTTAACAAGCCTGAAGTATCAGAATCACTTGAGACAATTGGTAAAAACACTTATTTCCTTTTTCTAAAAACACTTATTTCTTTATTTCACAAGAATCAAAGTTTGAACGTGAAGCTACAGAATCCTTATTATATAGAACACGCTCTTATTATTTTATTATTTAATATTATTTACAGAATAGTCTCTTGTTGTAATTATCATGTCTACTAGTGTTGGAGAATATTAGACCAGAGCAATAATTGGGAATTTAGACACTTGTGGCCAACTTACAAAGCAACACACTTAGGATCCTTCAGTGCAAAACTTGACAAGTTAATTTGTATAACCGTCTCACACAAAAAATATATGCACTTTCATGTGTCTTACGATATCGTTTTTTTCCTATCCTGAGATTTCACCTTCAAAGAAATGGTATGCAGTGTCTCATTAGAGTAATGTCAATTGTATAAAAGTGAAAAGCATGACTCAAGATCACAAAATTGTAGGAGTTGAAACAACTGCTACCCAAAGTTCCTCTATTCACAGGTACATAAAGTATATGTATGTTAAAAGACCTCAAACTATACCTGCTTCTGATATGCTCAGTGACAAGTTCTTTATAGATCTGTACCTGTGAGAGTAGAGGTTAGATGTTCAAAGCCTTAATTAAATACATGCAAGAATTTAATTAGGGGACAAAGAAGGAAATAAGAAAAAAGATGTGGTGTTTGGAGATTCTGAAAATTATAAATGCCTGATGTTTGACCTAATTATAGTCGATCCTAGAACAAAATATAAACACCTGTTAGTAAGGGTCCCATATAAATATAAGTGTTTCTCTCCTATGGTGTCATCAAATCCTTGGTCAACTAGCCCATTCAAAGCACGTCAGTCTAGATACCTCGGTTTTATAAATATCTCTTAAAATAAACTTTTGAAATAGAATATTTTAGATATAATACTTCCAAAATCTGTTAATGAGTATTTTACCACATTTAATTCTGAAAGTAGATATGTGTATAAGCCTTTGCTTTTGCATGGTATTATATGGAAAGGGATAGAGTGATCTACTCAGGATTTTCTGAGGAATTAAGGACTATCTGCCCCAAAGCACATAGCTCTATCCTGCTGATGCTCTTCTCTGGCCTGTCAGTCTGTAATACAACTCAATATGTATAAACTTAATAACTGTAGTCTTGAGTATATAACTAATAAAACTGCAATCTCAGTATTAAACCTAACATTTTCTTTCTTTCTTTCTGTGGATGTATATGCATATGCATGAGTGTATATGCATGAGTAAGCAAGTGTGTGTGTGTGTGTGTGTGTGTGTGTGTGTGTGTGTCCTGTGTAGTAGTTCTCTCTCCTGCCTTATGGGTTGGCACTTCTGCTGGCAGTATGCATATCTTTTTTGCAGAAACTCTCTAATCTAAAAGCTTCATTAGAATTACACACAAGATAGAATGATAGTCCTCTTATAGTCCTGACTTTGTGATTTTTATACAGATGAGGAAATGGAAGCTTTAAGAGTTAATTAGTGTAAAGTTGGAATGTAAGCCTGGGTTGTCTGACTCAGGCACTGGGTTTCTTATCCACTTGGATTTACTGCCTCTTCTACAGCAGAGGGCTGGGGTGTGGATGACAACATTTTACATGTAATTGTGATGTTCAGCACATTTTGAAAACAACTGAAAGTGATTTCAAGTGAGGTGTGGAAAGGGTCTCCTCTGAATTATAGACATGCATTTAGTGGGTTTTTAAAAATTATTTTATTTTATTTTTGTTTTGGCCACGCTGCACAGCATGTGGGATCTTAGTTCCCTGACCAGGGATTAAACCTGTGCCCCTTGCATTAGAAGCATGGAGTCTTAACCACTGGACCACCAGGGAAGTCCCCATTTAGTGAGTTTTTAAAAGTTAATATTTATTTTGTTTTGTGACATTTGTTTTGCTTTGTTCTTTTCTCCTGCTTGTGTCCAAATAGATTTGCTTGTGAAATAGTACCTCTGAGTCTAGAATCCTGTCCACAAGTCTGAATAATTGGAATTAGAGAATATAAGGAGGCTATAAGGAGCATCTGGTTATGTTTTCTGTGGAAACAGTCTCCCAAATGGCATCCACATAGTTCATGACAGAACTAAATAGAACCTTAAACTGATGAGTTGATCAGAAGGAAAAGAAATTAACATATACTGTAAAATTATGATGTCTCAGGAAACATATATTGTACATCATTTAAATCTCTCTTAACCTGTTTCCTCACCTATCAACTGAGAATAACATTTTCCACCTCAAGAAATTATCAAGAGTAAATCTAAAAATAATTTTTTTTAATTAAAAAAGAGTAAATCTACTCCGAGGTCCTGCTATACTCCATGTGAATTATTCATCAGTAGTACACTGGAGGTATTGATTGCAAAAAAAAAAGTCTTCCCAATTCATATATTTTCATGGGCCATTGATACTCAGGCCACTTTGTTCTAAATAAAGAGAAGGTATAGAATAATTTGAAATTTGGCTGCTTTAAAAATAAATGTATTTTGGCATGGTTTGTGCATTCTATATCAAAACAAGATAAAGCAAAATATAGGTATAAGAGCCTCTTCATTTGTGATTCTCTCCATTTTGGCATTTGGTCAGGTACTATTAACATTCTTAAAAGCAATTGTAACTCAAAAGGCATCTAATGACAATCCATTGCACTTTTTCTACCAACTCACAGTGAGCCATTTATCATCATGATTAGCAGTTCCAGGTACTTTCAGGAACTATAATACTTGTCTGATCCTTCATTCAGAATTTGAGTTAATTTCTACCATCTAATACTACTAAATGTCACTGAATAAAAGGAAACATTATGCCCAACTATTGCATGAAAAGCAAGAAAAATGATAAATGTTTCCATAGCTACAGGTTTGAAAGGAACAGAACATGCTGAGATGTAAACCAGAATAAAAGTGGCAAAGTACATTGGGCACCCTAAGTTTTTTCCTCTAAAAGCAAATAAGGTAAAGTAAAGTACAAATGGCTAATAGGCAGTCAGGACACTATTCTCTTAACCAATGGATTCAAGAAAGTGTAGAGGAGGTAGGCACAGAGTGATGAAAGATTGCGTACACACACACACACACACACACACACACACACACACACACCCTATCAAATTCATGTTTGCACCAAAAACCTCTCAGAAAATAAGTACCAAGTGATACCTTAACAGGAAGAGACCATCAAAGGGGAAAAGTTAGAGTCTTGCCCACTTTCTGTTGATTGTTGATATTTTGAGGTCTCTAGCATTATGGGGACATAATTAACACAAGTATCATCTCCTTAGCACCAACTGCCAGACCACCTTTCTTCTCTACTTGAAGAACCCATTTTTTCCCTTCAACACAGACCTACTGAGATCTCATCGAGTCAAAACTAGAGCACTGGACTACTTTGGGATGGTTTTGCCCACAGGATGCCCTGTAATAACTCACATAGCCCCCTAATAAAGAGATGAGATGAGGATGGACTGTAGGATGTATGGACTGTATGGATGCACTGTAAGCAAGCTTAGAGCAAGTGATAGTTTAACTCAATTTTCATTTCTCTATAACATAACTATTACATAATATATATGCAGACTTACAGCAGAATGGAGGAAAATGTCCCCAAATGGACAACCTGAGTTCCAATAAGTAATGGTGAACAAAATAAAAAAAAATATTTGTGAGATCTAAAAAGTCTTTATAAAAGAATAACAATTCTTTTTAATGAGGTTTAAAATAAGGGCAGAAACAAAATACTAAACTGCAATAACTCAAGCTAGTCCGGGTTAATCTAAGATAAAGTATTTTAAGTCCCTGTATTATTTGTGAGTGTGAGTAGATTGGTTTTGATATTGGTTGATTCATAGTTTGTTATATTAAATATGCACATTACAATTTCAAGGGTAAACACTAATTGAACAGGAATAAATGTCTAAACTCATAGATGGAGAACAAATGAGAATAGTAAACAAACAGGTAAATTCAAAATATGAAAGTAAAGTCAGGGAAGAAAAGAAAAAGAAGCATGGAAAAAGTGAGATGCGTTAAAAGTACACCATAAGTGAAAAGAAGACATATGTTAGTAATTATAACAAGTGTAATACACTAAGGTTACTAGTTAAAAGGCAGAGATTGTGAAAGTGTACTTTTAATCCAGCTATAGTCTTTTTCAGGAACCATTCACAAAATATAAGGGCATAGAGGGCTAAAAAGGAAAAAGATGGGGAAAATGTATCCGTGAAAAACTAACCAAAATAAGGCTATAGTAGTTACATTAATATAAAATAAAAATGAACTTTAAGATAAAAGCAACACTAAGAATAGGGAATGTTACTGCCTAATGATAAACGATTTAATTTACGAAGAAGATAAAACACGTTTAAACTTATAACCACTTAAAGCATCCAATTCTATTTTATAAAACCAGGAGAAATGCAGAGAGTTTACAAATCCAACATCATATGGTAGCTTTCAATATATCTCTTTCAATTTTTATAGATGAAGCAGACCAAAATATAGAGGAGCTGAAAACACAACTAAATAGCTTGATATTATTTATTTACTTCTACATGTATTTATTGAACTCTTACTATGTGTCAGGTACTGTTCTAGTTGGTGTTTCTTAATCATATTTAGGACATATAATAAACTAGAATAACTTAACATTTTGAAAAGAAGTGATATTATATGCAAAGATCAGTATAATAAATACAAATGATAATAACATACAATTGGAAATTAAGAGACTTCCCAATAACTCAAATATTTAACAAACAAAAAGAACACAAATGGAAATTTTAAAATACTTAGAATTTAGAACTATATGACAATAAAATGGAATATCAAAGCCAAAGGATGGTTCTTTGAAATGACTAACAAAATGGGCAAGCTTCTATTGAGATTGATTGAGGAGAAAACAAAAGAACATTAATAAAAATTAATAAAACAATTAATTCAGCTATAAAACTCTTTATAAAGATCGATTAGAACATAGTCAAGAAAACACAGAATGACCGAATCACATTTTTAAAATTTACTACTTTGGCCTTTCACAAGCGCAAAAAATAAATAAAGTAGGATAGTCTTCAAAAATTGGGGCAGGGGGGCTTCCCTGGTGGCGCAGTGGTTGAGAGTCCGACTGCCAATGCAGGGGATATGGGTTCGTGCCCCGGTCCGGGAAGATCCCACGTGCCGCGGAGCAGCTACGCCCGTGAGCCATGGAGGCTGAGCCTGCGCGTCCGGAGCCTGTTGCTCCGCAACGGGAGAGGCCACAACAGTGAGAGGCCCGTGTACCGCAAAAAAAAAATAATCGGGTCAGGGTAAGGGGAAGTGAAGCATAGTTCTTGCTACTTATATTTTGACATAGTATTAAGTCTTGGTAGCTCTTTCAATCACCACCACTAATAGGGGGTGCGGGTAGAAGGATGGTGATGGAATAATCAAATATAATTTGTAAATATGGCAGAAACTGCTAGTCCCCATATCCCCTTTAATAACAAAACCCCTGAATTTTAGATGAGCACATAATCATTCAGAGTTAAGACTGAATTTCTCAATATTCCTTGCAGCCAGATGTGAACACGTGGCTAAGTTCTGACCAACTGGATGAAAAAGGAAGAGATCCGTTGCCTTAATTCTTTTCTTCCCCCTTTCTGGTAACTAGTATGTAGACATGATGGTGGGAATTGGAACATCTAGAACTATGAAATGAAAGACACACTTTACTGGACCAGAAAGATAGAGGGAATCTTTCCATCCAACACGATCAAGTTGCTATAGCAGAAATGAATCACATACCCAGTCTTTTCTGTGAGAGGGAAAAATAAAAAGTACTTTCACTTTGATAAAGCCATGATAGTTTGGCTTTTCTCAGTTATAGCAACTCAACTTGTATTCTAATTATCATAGCATCTTACCAGCCTATTGTGGATTTTTCAACTACCAAATACAGACAGAGTTTGGCTAAACATTCAATAGTAACAAATACCGGAAGGAAAATTAACAGTCCATTAAGTTATGGATAAGTTGAAATATATATGGTATTGAAGTATTTTGTTGCTTTGTTTAATGAAACTATGATATATTTTATTTTAAAAATATATTGATAATATGCTTAAATTTCCTTCCACAGGTAAAAATTTCATACATCATATATTGGAATCTGGAGAGGAATCTGTTGAAATCTTTAGTAATAACATAAAATCAAAGTATAAAACACATAAATGGATGATTACTTTTCCTATATAACTATAAATATATTCTAGTTAGAATTTTCCAAGTGCTCTTCCCTGCTACATGTGAGCTTCAGATCATTTTGTTCCATTAAAATATACATACATTAAAAACTCTGTGACTAATACTTACTCTTTTACACTATATCATTCTCTCACAATCTTATAGAAGAGCTGATGTTTGTGTTAGTGAAATCAGAAAGGGAACATATCTGAAATCATTTAATATATAGAATATAAATATCCCAATTGGTCACTACAAGTCTATTTTAATGTACTTGCAAAGGATGTCTTAAAGCTGATTCAATTTCTATTCAGTAATTGTTACATTGGAATTACATTGTTTTGCCTCTTTGCTTATATTCCAGTTTTTTCTAAACTTTATCAAAACTAATAAATTGCATTGCCCTACTTTTTGCTCCATGCATTCCTATGGAATATGTAGGGAAAGC
>NW_006782126.1:233062-233793 GCF_000442215.2 Lipotes vexillifer
CAATTCATATCAGTATTTTTTAACCTAGACGCCAGGGGGTTATGTAAGTCTGCTGATAACACCCAGGTTTTAGGAATAAATATGTAGAGGCTGGGAATAAAAAGAAATGCCACTGCTTGTCTGTCTTAGAATATATGACTTTCAGAGCAATGAACAAAAACCAAAAGTTAAGCTCTGAGAAAATAAAAAAATCAATAATTCTGTTTAGGAAGAACATATATAAGCTATACAAGCTCATAAAAGCAAAAGCAGTAATAATTGTGTTGGAACTAAAGTTAACATATGAAAACAAACCTAATATTGAAGAGAGAGAAAACATGTATTGATATATTTGATCAAAGAAAGGTTTTGTTTAATTTACAGAGCTTTTGTATATTAAATGTATGAAAACCAGTGAATTTGCATGTTAGTACCTTATTTTAATAGGATTTAATAACTATACTTTTGTATGGGTACTGTCATTGTTAGACATCTGTGTAGATATGAGTTTAAAAATACATGGGGGGCTTCCCTGGTGGCGCAGTGGTTGGGGGTCTGCCTGACGATGCAGGGGACGCGGGTTCGTGCCCCGGTCCGGGAGGATCCCGCATGCTGTGGAGCGGCTGGGCCCATGGGCCGTGGCCACTGAGCCTGCACGTCTGGAGCCTGTGCTCCGCAACGGGAGGGGCCGCGGCGGTGAGGGGCCCGCGCACCGCAAAAAAAAAAAAAAAAAAAAAAAAAAAAAAATTGGG
>NW_006782126.1:233803-298244 GCF_000442215.2 Lipotes vexillifer
AAAAATACATTGGGCAGTTAAACAAAGGGTTGCTGTAAATAATACTTATCAGATACATATGGCTAAATTTAAATCTAGATGCAATTTGCCCAGTGAAAAGTGCATTAGTACCACTAAGCTGTTATTTTTCAGAGAAATCACTGGCAATTCAAACTCCCTTCAAAATAAATTTTGACGATTCAATTTATTTCCAAATAGGTAATATACCTGGTATAAAATGCAAAAGGTACAAAAAATCTTATAAAATCTTTATCCTTTCCTGTCACCAGCCATCCACTTTTCCTGTCTAGAGGCAACCACTGTTACTACATTATATGTCCTTCAGATCTATATATATTCTTGTTTTCACAGTAATAGTAGCGTATCATACCTTGTCTCTGTGCCTTGTTTTTATTTCTATTTTTTGAGTGAGACTATCTTGGGGATATGTCTGTATTAGCACTCATGGAATAACTGCATAGTATTCATAGTAAATGTATGTACTAAGCATCATTTAACCAATCCCCATTATTAATGGGCCCTTGCGTTGTTTTTGAAATTCTGCTACTACAAAAAATATTGCAATAAATGTTCCCTATTCTGTGTGTCTATCTTTATCTATCTACCTATCTATCTTTTCTCACATTCTATCTGAAATACAAATACTTAGAATTGGAATGATTGAGTCCAAATTGTGTTCATGTTTAACTTTAAAAAATAATGTTATATTTTTCTTCTTAGTTGTGGTTATTTACCTTTCCACCAGAAATAGATGAGACTTCCTTTTCCCCACTACCCCTCTCTTAAAAGCAGTGCAATGTCAAACATTCTCATATTTGCCAATATGATAAGTCAAAAATTGGGATGTCCCTATAATTAGTTATACTTTTCTTTTTATGAATATTACAATTAATATGCTTAAGAGCCATTTATATTTTTTCTTTTTTATACACCTTACCCATTTTTTAATTGGGAAAATAGCATTTTATCTTATTGATTTGTAAGAACTCTATTTTTTTTTTTTTTTTGCGGTATGCAGGCCTCTCACTGCTGTGGCCTCTCCCGTTGCGGAGCACAGGCTCCGGACGCTCAGGCTCAGCGGCCATGGCTCACGGGCCCAGCCGTTCCGCGGCATGCAGGATATTCCTGGACCGGGGCACGAACCCGCGTCCCCTGCATCAGCAGGCAGATTGTCAATCACTGCGCCACCAGGGAAGCCCAGAACTCTTTCTATTCATACAGTAAGGGAGTTCTCTCTCTTTCTGTAATGTGAGTTAAGTCTAAACCTGGACTGAGAATTAACCACATATGAGGAAAGAAAAAAGGCATTTTCCAAGATGAAAGAACTCAGGAATTTCATATACACCCATGCACCTTTTTTTCAGGAAGTTATGAGAAGATTTGCTTTACCAAAATGAGGCCATCAAATAAGAAAGAGAGAGGAATAAAACTCAGTGAACAAGAGATTTACTTTGAAAGAAAACAAGAGGAAATTCCCAGAAAGGTGAAAGAAAAGCCCAGGGAAGTCATTCTGCAGTTAGCTTATTGCAGAGGAAACAATTCAAATTGGTGCGGAATGTCAGGGGCAACGGGGAGAATATTTTGGGGGAAGAAAGTGGACCTAGCAGATCAACTGGTGTGTTTGGTCCCAGTAAGAAATCCCTCCAGACAGCTTTTGGGTCAATCAGCAATAGTTACAAGACTTCAACAACTGAAAAAATCAAGGCCCTGTTTTTCTCTGAGAGAAGAAAATGTTGTACAAGAAAAGAAACAATATAATGATATAATAGGTGATTGAGCTAAAAGTTGATTTACAATTGAAATGAATATAGATTTAACAAAAATGTGAAATGAACATATTAAGAGGATAGAAAAGAAGTATTTGTGTGTGCATATGTGTGTGTAAATCGTTATATTCGGTAAGTAGGAGGTCAACAAATCATGCCAAATGTCAATATCAACAAATGTCCATATACATATTTTACTTAGAAAAATAACAATAAGTTCAGGGGAAATTATTTGAAATAGAGTTGAAATTGGTTGCTTCCTAGAGAGAAGAAATTCGGAATAAGAAGGTGAGATAGGAAATTGCTCCTTTGCTTTTAAAAGTCTTATATTATTTCACTTTTAAACAATGTATATGTGTTATTTTGACAAAAATTCAAATTACAAAACTAAAGCTGAAAGAATAATAACAATTTGTTTAAAGAGAGAAAGATATGGGAACTGGAAGCTGATTATGCAGCTTAAAGGATATCTTATTGGTTAGAGAAGTGACCATGTTTATAGGCAAAGTGGAAAGACCTACTGGAGAAAGTAAATCATAAAGAAGAAGGGATAAGTTATGAAACAAATATACAGATTAATCAAGTTAAAAAGCCACAGAATTTACATAGTGATACTCTAAGGGCCGAATAGGAAACAAAGCACAAAACACAATCTACCCATAGACTGTGAGAAAACCATAATTCAAAAAGGGTCATGTACCACAAGGTTCATTGCAGCTCTATTTACAATAGCCAGGACATGGAAGCAACCTAAGAGCCCATCGACAGATGAATGGATAAAGATGTGGCACATATATACAATGTAATATTACTCAGCCATAAAAAGAAACGAAATTGAGTTATTTGTAGTGAGGTGGATGGACCTAGAGTCTGTCATACAGAGTGAAGTAAGTCAGAAAGAGAAAAACAAATACCGTATGCTAACACATATTTTTGGAATCTAAAAAAAAATGGTCATGAAGAACCTAGTGCCAGGACAGGAATAAAGACGCAGACCTACTAGAGAATGGACTTGAGGACATGGGGAGGGGGAAGGGTAAGCTGGGACAAAGTGAGAGAGTGGCATGGACATATATACACTACCAAATGTAAAACCGACAGCTAATGGGAAGCAGCCGCATAGCACAGAGAGATCAGCTTGGTGTTTTGTGACCACCTAGAGGGGTGGGATAGGGAGGGTGGGAGGGAGGGAGACGCAAGAGGGAAGAGATATGGGGATATATGTACATGTATAGCTGATTCACTTTGTTATATAGCAGAAACTAACACACCATTGTAAAGCAATTATACTCCAATAAAGATGAAAAAAGAAAACACAATCTAAATTTACTAATTTATTAATCATTTGTATGGTTGTCACATAAAATTATGTGCATACATTACTTTCTGGTTTACTTCATACCAGGAAAAAGGATCTGTTTTTGCTTTAAAACAACTGGAAGAGATTGGATTTATGAAATAAAAAGTGAAATTTGAAATTCTAAGATTTTTGAAATGTAAACTCAGCTTCTGCAATAAAACTTTTGTTTTAAATTTTATTTTGTTTGAAATTTAAGGAGAGAACTATTTATTAATTTGTAACTGTTTTCTACTACTCTGAAATTAGTCACCACCCCTAATGGATTCTATGTGAAAGTAAGCACAGTATTGGTTGTCTATTAAAAATTGCGACATTTTTACATAATGTTTTGTCTACAATTCTCTTTTCAAGACAATAATTTATTAAACAGACATAAGCAGCCCTCATTAGTGGTCACTAGCACATTATCTTTGTGTTTACTGAACAAGAAAGAATATTCCTTGTGCTTCTGCTTGGCTTTTTTGTTTCTCACACTAATTACTGATTTTGGATATTATTATGGTGCTAAGAATAAAAAATTAAATAAGCAAATTATTATATCAGATCTTACCCATTAATATAGACACAACTGTGTCTGACTATTTATGAATAATGACAATTAAAAAACACATATAAATATATGACTAAATATCTTTTATTTTATAGCTACAGCTATAGCTATATCTTTTATCTCTCCTCAGCATACTTATTTACACAAAGTTGAATTTCTGTTTCTCTCCTGTTTCAGTTAGATAATTCTTGCTTCTTTCAAGGAATAGCAAATGAACTGGTTTCAAGTGTGATGTGCAAGAGAAGTAAAGACATGTGTAATAGCTCTGGTAAGACTACTGCCTCAGCCCAGTGTCTTGGCATATTTGAAGAACAACAAATGAGGAATACAATCAACTGAGTTATCTAGATACAATCTTTAAAAGTCAATGGCCAAAAAAAAAAATGTTGTCTGTACTCAATGAGCATAATGTAGGCAAAATGATTGACTTTTGATATATACTAGTCAATTCAAACAATAAAACCTAAACAAAAACTGTGATATTACCTACTATTACATGAAAGCCTATGTGGGATGCATGTGACCAGACAATGTCTACTTCCTTGAGAAAGCAAAACAACCAGGAAGGAGTAGTTTGTGCAATGACATCAGTATTTCAAACACAATAGTTCTCTACATGTCTCCATTCTCTCACATAAGTACAGGGCTGGATTTCAACTCAGATTGTTTTAAGTGTTCTCTTACTGTGAAATACTTTTAGTTTCTTTTCAAGACAAATGAAAGGAAATGTGAACTCAGATTTTAGGAGAAAGATTCCCTTTTTTATTACTACTCATCGCAGGTCAGCACTTGACTCCAACTATTATTGACATGGATGGTGGCTATAAAAATCCCAAAGACTAATAGGTATCCTGTGAGAGGAAATTTCTTATTTGAACGTCCAATCTGTTTATTAGAACTGATGGCTGTTCAGACATTGCCACTAGTATCTAGTATCTGACATTTATTGGATCCCTCATGGGTGAAGGGTGAATCAGAGACCACTTCTCATATGTGCAAAACATGTAAAGCCACGCAAGACACTGGAAATGGAAGTTGTTATAGATGAGAATAATACAGATGATTATAGATGAGAAGCAGGTCTAGAAAAATTAAGTGACTTCACCAGGGTTATACTGTAAGCTATCTTCACTGACTCAGAAAATGTTTAGAACAACTGGTTGAGTCTTGTGATAGTCATTTCCTATTAGACTTTATGTACATTCAGAGCAGTAGTTCTTGACCCTGGCTGCACACTGGAATCATAGGTACAATTGTGAGGCCCTGGTCTCTCCCAGGCCAGTCAGAATCTCTGGAGGTGAAGCCCTGGGAGCTATTTATTTCTCAACTCCCCAAGTCCTATATACATCCAGGTTGAGAATGCTGATTTTGAAAAATGTTTAATTAACAAGATATTTTGAATAGTACATATTAAGACAGCCAAGATATTACATTCCCTCAGATTAGTAAAGGTTTTAATTTGAATTAAGTTTATATTTTCACATTTAATATTAGACATATTTTACCAATAATAACATAACTTATATAGGCAAAACTTGCCTTCATAAATCAGTGAAAGGACTCTGAATTGTGAGAAGCTCTATCCTAGCCTACTTTTATCAGTCAGGATAGAAGAGCTTTTGTTAAGGTAACAAACAATCCAACATTCCAGTGGCTTAAAACAGCACCATTGATTTCCTGCTCAGCTACATGTTTATCGGTTGGCACGGGGGCTTTGTTCACCGAATCACGCAGTGACCCGGGTTGACAGAAAATCCCACTGAGACAAGCTTCCATTATCACAGAGGCTAAGAGAAGAATGTGGCTGTGTAGTGGCTCTTATGTTATGTCCAGAAAGTGAACCACATATCAGTTCTCCTTACATGTCCTTGGTCTAAGCAAGTTACACAGGTGTAGCTGGTTTCAAGCATATGAAAGACTGAAGTCCTCCCAAGAATTTAGAACAAGAGTTGACATTTATGAACACTTCTGAGTACTACCTTACTACTCTAACTAGTCCCACATCCCACAGCAGGTAGCTAACAGAAACGCAGAGCACAGTCTCCAGAAAAGAGCGTTCCACACATATCTGCTAAACACCTAATAAGCACCAGGTATTGAGGATAAAAATACATGGAAGCTGAGGGGATATCAAACAGAAGGGATGGTATGAGCAAAAGCCCTTGGCAGATGTATTTTGAAGAACAACCTTATGCAGAAAAAATGAAGATGGAGAGGTATTAAGGGGCCCAGGGCTTGGTAAGTTCTTTTAGAGATATGTATTTCATTATTATCATAGCTATCATATATTGAGCACATACCAGACAAATTTCTTAAGCAATTTATGTATTTTAAGTTACTTAATCCTTACAATGATCCTATGAAGTGTGTGCTAGTGTTATTTTCTTTTTTTAGGTGATGAGACTGAGGCATTGAGAGAGAAAACAACTTCTCCAGGTAGTGACCTCATACGTGGCAGAGGTAGGATTGAAACTAGATTGTCTGGACCCTGAGTCTTAATGTTTAACCATACAGTGTGTGGTTAAGAATGGTAGGATTTTAGATCTGGAAGTGGCCTAAGAATTACTCAGTTCAAGATTTTCATGTCACAGGTAACATAGCTACTCGTGGGTTTTTCGATTGCACATTCAGTCCCTTTACTGGTGAAGTTTTGTTAATTTTTGAAGCTATTAGGAAACAATTGCCTTCCTATAATTAATCTGGAGGTCAAAAGGTGATAAGAGTCAGCCTCAGTGCATGTCCTTCAAGGTTACCTACCAGGTGTGCCCTATACAGGGACACCTGGTTGAATGTGTAAGCTGAGGCAGAACCCAACCAGTGTTCTGCTTGCCAAGATCTGTGACCTAGGTTATTAAAGCCAGTGCAAAGGATGCCTTTTTCTAATTTTAACAAAGCAGAGTTTCTCAACCTCGGTGCTCTTGACATTTCCAGCCAGATTGTTCTTTGTTGTGGAGGGCTATCCTACACATTAGAAGCATCCCTAGTCTCTATTTGCTAGCTGTTAGTAACATCCTCTCATCCCCAATTATGAAGCATAATGTCTCCAGACACTGCCAAACGTCCCTGAGGTATGTGTGTGTGGGGAGAGAGGGGCATAATTGCCCTGGGTTGAAAACCATTGCTAATAGGAGGCATGATCTGCTCACTAAGCTGTACACCCCTGGGATGCTCTCTCCCTGCAGAGCTGGTACTTTTGTCTGAATGCAAGATTTCTGTAAGAGCTGACAAGGAAGTTATCTCTTTTAAAAATTTCTGTTGGCTGCTTCTCAATCCGACCTGCAGCAGTAGCACTAACCCCTGGTCTGGGAAGATCCCACATGCCACAGAGAAACTAAGCCTGTGTGCCACAACTACTGAGCCTGTGCTCTAGAGCCCGCGAGCCACAACTACTGAGCCTGTGCTCTAGAGCCCGCGAGCCACAACTACTGAGCCTGGAAACCACAACTACTGAAGCCCACGCGCCTAGAGCCCGCGCTCGGCAACAAGAGAGGCCACCACAACGAGAGCCCTGTGCACCGCAGCGAGGAGTGGCCCCCGCTCGCTGCAACTAGAGAAAGCCCACGGGCAGCAACGAAGACCCAACGCAGCCAAAAATAAATAAATTTATTAAAAAGAAAATAGGCATCTGGAAAATTAAATAAATTCAAAGAGAACCTTCTCTTGGTCTTAACGAAGAACACCACTCTTGATAAACACTACAAGACTTAACAGGATGGAATCGTTTAAGAATATTAGCAAGAATGTTCTTTACAGCTGTGACTGCAATATTGAAGTACTGAAAAACCACCTAAATTCCCATCAATAAAGAAGTGGTTAGGTAAAGTGTGGTGCATTCTTACTATGTAAAATGAAGTATCCATTTAAAAAGAAACATGGATACATATTTCTGACATAATGCAGTTGATGGAATGGGAATTGAAAAGGCAAGTTACCGAACAATGTACATAATCTGATCCCATTTATGTTTAAAGTATACATTATGTGTGTGCTCATGGAAATGTAGAGGAAAATGTCTGTGAAGGGAAGTGAGATTGGGAGAGAATGAAATGTGGTGGTGTGTGTGTGTGTGTGTGTGTGTGTGTGTGTGTGTGTGTGTGTGTGTGTGTGTGTGTGTCTCAACATATCATACAAATGGCAAGGTGTCAAAGTGAGGGAGCCCAGAGAATGAGGACAGAAGTTAGAACGAAGTTACAAATTGGCAACGAAAAGATAAACATCACAGCATTTCTGGGATATGAAGAACATGGTGCTGAATGTTTTTTTTTTAGTTAGATAGGAAATCAGAACTGAAATCTACAAATTCCTAGAACTGAGGGAAAATGAAACTCCACCTCTCAGAAGAGGCTGAGATTCTAGCGTGAAACTTCTGAGAGAAGAGAAGGGAAGACGTGGAGGGAGCCCAGTGCCCTCCAAAGACGGGATCCCAGGATTGTCTAAAAACGTGAAAGATGCACACCTTGGACAACAAGCATGTGTGTTTGTACAGACACAGAAAACTTCTAGAAAGTTATATGAGGAAGTGTACACAAGTGTTACCTCTGGGAAGTAAACAGGAGTCCCAGCGAGATACATTTTAGCTTATCTTCTTATGACATATGACTGGTTTACTGGTTTACTTTCAATACAAACAAACTAGTTTCATTTCAAAAGTGTAAATGCTTTATCAGGACACCCATGTTCATCAAAGTCCCAGTGGATCTCATTTCGTAAGGACGAGACTCTAAGCCCTCAGCTGATGCTCAAGGCCCCTCAGTGTGTAGGACCCTTCTCCCCTCCTGCTCGAACAGCCCCTGCCCAACACCCCCCGTTGAGCTGAGACACCCTAGGCAGGGCTGGTTGGGAGGGGAAGGAAGGACTGACTTGGGAGGTGGCTTTAGGGATCAGACGCTCAAAAAAAAAAAAAAAAAAGCTCATCATTTTCTAGATTTTATTCATTCATCTGGGCTTTCTCTGCACTTGGTAGTCAGTTGAGTCATCTGGCTTCTCCCTATTCATGGAGGGCTATGGAAAAACTACTCCCTGAGACTGTGTTATATTCTCTATCCCTTTTTTTCTCTTTTTAGCTCCATCTTATTAGCTTTGTTAGCCTTGAAAATGCAATACTACAGCTATGTGTGTGTTTGTCTTCTTGGATAACTCAAGCATACAACTGGGAAAACAAAGTTCACACATTCTTTTTCTACTTCAATTAACAAGTATATTATAAACTGACAGATAACTAATGAAAAATAAGGGGTTATAAAAACATAATAGCTCAACTGAATGGGTTGCAATTAAAAGCTTATCAATGCCCACTTTCATCATTCTGTGGTGCTCTGAAACCTCTAGAATATAATTACTATTTCATACAATTCACAGCTTCTAAGTGAATTTTTGCATTACATCAATGGGCAAAAATTAATTAACAATCAACAACAGACTGCATAGGAATGTCTTGTTTACACAAAGATTATTGTTCAACGCAACTTTAGAAAAATAATTACCTGCTACACACGAGGGAGAATTTTACATTGTTATAGAGACCTCCATATGAATGACTTTTTGAGTGAATTATTGTTAAACAAACAGTTGGAGGGTTGAAAACCCTTGTCCTACATGTAATAGAAATTAGGAGAGTTAATGAATATTCTGCTTAGAATTCTGGAGAGGAATACAGTATGTATGGTTCTACTGCTGTAATGAAGAATGTGTTGAATTTTCACTGCAGTAGCTTGGCACAGTGTTATCACTCTATTTGTTAAATAACATCTCTTCTCTAAAGAGAATCAAAGAACTGTTATTATTATTTATTGTCCCTAAACCTCTTAATTACTCTATATTATGTAATCAGATTATTTTAAAAAAAAGTATTGCCTCCTTCAGGTGGAACTATTTTTATGATAGGCAAATATAACCTAGTTCAAATTTATAGACTGCCAAATTTTGTACACTATTTTCCCAAGTATGCATCAAAGAACCAAACTAAATTTGGAGTATGGCAGGGAGTTGATAGATATAGACAGTTAGAGAGATGATACATAACTAGAATGCTGACTAGGTAGACAGACCTTTCCACTTTCTTCAAGACAGCACCCTTGACCTAAGAAGCATAATTAAAGATGCAATCATACAAAAAATCATAGGTTTATAATTGCACATTTGTATAACTTCTCCCCCTGCTATATCTAGAGAAATAAAATTTGTAAAGCACTGTATCATTGACATATACATGAAAAAGAACACGCTATATTGTAATTAATCCTTCAGTACTGTTAATCTTTTAATCTAGTTCTTAAACATTTGGCAATTGAATCTTTATGTTTGAATTTATGAACTCAATATCTTATGGCTAATGTCTTCAGGAACTTTAAAACTGAAAAACAATATCTATATTTTCTTAAACATTGATCTTTGAAGTAGTTGGGTGTAAATCTGATTCGCCTGTGAATCTGAATTATTTCATTCCATGAATTTACAAAATCTCAAAACTGTACTTACTCTTTTTTGAACATTATTATGGGATCCTCTAAAACTTTACCTTTGAACTTGTAAGATATTGTGTTCCATGTGTATCTCACAAATGACTCTCAAAGTTGTAGTCAGAGTTAGTAAAATTTGTCCTCTGAGCCTTGACATATGTGGAAATAGTTGTATAGTGTTCACTGCACCATTCAGGCTCTGTCTAGATGCTCTGTGGCAGAAGTATTAGAAAATAATTCTGACCTTGAGTTCAACCAATCAGCCACAACTAATCTACGTGACAGTATAATTATAGGCATCCATGAGTATTAGTTGCTTCAATTACAACACCATGTAGATATGCCAAGGCTGACTAGTTTGATAAAAACCTACAGAGAAAAATACTGGAAAACTGGCTCCAAATGGGAAGACAGCTTCACTCACTTAACTTCTGCTTAGCTTTTTGTTTTGTACCAAATCCTCACACCTAATTTATAATTTTTTCATAGATTATAGAATCAAATTCTTCACTAAAAACCAATTGAAATTGTAGCTTGCACTTGTCTTGATCTACAAGGCTTGTCATTGGAGATTAATTTAAATTCATCTGATTCACTGTATTCTCTAAAAAGTCATGCAGACTTTAACCAGGAACGCTCTTGTCTTCAAGATGTTGGTAAATGGATTTCTATAATCCATAGCTATCACTTTTTCTTATTTTAATGGTACATAAATCAAATCCATAAGGCTCTTTCAACCTTTCTCTCTCTTTCTCTTTCATCGTCTCCTTCTGTCTCTCTCAATATAGGACATTTAGTGGTAACGAATAAAGAATATGACTAGATCCATGTATCTGCATAGATTTAACTACAAAATACATTAAAATCTTGTTTCCCTTTCTTATTTTTCTTTTTTTTTTTTGCAGTACACGGGCCTCTCACTGTTGTGGCCTCTCGCGTTGCGGAGCACAGTCTCCAGACGCACAGGCTTAGTGGTCATGGCTCATGGGCCCAGCCGCTCCGCAGCATGTGGGATCTTCCCGGACCAGGGCGGACTCTCAACCACTGCGCCACCAGGGAAGCCCTTGTTTCCCTTTCTTAATCACCCTAGAAAAATCCTCATTGGGCCAAAACAATCTAGAGGTTTAACTATTCCATCATCACCAAAAGCTGAGTATTTATTGTTCACTAAGTGCTAAATATTTTTAAGCTCTCCTGATTATATACAAAAAGGTTATTAAAGGTTTTATGAAGGAAATTACAATCTAGATAGGAAAACTGTACAAGTATGCAGGTGACCATTAGCACATAATATGGCCCTGCTTGAAAGTAATTAAGAAATTGTTTTTAATTTTTCATAATTTTTCTCAAAGCCACTACAGAAACCTTCTGTTTTCTAAAAAAGTTCTCCTAAACTTAACGTTAAACTCATCTTCTTTTATTTTATGTCATTCAGTATCAACAGAACTAGCCTCTCCAGAGGCATCAGGTACTGGCTGGGGTGGGGGAAAGCATAGCCTTTGTGCCTTGTTTATATAATTGTAAGGAGACTGACATGTCTCCTAACTTTTGGGCTTGCAATAGTTCTGTTGTCTTTTCTTAGGCTCTTGTTAACAGGAGTCCTATATTTCTGATGTTCCTGAGAAGTTTCCCTTTAAGGTACTCATATTTCTTATTGAGTTCTTATTCTTTAATACAGAGGTTTTCAAACTTTAGTCTATATATACATCCCTGAAGAGTTTGTTCAAAACATCGATTGACAGCCTCTAACCCACAAAGATTCAACAGTGACTTGAAGGAATAGGAATCTGCATTTTAAACAAGTATTTCTTGTGATTCTTATGTAGCTGCCTTTCAGATCATGTTTTGAGACATACAGCTTTAGAAACTTTGATACTGAATTTTTAATGTGATGTTTCTAATTTGAGGAGCCATTGTTGACTGTTTCTCCATCCATGGCTTTAACATGTCCTACCTCAAATCCTATTACCTGTTTGTGCAGCTACACACATTCATACAATCAGAATAGAATCTTAAATGGCACTCAGATTGAAAACACTAAGGATGCCCAGTATCTAGTGATCTCAGAGAGATTGTCAGGGAGAAGCCCATACGGATGGATTCATGGTGGGTGGAGGGAGACAAAGCAGATATTCAGAAAGAGCCCACTGTACCAGAAGGTGAATAGAGCACTTCTCACAGCAGTGGTCAGTACCTGTCACATCAAAAACATTCAGAGTGATATTTTGCACCTTATCTTACTTTTGCTTTCTAAAAATTTATAGAATTTTTTTATCATTAATCTGTATCCAACTCCTCCCAAACAGGGTAAGTTTCAAGGGAAACTTCACTTTCTTATTCATTGCTATATCTTCCAGTGCTTAGAAATGCACATAGTATATAGTATTTGGGAAAAAAGTTGAATGGCTTAACATTAATGAGTAGTAAGGATTTTGAATGCTAACCAAAATAACAGTGTTTAGTGTTATAATGGACACTTAGTGTATAATCACTTACTACAACTATCCATTCAAAAGTTGAATCATCTCTCACCAATGTCTTTTCCTATCATCATTTCTCCAAGGACATCAACCCATTACTTGCTGATGAAACCTATTTCATGTTTGGAATTTCTGACTACTAGATAGGTCTTTCTTCTAGTTAGTAGATCTCTATCTCCTGGTACATGGTACACATTGGCCCTAGTTCTGCCTCTTAGATCAGCACTCACACCCCTGGCATGTCTCTCTACAGAATCTGTTCACATCTTGGAAGCTGGCTATTAAGGTCTATCATCCCTCACCCTCAAAACTACGCCTCCCCCAATTATTTTAATCACTCTTTATAAAACATGGTTAACATTTTGAAATCACCCTTGTGACTTGCTTCTAGAACTGCTCATTTGTTGCTATTTATCTAAAATCCAGGCAGCCAGAATTTGAAAAAGTGATGCAGGTATGGTCTGAGAATTACTTTGAGTAGATTGAGATTCTCACTACCCACTTCAGACATCCTGCTTATGTTAATGCAGCTTACAATTGCATTAGCTTTATTTGCTTACTTTTTCTCCATCAAAGCTATAATATAGAATCATATTTAGCTAATTGTTAATTAAAATTAATTTTTAACCACCCTCTTGTGGACTATAACTGCTTCTAAGCATTTGTGAGATAATCTTATATATAGATGTATTTAAAATATATAAATCTTTGCCTGCAAGAGCAAATGAAAATTCTTTTTAAGAAACACAATATTTTAAAATATTACCTAAAGGCTATTCAACCCATCTATTTCTTTAGGTACTCCACAGGGTATTCTCAGATTAATTCTGATCATCAGTAGACTGCATTCGTGGATTTCTTATGCTGAACTGAATTTTAGTGCAATGCCATTGTCTGGTACAAAGAACTCTGTATGTAACTCATGGTTACATTTTTTGTTTGTCTTTTTAAAAATTTTCATCGGAGTATAGTTGCTTTACAATGTCGTGTTAGTTTCTACTGTACAACAAAGTGAATCAGCTGTACATATACATATATCCCCTCTTTTTTGGATTCCCTTCCCATTTAGGTAACCACAGAGCACTGAGTAGAGTTCCCTATGCTATACAGTAGGTTCTCATTAGTTATCTACTTTATACATAGTATCAATAGTGTATATATGTCAATCACAATCTCCCAATTCATCCCACCCCCCCGTTCCCTCTTGGTATCTATACATTTGTTCTCTACATCTGTTTCTCTATTTCTGCTTTGCAGGTAAGATCATCTGTACCTTTTTTCTTGATTCCACATATATATGTTAATATATGCTATTTGCTTTTCTCTTTCTGACTTACTTCACTCTGTATGAGTCTCTAGGTCCATCCATGTCTCTACCGATAACCCAATTTTGTTCCTTTTTATGGCTGAGTAATATGCCATTGTATATATATCACATCTTCTTTAATGGATTCATTTTTTAAAGATGTTATTGAGGATATCATTTATTACATTGCACAGCCCCTTCTTTTAGATGAAACTTGAATTTATTTGGGAGGGGAGTGCTTGATACTTAGAATAGTTACTCTGTTTATTAATTATCTTCATTTTGCCTTATAACTGATTTCTGTCATTGTGGAACTGATTATATTTCCATTTTCCCATTGGCTGTTGGAAAGTTTATTACCAAATTTATAGCTAAATTTTAACAAATGAATGAATTTCACCACATGCATTCGTAATGCTGGCCTAGTTCCTGGTTCCATTTCCTGTCCTTATCTTTTTTCTCCAATTCTCCCCTATTATTAGAGTAAACTGCCTCTGGAACCCTGTGTCTCATCACCTCAGCCCATCTCTGATTTCAGCTGTAGCTTCAGTAGACACTTCCTAGGAAATTTAGAATCTCCTGGTGCCACACATCTTTCTTCTTGCTGCCCTGGGGTCTTTCTGAAGACTAGAGATTGATTTGAAGGTAGATATGATTGACCTAAGTCAGTTGAAACAAAGAGCATTTCAGGATTTTGATTTGAGGGCTGGGATGAAGATATTCCCTCTTCTCTGATGGATACAAACCATGAAAGATTAGAGTTCTTGGCGGTTCACTTTGATCTCAAGATGAGTCTGGATTAGTACGAAGTCAATAATACAAAAGAATAATAAAATGATACAAAGAAATAATGACCTTTGTGACTTTCCTGAGATACTATATCTACCCTCATATAAAGCTTCACTTATCTACAATTTCATATTTTCTATATGGCTTATCCAGTTGGAATTGGATTTTCTGATATTTTACCAAAAGGTATCTTGACTGTACCCTTTAAACCTAGGTAACTTCATCACCACAATGGAGATATAAATTGAGCAAATATGATAAAATTATGAGAATTCTGTAAAGGTAATAAATATAATGAATGTAACACAGTGTTTAGTACAGACTAACTCCTCAATAAATATTAAATATATTGATTAGTATAAAATAGTCCCATTACTTGAAACTCCATATAAGATTCATAATTTTCAAACTGACCTCTGTCCAGATCTCTTTCCCGAATTGCTGACACACATAATTAACTGTCTATTGCACGTTCCTCCTTAGAAAAAAAAACCATAAGATCTTAAATTTAGATAGTCCAGAACTATTCCTTTAATTACTTCACCCACTAACTTTCCCCCACCCTTATAATTATCCACCTCAGTAAGCAGCTATAACATATACCCATTTGACAATGACAAAACTTAGGATTATCATTATTTCTTCCATATACATCTTTATTCAGGTCCAAACTCTCAGCAAGTTCTCATGTTTCTACAGACAATATCTACCTCAAAATTCACTTCTATTTATCTTTTTAGCCACCTTCCTAGTCCATAAGTTACCACAAATTTTTGCCCAGACTATGGCAATAGCTATCAACGTACTTAGTCTTTTCAAGCAGCCAAAGGAATCTCTTAAGAATAGGAGCTCATGCTACAAACCTACTTAAAAAGCCATCAGTAGTTTCCCACAACTGATGTGGAATTCAAACAGAGGCAGAGATTGCGATGACTTGTCTATAAGCCAAGAATCACCAAAGATTGTCAGCAAACACTTACAAGACAGCCTTAACACTTCCCTCAGCTTGACTAAACTTTCCTGACTATAGGCCACTTAACACTTAACACTTCCCTCAGCTTGACTTAACCTTCCTGACTATAGGCCCCTGGCCCCTGGCCTCTCTTTCCTTAGAGCGTTTACTTTAGTCTCAGTCTCTGTGGAAGAGTAGGAGCCTAACTTTGATGTGCCAATTAACAAACACAGATGGCCTCACCATACTGACCAACCTCTCCACCTAACGGCCTCTCGTATAGCTCCACTAGGTCATCCCAGGGCTTAAAAGTTCTCCTGCCTTTTGTTTCAGCAGAGTTGCATTCTTCCTTTTTTTTTTTTTTTTTTTGGCTCATTCACTCATTCGTTCAATCACTGTCCACTGGTCAATGTCAGACACTGCACTGGGCACTAGGGATACAGCAATTAACACAAAAGTTTAGTTAGGAAAATAGACATATAACAAAACACAATAATTTCTATAAAAATACAGGCGTGAGTCTTAGTGGCGACCCACTACTAAGGTTGTCTCTATAATAATGTCACTCTCACTAATTTGGGAGAGAAGGAGGTGGGATCACAGCCACCACTCAGGAATTCAGTAGAGTTGTATTCATTCTATCATTTCTACTGAAATAGTCCTGACTCCTATTGCAAGTCTTGAAAAAAGCCTTCTTGCCTATTTAACTGTCCAGTGTGTGAATGAAAAATATTGTCTGCCACATCAGTAAACAAAGGATGTGCATCCATCAAGCCATTACAGCAGCCCCCAATGGTGCACCCTGAGGGGCTCAGGATGAGAAAGGACAGGATACCGGCCCTAGATAGCTAAGATATGTATCAAAGGAATGATTTCAATGAGCCCAAACTCCTGCATCTTCCCATACACAGAAAAGTGCTAAATTCATTAACTTGAGATGTCTTGTTTTCTTTGATTGACAGTAATGTTTTGAAGTTCTGAATACCTGGTCTTTGTTGCAAAAACTCCTCTATATCCCGGATCCTCCTTTACCTCTTCAGAACAGTCCCTCAGAGCTATCTGAGAGGCTGCGACCCTGGCATAAGTCCTCAGTATGTCTGCCATATAAAACATAATTCTCAACTTTTAGGTTGTACATTATTTTCAGTAGACAGGTGCAATTTGTCATCGACAACACCATAAGGGTAGGAAGGAAGGATCCTCACTTAGAGACTTTAAAGAGATCATGACCCTGATGACACACCTGATTTCAGATTTTTAGCCTCCACAATTGTGAGATAATAAACTTCTGTTGTTTTAAACCACTCAGTTTGTCATTCTGTCTTAGGGCAGACGTAGGAAATAAATACAATGTAAATATGCAGACTATTTCTAATGATAAACTATTTTCCAAGTAGATTATGAGAAGGCTTCACAATATCTTATATTGATTAAGGAATTACTTCCTGTTTTTATCACCATCAAATATATACATATACATATACATATATGTATATATAACATTTGAAATCTCTGAGAATTATATAGAGTAAACTGTATCCTTGCATTATTTTAAATGGTACTTAACTATAGACCAACAATTCAAGGGAACATTTGAAGACCTGACCCTTTTTAATTAAAGTTTTAAAATAAGACTTTAATACTGACATTATATTGAGAGGTATTTACAAAATGTTTTACTACGTGACTTATCCACACGACAACTATACATCTATAGTTCCTAAATTTTCTGTGATCATTTGGAAAATCCCCTAGAAATTGCCTGATATTATATTATACCCTTGACATTATATTATACCCATCACCTTTCTAACAAAATTTTTTTAAAAAGTTTCTTAAAGTTCACTAATGATCAAAGATAAATTTGAATTATTTGAACCCCAAACCAAGGTCTGAATTATTATTCAGACCCCAAACCAAGGTCCTCAAGAAATATTCAATTTTTAACATTTTTCTTTAATTATAGTCCATCTTGTAGTCACTGTTGAGTTCTGTTCATGTTTTGTGCACAACTTAAGAGACTATGGGGAAGTAGAAAATGGGCCTATAGTCTCCATTGGGGAAGTGGTAATTGGCCTCCAGTGCATCATTGATGACACTGACATCCTCATGTTTCAAGCTTACAGTGGTCCCTTGAACTCTAGTGCCTTTCTATATCTCTGGTACACATGGCACTTTTGTTCTCTGCCTTCTCTTCTGGCCATCTTCCCAACTGTTCCACGGGGCATCTTTTAGTTCCTAATAAGCCTAAGACCCATTGGCAACATAGTCAACCTCTTCCCAGGATCTCAGAATCACTCCTTTCTATTTCTCTTAAAATGTACCCTTTTTTTCCCTTCTTTTCTGAAACATCTTAGCATCATGTTTTTTAGTTAGTCCACACTTTAGAAAGCAAGAAGCTAAAAAAGGAAGAGTTTGTATAAAATTCTCATCATGTCCTTGCCTTAAGGAAAATTTTCTTAAAATGCCCTGACAACCTTCTTAAAATGGCAGAGGGGAAAAAAAATAAAGAAAAAAAGCATAAATTAATATTCCAGTAATTATCCTTTCTCAAAGTTTTTTTAAAAATTTTCTTTAAAATTTTTTCTTTCTTTCTTTCTTTCTTTCTTTCTTTCTTTCTTTCTTTCTTTTTGGCTATGTTGGGTCTTCGTTGCTGCGCAGGCTTTCTCTAGTTGCAGCGAATGGGGGCTACTCTTCTTTGCAGTGTGCGGGCTTCTCTTGCTGCATAGCATGGGCTCTAGGTGCGTGGGCTTCACTAGTTATGGTCCGCAGGCTTCAGTAGCTGTGGCTCGCGGGGTCTAGATCGTAGGCTCGGTAGTTGTGGTGCATGGTTTAGATGCTCTGCGGCATGTGGGATCTTCCTGGACCAGGGCTCAAACCTGTGTCCCCTGCATTGGCAGGCACTGCGCCACCAGGGAAGTCCCTCAAAATTTTAATGAGGAATGATAACATCCAACAACAGAATGAGGAAAAGAGAACATATGACAAGGGGCTGGGGAAAAGAGATAGACATGTTATAGAAAGAAAAGATGCTCTTGTACCAAAATTTCAAAATGTTCTCTATATTCTCTACATATGTAGTGAATATGTTGAAATGTTTAGGATGGATGGATGGTTTTAAAGGACAAAGATAGGTACCTGGATAGTTTAGAAAACAAATGTCATGCATGAACACACACTCGCACAACACACATATATATGCATCCAATTAAATATTCTTTTAAATATTTAGATAAGACAGGGAATTGTAAGCAATTAATGAAAAATGCTCTCTTCTGTTGGAGGTTGTAGATCTGGTTGTTTTAATAAAAATTGGAGGGGCTTCCCTGGTGGCACAGTGGTTGAGAGTCCGCCTGCCGATGCAGGGGATGCGGGTTCGTGCCCCGGTCTGGGAAGATCCCACATGCTGCGGAGCGGCTGGGCCCGTGAGCCATGGCCGCTGAGCCTGCGTGTCCGGAGCCTGTGCTCCACAACGGGAGAGGCCACAACAGTGAGAGGCCGACATACTGCAAAAAAATAAAAATAAAAACTGGAGAAAACTCATCTTAAGCTAATTTTCATACACTTATGTTTTAACTTAAACAATGTTCCACTCTAATTTGACTTCCTTAAATATACTGTAACAAGAATACAAAAATCTTTTTCTAAACAACATATAGAGAAATAGTATGTGGTTCCATTTAGTCTTATTAAGATTGCCATATTACACTGACTAATTTTCTCTGAATTTGATAAAGCATATAATCTAATTCTGTCAAAGTTTTATTATTATAATCACTGTGATTAGCAGATTTGTGGAGGCTAGTAATTCTTGAGCACAGAATTTAGAATGTAGGAAATAAGCTTGACCAGGTCAAGGGATTTACAACTCAGGAACTCTATTACTTTATAATGAGCAATTTGTTTTTATAGATAAAATATTAGATATGAAGGGAGTCAAGAGTCATACGTCTGTTATTTTAAACACAATAATCACTAAATCAATTGATAATTAGATAGTCGCTGCCTTTACTTAAATGATAATAATTATTTACACTCTTTGGGGACTGAAAATTTGACACAAATACATGTAAATAATAGTTGTCACCTGAGTTTTCCATAGTATGAACACATCAGAGAATGTTAGAAGTCTACCGCAACCTCTCTCTTCCTTTTATCTCCCTCCACTGGATGTGGGTTTATTAAAACTATCCTTTAGAGAAGGGTGTAGAGAAGAAAGGGCCCTTCACTACTTATGAACCTTAAATTTTTTTCTTAAATAACTTTATTTCTCTGAAAGATAAATGAGAGCAGATTATGTTCCAGCTGGTCAATGAGTGGTACCGAAGTGTGGGTATCTCCCCTGAAGTCTCTGAGTCTTCCTAATAATTGCTGTCGGGACCCCAATGCTACCGTCACTGCTGCAGCACAGGAGGTGGGGTGAGGTTGTGGATTAAGTCAAAATACCAAGATCTTGCAGGCATCCCAGTTAAGTATGGCAGCTCCTTTGATTTACTTAAGTGAGCTTCACCTCTCAGGGATGTAGGGAGATAAGGTTAAGAGAAATCTCTGGATCACAGTACTTCATCTCCCTTTTTTCCTGGGTGTGTGGAACCCTCTCCCTCAGCAGAGGCTTCATTAAGAACTAAATCCAGCTCTAAGTGCATTTTGTGGATTCCAATTTTTTTTAAATTTTGTTTTTGTGGGTTGTGAAGTCCCTACCACCATTTTAATAGAACTCTGGGTGGGAGGTCCCACTCTATGACATTTTCTGCCAGAATCCTCCAAAGTCCTCAACATTCTAGGATGAGGTGGTATAGGTTTTAAGTTTCCTCTGGATGTCCCCTGCCACTTCCCCTGACTTCCAGACAATCAGGTCAAAAGAACTAGGGCATTTGTTACTTCGCTTTTTCTCATCCCTAAAAGAGATCATTAGTTATACACACTCTCATTTATAATATGTAAAACGCTCAACTCTTAAGGGAAATAATGTGAAAAGTTTATTAATCTCTGAGATAATTTTGATACATTTTGTTATACAAATCTCACAAAGTATACATCATGAGTTTTAAAGTATATTTACATAATTTCTTGTTTTTATATGTTTCTGTCTGTATTATCTATGGAAAGGAAGTCATTAGTACCAGCAAAAATGAGAGAGATTAACACAAAATACTTAAGAGAGAAATTAAATAAAATGCAGGGACACAGTATGTTAATGGACTGGAACACTGAATCTCACTAAGACATCAGTCTTCTCCAAATTATCTATAGATTCAATGCATTGCCTATAAAAATCCCAGAAGAATGTTTGTGTTTGTGTTTATGTAGAAATTAAAGTGCTGATTCAGAAATTTATATAGAAACTCCAAGAAAACAGAATAGCTAAGGCAATACGAAAGAAGAACAAAGCTGAGGACTTAAAATACTGGCTATGGAGACGATATAAAGTGACAGTATTGGCAAGAAGAGATAAATAGATAAGTGGAACAAAATAGATGAGAAACAAACATACATACAGAATCACCTGGTTGATGTCAATGTCATCACTGCAAATCATTAAAAAGTGGTCTTTTCAATAAATGGGGTTGACACAATTCGATACCCATCTTGAAAAATATACCTTGACTCTTATCTCACCTCAAACACAAAAATGAAATTCAAAGTGGATCACAACAACTAAATGTAAAAGCTGAAACCATAAAACTTCTAGAAGGAAACACAGGAGAATATCTTCGTGGCACTGAGACAAAGATTTCTTAAACAGGAAAAGAAATATTAACCAGAAAATAAAAGAATGAACATTAGATTTCATTTAAATAATGGATTTCAATTAGTCTGACAAAGTACCCACACCCAGAATATGAAAAGCACTCCTATAAGTTAATAAGAAAAATCCATTCACCAGAAATGAATGGCCAAAGATCCAGGCAGGCACTTCACAAAAGAAGATATCCAAATAACCACTAAACATAAAAAAGTACTCAATGCTGGGGCTTCCCTGGTGGCGCAGTGGTTAAGAATCCACCTGCCAATGCAGGGGACACGGGTTCGAGCCCTGGTCTGGGAAGATCCCACATGCCGCAGAGCAACTAGGCCCGTGAGCCACGACTACTGAGCCTGCGCGTCGGGAGCCTGCGCTCCGCAACAAGAGAGGCCGCGATAGTGAGAGGCCCGCGCCCCGCGATGAAGAGTGGCCTCCGCTTGCCACAACTAGAGAAAGCCCTCGCACAGAAACGAAGACCCAACGCAGCCAAAACTAAATAAATATATTAAAAAAATAATAATAGGAAAAATGAAATTACATTTAAAAAAAAAAAGAAAAAAAAAGTACTCAATGCCATTTGTCATCAGCAAAATGCCAGCTAAAATCACACAGACATACTAGTATAGAATGGCTAAAATTAAACAGATGGACAATGAAGAATGTGGAACAATTCAGACTCTTGTACATTGTTGGTGGGAGTATATATTTATAATACCATTTTGGAAAATGGCAATATCTACCAAAACTAAATATATACCAACCCTTTGACTCAACAATTCCATGCCTGGGCATATATCCAACAAAAATGAGTGTCGTATTCATCAAAAGACTTGTGTGAGATGTTCATGACAAGTATTATCCATAGTGACTAAAAACTAGGAACAATCCAAATGTCATTCAATAATAAATGGGATAAATATACCATGTTATATTCACACAATAGAACAGTACACAGTAAAAATTAAATTTAATTTAAACTTAAACAACATCCTACATACATTATGTTGCATAAAAATCCTAGACTCAGAAGAGTACATATTGTATGATTCCATTTATATGAAATTCAAGGATGGGCAAACTGACTTACGGTTTGGGATATAAGGTGAAAGTTGATTGGGAGGGACACGATAGAGCCTTTGGGGTGCTGGGAATATTCTATATTAGAATTTGACTTAGTAATGGCATAAATGTATACATATGTAAAAATCCATTGAAATGTACACTTAAAATGTTTTATGTCTCAATTTTTTTTTAAATAACAGAGCATTGGAGTACAGCTCAAAAAAATTCTCAGCACGGCGATTAGAACAAGTAAACGTCTTAGGAGAGCCATATGATTCCCTCCTGTTTCAGTCTCTGAGTTCTTATCCCTTGGCTGTGCCTTCTCACCAAATAAGTCTTGATGTACGATTCTTTCTCCTTTGCTCTTCTCATGAGTTCTGGTCTATTGCTTGGCTTCCTGTCTTTCAGTTTTCCTATTGGTGTACCTGGTGTATATTGACCAATAACCTGATCACTGAATCAATCTCTGTGGAGACTAAGCATCATTCCGTTTCACGAAGCTTACAACTCCCTCTGGACTTTGGTAGGTTCATTCCTCCCACTTAAGAAAGCTATCCCCTTTCCTCTTCACTCATCCACACCTATTACGTCCTATCACCCTCTAAAATGTCACTGCTAACAGGGTATGCTTCCATCTCTAATATTTTTTGCATTGCATCCATAATGCCTAATGAACACTTTGTTTGATACTCCAGATATCCCACTGGCTCACTCTGACCTTATTCAGATTTCTACTCAAATGCTTTTGATTTTTCCCTAAAACCTTACCTAACAGTTGCAACCTCGCAACTCTCCTTCTGCCCTTACCCTACTTTATTTTTCTCTCTGGTACTTTCACATGCACACGCATCAAAACTGACACAGGAAAATACTCATCAACATAAAAATAATGACTAGAACAGTAAATATTTAATGAATGAATGAATACTAGAAAATTCCTAATTTTGTGCACAGCACAATGTTGTGATTTGTTACTTTGTGTGTTTTAGTTGCTAATGTTTATGTGTATGTGTTGTAGTTAAACAGACTTTAAATTTATTATTAACTCATTTACTGAGGTGCTATTTTCCGGGTTAGTTGAATATTTTCCACATACCACTGTTAAGTCATCTGGTAATATTTTCCTTTAATGTATAATTAACAATAGATCTATGGATTAAAATCTATTTACTTAACTTCTTTTCAATTTATCAAACCAATGGAGGCCTTGTGAAGACCAGACCAGTGAAAAACATATTCCTTGCCTACAATGAAATAGAGGTGATTTGAAGAAGACCCAAAATCGTATTCAAATTAACAATATGCTTGAAATCATAAAGTAAGCATGAAGGAATTCAGAGAAAGCTAATATTGATACAAATATGATATACAGTTGTATAATCAGAGGTGAGATCTTAGAAACTTAGAGTTGTCTAAAAATTCATGTATATGTGAAACAGTATTGAAAGTAGTGGAACCACTATCAGATAATTATTTTTTCCCATAAGGTATTTTATTGTCTCTTATTATTATTTGTTTTTTATCCTTCAATTTTTCTGGACAATATATTTCCTTTGTTTTACTAAGCAACTTCTTGATTATATATTTATTACCAAGGCCATTTAAATAATTCTATTTATAAGACATAATTAAAATTCCTATTTTTCCATGAAAAGTAAAATTAACCTCTGACAAATCCGAATAATAATTATAGCTCAAACAACTCAGGATTAGTCTAGTCATACAGAAGCTGGAACAAATTAGTTGAGAATCAAGAAGAACAGTTTAGTTTCTTAAAGATCTCCAAATTCTAATATAAATGAACAATTTGGTGTAAGAAGAAAAAACAGGGTAAAAATTCTCTGCATGACCTCCAGTATTTCTATAGGCTTCTTGAAAATAAAGAATGCACTCATATATGCTACTGTAGCAAATATTCTTATTAGCACTGGTATTTTAACAATCAAAATCATTGTTATCAGTCCCTGCAGATGTGTGAAAAGTTTACTGTCTAAATGGCACCATAAGGTGAAACTGAATAATACAACAATAAAAATGAAGGCAGGTTAATTAAAATGAAACCCATGAAGATTTGTCTATGAGAGACATCCTATTTCATACTGTAAGTCAAATTCTTTTTCTCTCCTTCCCCACATTTCCACATTTTAAAGCTTACAGTTTGAAACAAAATTTTATAATAAACTCGAGTAAAGAATTACCTGTCAAGACATACCAATATATGTGAGCTTTTAAAAAATTCCACTTATCTTTTTTTCTGTTTTAAGGAAGTGCATTTAAATCATTCCAAACAGTATATTATGAAGGAGAGCAATCAGCCCAGCCAAGCTGAAGAGAGGAATGAATTTGCCTGAGAAATGAAAGGAAGAGAGCAACTAAAAATGAAATATTTTGTGTTATTTAAATTGCAAATGTAGTTATTTTTTATCAATGTCTCCAATACCATTTTGGCAGCTTTGAATAAATGATGAAAGTTGCATCTTTTTCTTGCCACTGTTATCAACAGTTTAGACAGTGCAATTAATTTCTCCTAGGTGCATGAGTATGTTTTTTTGCCTTCAAAATTCTGGCAGCTGATTTTTTTTCTTTTAAGTGGTCAGGGTTTCTTTCCATCTACTTGGTGGTATAACTGATAATTTCATAAAAATGATTGTTTGTGGGGGGAAAAAAGCAAGATTAGTACCAGAAGAATAATGACTTCCTGTAGAGAATTAATAAACATGTCATTTTCTACCATTTCCTTCATTTTATACTGAAAGTTTGAGCTTGTATTCAGTATTTCAGCTTCTTGAAAAGGAGATTTTCAAATGCTGTAATTTTTTGAAGTGACTTCTAAAATAAACTGTTACTAAATATTTTCAGGTTGTTTGTAATCTGGGTCCCCCTATGTTTAAACTTCTTGACTATGATAGGAGCCTTTAACTCAGTTTTCCCAAAGCACAATAAGCCATAAATATGCCTTTCACTGTCATTTGAACTAAGTAGTATAAACTTGGAACTGAGTCTGGTTCAAAGCTATTCGTATATTTCCATTAGGTAAATAAAGTTGAGTTTGTATCTCTTGGTCTCATGAGAGAGTGATTATTTTCATTGTTATTTTACTGCCCATCTTCTTGCTAGGGCAAGATACTTCTCAGGGGAAGGCCCCTCCACTTAGTTCCACCCACGGCCCCTAAGGAGAGAAGTCCTGACAGACTGATTAGATCCTAGAGACCAGATTAGCTGAGGAGCCAATCTCCAGTGTCTGGGAGAGATTTTCAAACAAAAAAAAGACCTCTCTCTTCCATATCAGAGATTCACCTGAAACTAAGAATCTAGGCTAGCCTGCGACATTTATTTCTTCTCATGTTTCTCCCCTGTTGGGGTAGCTAGAGTTAGACAGTTCAGACATAAGAAAGCCCACAGCAGGCAGCTTGGGCTGGCTAATCCACAGACCAAGGAGCACATGCTTGCTTTCTGGCTCTGGACCTGGCCTCTGTCCTCTGACTCCAATGAGTGTGACTTCTGAGATTTAGGATTAGCTTTTGAGCAAAAGGAAGCACAATTTAACAGATTTCACTCATAATAAAATGTCATGCTGGGTCTTTTGTTTCTATTGTGCATGTCTTTCAGAGATCTGGCGTGGTTAAGTGGCTGCCCCACATCAGTAATCCAGTATTTGTAGGGGCTCCAGAGGAATGGCCTCCTAATCTTTCTTAGACACCCCCCAGAAAAGTGGCATTTGACATTGTTTTTGTAATAGCTTATTAAGAATATTCCTTTAGAGTGTATTTTCACCATACTTTTGATATATGCTCTTATCTACTCATGTAATTGTCAATATTTTTAGAAAAAGGTCTGATGCAAACTAAAATATAGTTATAAGCAAGTATGTGCCAGAAATTTCTAACTTAAGAAGACACTCGTATTTACTAATTTTACGAGCTCTAGCCAAAACTGATTTTCTCTGAAAAAATATTCCATAGCTCCCCACCCTAATTGGTCTCTCCATCCATCCTCTGCTCTCCTATAACAATCTTTAAAAAGTCATTTTATTTGGCAATTAATTGTATGTGCCTTGTGATATTTCTTTAGTTTATATATTAACTGTTATTTGGAAATTGTCATTTTCCTTGTGTTTTTTCAAATATATCCACATATATTTGAGATTTTAGAGGGCACAGATATTTTTAAATTCTGTGATAGTAATGATCATGGTTAAAGTGTATTGAGCTCTTACTACGTGCCAGGTATTGTTCCATGTGTTCTACATATATCAGCACATGGGGTTCGCACCACAAATCTGTGAGGTTAGCACCATTATTATCAACTTGTCATGAATGTGAAAGTCAAGTAACAGCTAGTAAGTGGTTGAGTTGCATTTGCCCTAGCCCCTAATATTTTGTCCAAAAGACTTATTTTCATAAGTAAATATTTTTATACACAGAAAATATTGAATTTGAACCCACTGAGAGGACAATGAAGCTGTCAACCACCTCAAATATGACGACATTTATGAGTTTGCAATCCAAAGAGCTTTCACATCTCTACCTTTACATGGAAGAGAAAAACATACTTCTGTTCAAAGCAACCATAAATATGGAACATAAGAGCTGGATGAAATACAAAATTTTCTAGTCTTTGGGACCTACTCATTTTCCCAGTTACAGTCATTGACAGGAGAGCAGGACTCTGGTCAGAGTCTTTTCAATTTAGTCTAAGTAGAATCCCCAGGAAATATTTTTATTGTGTTACCCTACCAGGACAGGCTGTTAGTAAATGAATTTATAAAACAAAGTTTCCTTCACAAAGGTCTTAGTAGCAAGAATTTAACAAGATTTGCTGAGCATACCATGAGTAATAGATTTCAGAAGGTCAACAAAACCAACATTTTTATTGTGTACTATATGGTATTATATTTCATCAATTCTTTGGTCTCCATGTGGTAACCTTTCAAAAACTTTCTGGAGCACTTTCTTAAAACCACTTACTGAATTTAGATATAATCTCATAGAGCTCTGTATCACTTTTTTCTTTATGATGAGATCCAAAATATTCTTTGATTAGCATGGTTTTCTAAAGCATAACTCAAATAAATACAGGGTAAAGCATTCTTGACATTTCAATATAGCTTATTCTTCATTTTCCAGTCATTTATCTAAAACTACTTTCAACTTTAATTATATATATTTGACTTGTGATCATTTGTTTAGATGAGCCTGAAAGTAATCTGTTTTCAGGAAATTCTGGCATATATTGAAATTTTTGCTCACCTTATTCCCTCTAACTGATCATTAATTCATCCATTCATTCAATTGTCAAGCATTCATTAAAAGAATATATTATACACTAAACATTGCACAAGGATCTAAAGATATTTTGCTGAGCAAAAGAAACATAGTATCTTGCCCTCAGTCCAGTTAGGAAGCCAGACATTAATGGAGAAATTACACCAATATATAAATTTTAACTGTGATCAGTTATATGAATCAAAATATATTGGTAACTATGAAACCTTATAGGAGATGTGTACTATCTCTCTAATGGAGTAGGGAGGGGTAAGATGTTGGAAGAGTCCTACCTAATGAATTTATGTTTGAAGTAGTTACACAGACAAATAGATAAAAACAGATGAGAAGAGCATTCTAGGCAGAGGAAATAGCATGTGCAAATGTCCTGAGGGAGAGCACATATAATCTGAAGAAACTGAAATACACCCAATTTAGCAGAGGAACAGAAAGCAAAATATAGAGTGACACAAGAAGAAGCAAGAGAGTAATCTGACATGGGCCAGATTACATAAAATGTTAAAGATTATATTAAGGATGACAGTGTTTATCATAAAATAATGCAATCACTAAAACTTTCAAGTTGAAAAGATGGTAACATATCAGAATTGCATTTTGAAAGATCATACCAACTACATTGTGGAGATCGGATTGGGAGTGGACTAAGAGTAGATGTAAACAAACTCAATTAAGAATATCCTGCAGGAGACCTTCAAGATGGTGGAGGAGTAAGACGTGGAGATCACCTTCCTCCTCACAAATACATCAGAAATACATCTTCATGTGGAGCAACTCCTACAGAACACCTACTGAACGCTGGCACAAGACCTCAGACCTCCCAAAAGGCAAGAAACGCCCCACGTACCTGGGTAGGGCAAAAGAAAAAAGAATACACAGAGGCAAAAGAATAGGGATGGGACCTGCACCAGTGGGAGGGAGCTGTGGAGGAGGAAAGGTTTCCACACACTAGGAGCCCCTTCGCGGGCAGAGATTGCGGGAGGCGGAGCGGGAAGCTTCGGAGCCGCGGAGGAGAGCGCCGCCACGGGGGCGCGGAGGGCAAAGCGGGGAGATTCCCGCACAGAGGATCGGCGCCGACCGGCACTCACCAGCCCGAGAGGCTTGTCTGCTCACCCGCCGGGGCTGGGGGCGCTGAGACCTGAGGCTCGGGCTTCGGAGATGGGATCGCAGGGAGAGGACTGGGGTTGGCGGCGTGAACACAGCCTGAAGGGGCTAGTGCGCCACGGCTATCCAGGAGGGAGTCCGGGAAAAGTCTGGAGCTGCCGAAGAGGCAAGAGATCATTGTTTCGGGGTGCGCGAGGAGAGGGGATTAAGAGCACCGCCTAAACGAGCTCCAGAGACAGGCGTGAGCCACGGCTATCAGCGCAGACCCCAGAGACGGGCATGAGATGCTAAGGCTGCTGCTGCCGCCACCAAGAAGCCTGTGTGCGAGCACAAGGTCACTCTCCACACCGCCCCTCCCGGGAGCCTGTGCAGCCCGCCACTGCCAGGGTCCCGGGATCCAGGGACAACTTCCCTGGGAGAACGAACAGCGCGCCTCGGGCTGGTGCAATGTCATGCTGGCCTCTGCCGCCGCAGGTTTGCCCCGCATCCATACCCCTTCCTCCCAGCGGCCTGACTGAGCCAGAGCCCCCGAATCAGCGGCTCCTTTAACCCCGTCCTGTATGAGCGAAGAACAGACGCCCTCAGGCGACCTACACGCAGAGGCGGGGCCAAATCCAAAGCTGAACCCTGGGCGATGTGCGAACACAGAAGAGAAAGGGAAACTCTCCCAGCAGCCTCAGGAGCAGATGAAATCTCCACAATCAACTTGATGTACCCTGCATCTGTGGAATACCTGAAGAGACAAAAAATCATCCCAAAATTGAGGTGATGGACTTTGGGAGCAACTGTAGACTTGGGGATTCCTTTCTGCATCTAATTTGTTTCTGTTCTCATGTTTATCTTAGTTTAGTATTTATAATTTATTATCATTGGTAGATTTGTTTATTGATTTGGTCATTCTCTTCCTTTTATTTTTATATAGATATATATTTTTTTCCTTTTTTTCTTTTGCTGAGTGTATATGTGTATACTTCTTTGTGTGATTCTGTCTGTACAGCTTTGCTTTTACCATTTATCCTAGGGTTCTGTCTGTCCATTTTTTTGTTTGTTTCTTAGTATAGTTTTTAGCACTTGTTATCATTGGTGGATTTGTTTTCTGGTTTGGTTCCTCTCTTCTATGTTTTATTTTTCTTTATTTAATTACTTTTAAATTTTTTATTTTAATAACAATTTTATTTCACTTAATTTTTTTCTTTCTTTCTTTTTTTCTCCCTTTTCTTCTGAACCGTGTGGCTGGCAGGGTCTTTTTGCTATGGTCAGGTGTCAGGCCTGTGCTTCTGAGGTGGGGAAGCCGAGTTCAGGACATTGGACCACCAGAGACTTCCCACCTCCATGCAATATCAAAAGGTGAAAGCTCTCCAGGAGATCTCTATCTCAATGCTAAGACCTAGCTCCACTCAACGACCAGCAAGCAACAATGCTGGACACCCTATGCCAAACAACTAGCAAGACAGGATCACAACCCCACCCATTAGCAGAAAGGGTGCCTAAAATCATAATACGGTCACAGACAACCCAAAACATACCACTGGACATGGTCCTGCCCACCAGAAAGACAAGGTCCAGCCTCATCCACCAGAAAACAGGAACCAGTCCCCTCACCAGGAGGCCTACACAAGCCACTGAACCAACATTAACCACTGGGGGCAGACACCAAAAACAATGGGAACTATCAACCTGCAGCCTGCGAAAAGGAGAGCCCAAACACAGTAAGTTAAGCAAAATGAGAAGACAGAGGAACACACAGCAGGTGAAGGAGCAAGGTAAAAACCCACCAGACCAAACAAATGAGGAGGAAATAGGCAGTCTACCAGAAAAAGAATTCCGAGTAATGAGAGTAAAGATGATACAAAATATTGGAAACAGAATGGAGAAAATACAACAAATGTTTAAAAAGAAATAGAAAAACTAAACAGCAAACAAACAATGAGGAACAGCACAATAAATGAAATTAAAAATTCTCTAGAAGGAATCAATAGCAGAATAACTGAGGCAGATGAACAGATAAGTGACCTGGAAGATAAAATAGTGGAAATAACTACTGCAGAGCAGAATAAAGAAAAAAGAACGAAAAGAATCAAGGAGAGTCTGAGAAACTTATGGGACAACATTAAATACACCAACATTTGAATTACAGGGGTCCCAGAAGAAGAAGAGAAAAAGAAAGGTACTGAGAAAATATTTGAAGAGATTATAGTTGAAAACTTCCCTAATATGGGAAAGGAAAAGTCAATCAAGTCCAGGAAGCACAGAGAGTCCCACACAGGATAAATCCAAGGAAAAATACGCCAAGACACATATTAATCAAACTGTCAAAAATTAAATACAAAGAAAAAATATTAAAAGCAGCAAGGGAGAAAAAAACAAATAACATACAAGGGAATTTCCATAAGGTTAGCAGTGATCTTTCAGCAGAAATTCTGCAAGCCAGAAGGGAGTGGCAGGACATATTTAACGTGATGAAAGGGAAAAACCTACAACCAAAATTACTCTACCCAGCAAGGATCTCATTCAGATTCAACAGAGAAATTAAAAATGTTACAGACAAGCAAAAGCTAAGAGAATTCAGCACCACCAAACCAGCTTTACAACAAATGCTAGAGGAACTTCTCTAAGCAGGATACACAAGAGAAGGAAAAGACCTACAATAACAAACCCAAAACAAGTAAGAAAATGGTAATAGGAAGATACATATCGATAAATACCTTAGAGGTAAATGGATTAAATGCTCCAACCAAAAGACACAGACTGGCTGAATGCATACAAAAACAAGACCAGTATATATGCTGTCTACAAGAGACCCACTTCAGATCAATGGACACATACAGACTGAAAGTGAGGGGATGGAAAAAGATATTCCATGCAAGTGGAAATCAAAAGAAAGCTGGAGTAGCAATACTCATATCAGACAAAATAGACATTAAAATAAAGACTACTACAAGAGACAAAGAAGGACACTACATAATGATCGAGGGTTCAATCCAAGAGGAAGATATAACAACTGTAAATATTTACGCATCCAACAAAGGAGCACCTCAATACATAAGGCAAATACTAACAGCCATAAAAGGGGAAATCGACAGTAACACATTCATAGTAGGGGACTTCAACACCCCACTTTCACCAATGGACAGATCATTGAAAATGAAAATAAATAAGGAAACACAGCTTTAAATTATATATTAAACAAGATGGACTTAATTGATATTTATAAGACATTCCATCCAAAAACAACAGAATACACTTTCTTCTCAAGGGCTCATGGAACATTCTCCAGGATAGATCATATCTTGGGTCACAAATCAAGCCTTGGTAAATTTAAGAAAATTGAAATTGGATCAAGTATCTTTTCCAAACACAATGCTATGAGACTAGATATCAATTACAGGAAAAAATGTGTAAAAAATCCAAATACATGGAGGCTAAACAATACACTACTAAATAACCAAGAGATCACTGAAGAAATCAAAGAGGATACCAAAAAATACCTAGAAACAAATGACAATGAAAACACTATCACGCAAAACCTATGGGATGAAGGAAAAGCAGTACGGAAAGGGAGGTATATAGCAATACAATCCTACCTCAATAAACAAGAAACATCTCAAATAAACAAACAAACCTTACACCTAAAGCAATTAGAGAAAGAAGAACAAAAAAACCCCCAAAGTTAGCAGAAGGAAAGAAATCATAAAGATCAGATCAGAAATAAATGAAAAAGAAATGCAGGAAACAATAGCAAAAATCAATGAAACTAAAAGCTGGTTCATTGAGAAGATAAACAAAATTGATAAACCATTAGCCAGACTTATCAAGAAAAAAAGGGAGAAGACTCAAATCAATACAATAAGAAATGAAAAAGAAGAAGTAACAACTGACACTGCAGAAATATAAAGGATCATGAGAGATTACTACAAGCAACTCTATGCCAATAAAATGGACAACCTGGAAGGAACAGACAAATTCTTAGAAAAGCACAACCTTCCGAGACTGAACTGGGAAGAAATAGAAAATATAAACAGACCAATCACAAGCACTGAAATTGAGACTGTGAATAAAAATCTTCCAACAAACAAAAGCCCAGGACCAGATGGCTTCACAGGCGAATTCTATCAAACATTAGGGAAAAGCTAACAACTATCCTTCCCAAACTCTTCCAAAACATAGCAGAGGGAAGAACACTTCCAAACTCATTCTACGAGGCCACCATCACCCTGATACCAAAACCAGACAAAGATGTCACAAAGAAAGAAAACTACAGGCCAATATCACGGAAGAACATAGATGCAAAAATCCCCAACAAAATACTAGCAAACAGAATCCAACCGCACATTAAAAGGATCATACACCATGATCAAGTGGGGTTTATCCCAGGAATGCAAGGATTCTTCATTATACCCAAATCAATCAATGTGATAAACCACAATAACAAATTGAAGGAGAAAAAAACATACGATCATCTCAATAGATGGAGAAAAAGTTTTCTACAAAATTCAACACCCATTTATGATAAAAACCGTCCAGAGAGTAGGCATAGAGGGAACTTACCTCAACATAATAAAGGTCATATATGACAAACCCACAACCAACAACGTTCTCAATGGTGAAAAACTGAAACTATTTCCTCTAAGATCAGAAACAAGACAAGGATGCCCACTCTCACCGCTATTATTCAACATAGTTTTGGAAGTTTTAGCTACAGCAATCAGAGAAGAAAAAGAAATAAAAGGAATGCAAATCAGAAAAGAAGAATAAAACTGTCACTGTTTGCAGATGTCATGATACTATACATAGAGACTCCTAAAGATGCTACCAGAAAACTACTAGAGCTAATCAATGAATCTAGTAAAGTAGCAGGATATGAAATTAATGCACAGAAATCTCTTGCATTCCTATATATGAACGATGAAAAATCTGAAATAGAAATTAAGGAAGCCCTTCCATTTACCACTGCAACAAAAAGAACAAAATACCTAGGTTTAAACCTACCTAAGCAGAAAAAGACCTGTATGCAGAAAACTATAACACACTGATGAAAGAAATTAAAGATGATACAAACAGATGGAGAGATATACCATGTTCTTGGATTAGAATAATCAACATTGTGAAAATGACTATACTACCCAAAGCAATCTACCAATTCAATGCATTCCCTATCTAACTACCAGTGGCATTTTTCACAGAACTAGAACAAAACATTTCACAATTTTTATGGAAACACAAAAGATCCCGAATAGCCAAAGCAATCTTTAGAAAGAAAAACGGAGCTGGAGGAATCAGGCTCCCATACTTCAGACCATACTACAAAGCTACAGTAATCAAGACAGTATGGTACTGGCACAAAAACAGAAATATAGATCAATGGAACAGGACAGAAATCCCAGAGATAAACACACACACATATGGTCACCTTATCTTTGATAAAGGAGGCAAGAATATACAATGGAGAAAAGACAGCCTCTTCAAGAAGTGGTACTGAGAAAACTGGACAGCTACATGTAAAAGAATGAAATTAGAATACTCCCTAACACCATACACAAAAATAAACTGAAAATGTATTAAATACCTAAATGTAAGGCCAGACACTATAAAACTCTTATAGGTAAGATAGGCAGAATGCTCTATGACATAAATCACAGCAAGATCCTTTTTGACCCACCACCTAGTGAAATGGAAATAAAAACAAAAATAAACAAATGGGACCAAATGAAACTTAAAGCTTTTGCACAGCAAAGGAAAACATAAACAAGATGAAAAGACAACCCTCAGAATGGGTGAAAATATTTACAAATGAAGGAACTGACAAAGGATTAATCTCCTATTTTACAAGCAGCTCATGCAGCTCAGTGTCAAGAAACAAACAACTCAATCCAACAATGGGCAGAGGACCTAAATAGACATTTTTCTAATGAAGATATACAGGTTGCCAATAAACACACGAAAGAATGCTGAACATCACTAATCATTAGAGAAATGCAAATCAAAACCACAATGAGGTATCACCTCACACGAGTCAGAATGGCCATCATCAAAAAATCTACAAATAATAAATGCTGGAGAGGATGTGGAGAAAAGGGAACCCTCTTGCGCTGTTGGTGGGACTGTATTGATACAGCCACTATGGAGAATAGTATGGAGGTTCCTTAAATAACTAAAAATAGAACTAGCATACTACCCAGCAATCCCACTACTGGGCATATACCCTGAGAAAACCATAATTCAAAAAGAGTCATGTACCGCAATGTTCATTGCAGCTCTATTTACAATAGCCAGGACATGGAAGCCACCTAAATGTCCACCAACAGATGAATGGCTAAGGAAGATGTGGCACATATATACAATGGAATATTTCTCAGCCATAAAAAGAAATCAAATTGAGTGATTTGTAGTGAGGTGGATGGACCTAGATTCTGTCACACAGAATGAAGTAAATCAGAAAGAGAAAAAAAAAATACCATGTGCTAACACATATATATGGAATCTAAAAAAAAAAAAGTTCTGAAGAACCAAGGGACAGGACAGGAATAAAGACACAGATGTAGATGTACATGGGGAGGGGAAGGGGAAGCTGGGACCAAGTGAGAGAGTGGCATGGACATATATACACTACCAAACGTAAAATAGATAGCTAGTGGGAAGCAGCTGCATAGTACAGGGAGATTAGCTCGGTGTTTTGTGACCACCTGGGAGGGTGGGAGGGAGATGCAAGAGGGAGGAGATATGGGGATATATGTATACATATAGCTGATTCACTTTGTTATAAGGCAGAAACTAACACACCAGTGTAAAGCAATTATACTTCAATAAAGATGTTAAAAAAAGAGAATATCCTGCAATAATCCAGGTGAAAGATGAGAGAGTCCTAGATTAGAGTAGTGTTCAAGAGGGGATTATAAAGGTAAAGACATAATGGATTTTCTATGATAAACTAAGAATAATGTTTTAAGGTTGCTTCTGATTTCCTGCTTCAGAAACCTGTCAGGTAATTGAGCCACATTCTATGATAAGGGACACAGGAAAATAATAATTTGGTCATGCAGATGCCTTTGAAACATGCAAATGGTGAAGAAAGGTGTTTATAAGTCTTAGAGCTCAGAAGAGAGATCTAGGCTAGAGATAGAATTTGAGTCATCAGTGTGTGACTAAAATTGTAAAAAATAGTAGAGGAATCAAGGGCCAGGATCAGAGGGATGTTCATTCTCCAAACGTGGGTAAAAGAGGATGGTTATCCAATCTTATCAATTTTTTTGTAAATATATCTCAAATCCATCTTCTTTTCACCACTCTCACTTTGGCTACTCTTGTTCAGAATCTTATTCACTCTACCAAGATAATGCCGGTGTCTCCTAACGGACATTCCTACCTTAGAAGCAACACTTTACATCCCATCTTTCACACAGTGAGTGTCAGCATATCTGCTTAAAATCCTTCCATACTCCTTAATTTCTAGAGAATAAAGACAGTCTCTAAGTTCAGCATACAACACCATTCCTTCAAAATCAGGTCCTTGACTCTGTGTGGTATTTATTTCTTATCACCAGATCTGTTTAAATTTGGGGGATGCAGAAGAGAATTAGTCAAGTATCTGCTCTCATGCAGCTCATAGATTAGCAGATTTAGGTCCTGGTAGATTCTCAGTGAAGGTTTATTGAATGAATGATGGATTCTGTAGCTACCTCCCCCAAAGCAAGGAGTTGAACATATCACTGTTGCTTCTCAAAAAACATTCAGCCATTTCTAAGGCACTGTTGTCTGCCAACTGAGTATGAGTGGAAATGGAAGTTTCTGAACTCTTCTTTAGCACAGGAAAACAACCTAAGATACACATACAGTTAGAAATTCATTTAATATAATTCATCATTTTCATGTTCAGAATTTTGTAATATGGATAAAGTAGCATTAGCAGAGGGATGGTTTTTTCAGCATCTCTCCTGAGTTCCGAGCTCTCAGGCTCCTCTAGGTAAACTGGAGCCATAAAGTATAAAAGTTATGAAACCAAGCCGTATAAAGAGATATTCCTTCATTTACCATGTTGAATGAGGCTTTAAAAAAATGACAACTGTCAATGAAGGCATGTGAGTGTGTTTTTACTCTATAAAGGAAACAAAGCCTCAAGGGTCATTTCCTTATCAAAAACATTATTCAGGAAATGTATTAATGGCTTTGTAGATGAAATGTTTCCAGGTGAAAAATTGGCTGCAAATACAAATACAGTTAACTTTAAAAAGATACCTCTTGTAAATTGATCAAAGTTAAATCACATGTAGATAAAAGTCACTGTTATGATTGTGTTCGCTAGCAACTTAGGGCTCCAGATTTCTCTTTCAGAATGCATTCCCAGCTGTTTCAAGCTGGTTTATGATTGCTGTTTCTGTTGATACCACTGACATTCCATTTTATATTTTATTTTCACTTTTGTGTTAAAAAACGATACCTGAATTTCCTTTACGCTGTTTAACTTCCTACTTTTCAATTCAAGACTTAGAGGGCAGCTGGCAGTTTCAGTGAAAAACAGTACAATCTAACTGACTCATTTCTTCTCATTTATCCAATTGAGATGAAATCACCAGTCTAGCAGAATATACATTCTTAAAATGCATACCAGTATTTGCATAAAGAAAGTAGTTTATCACCTGAGAGTAAGATTGTCCAAAAAAGACAATTACATTTTAAACATCTCCCCTACCATCCTCATTTCAACTCCTTCAACCATACCAAATTCTTCATTTTTAAACAAATGCCTTTCTTTTCTAATTCTTTAAGAAAATAGAGGTTACTTTTCACTAATAGGTTCTCCTGTTTCAACATATTCTCTAACTGCATTTTCTATTAATTATCTAGACTGGGTGACTTCACCCTGCCCCCATCCCTTGACTAATTTCTTAGACAAATTTTGCTACCTGGACCTTCAATCCTTGCATGATTGGTGACCTGAGACACTGGCATCTAATCAAACTTTACTTGTGGTATTTAAATTGGAGTACTGGAACAAGAATTCTTTTTTTTAAATCAGCATTCAATCAAAATATTTTTATTGCTACCTATCAATATAATATTAAAATTATGGTAAATGTGCCCACTCTCTGTTCAAATCGTAGTTGGAAACCATTGTTTTAGTAGGCTATTACTATTATTGGGAAACTGTATTAGATACATGGGATATCTTATATGCACACCTAATTAGAACTCAGAAATATCTCATTAATGAAGCATCATAAAGAGGGATATAAAAATGAATTAATTTATTATTTTAGATGTTTATGCAGACAAATTAATTCCATAAAGCTAATAACATTTATAGTTTATCCCAGAGTTTTTCATGAACACCAATTCATTAATCTATTTTTTGCATCTTTAAAATATATATTTCCTTAAAATATTTTAACTGAACTTGTTTATACAGATGAAGCATAAAAATGCATTTGAATGCTGTTAACTTCTTGACATAGACTTGACTAATTATTTTAAAATCTAGATGGCAAAAATATCTTAGTGTTTTATTTCACAATACTTTTGCAATAAATTTAAATTTACATAACGCTAAATTATATTTATGGAAAGAATACAATAATTAAATATAATTTATAACTTTTTTCTAATATCATATAATAAAATTACTTGAATGAGTGTTTAAAATTATGTAGAATGATATCCAGAGTTTGAGAAATACAATAGTCAATTATCCAAAACAAAATTAATCAGAAATATAATTTACACACCTGATTTTACGAACTTAAAAAGGTTATCTCTAATGTTTAGGTTTTTATTCTCAGATTTACATGAACTAGAAATAATCACCAACCAACAGCCAGGTTAATCACATCACATTGTGAGGTATCCTGTTGTTCTTAAGCAGGATAAAAAACCAAATAATGTGAAGTCAGGTATTCAAAGACAAACAATTACAGAGCTATTCAAATTATAGGGAATATGCAATGTTGATTTGAATTAGCGAACAGAAGTGGGTGTCTTTTTCCAAATATCCATTATTGCTAATAAGGAGAGAAGTGAAGAGTATTGGAGCTCCACTAATCAGGAGTTGTCAACGGTGGGTCAAAAGAACTAAATGATGGAGGCAAATTTTATACACTTAGCAATAAGTAGGAGATTATTATGTATGATTTTATCTTAATTGGTTTTTAGAATTAATTGGGTGGTAACAAAAGCTGGCATAAAGCTTTTCATTTGAATAGAACAATTAAAAACGCTAAAAGGCTTTGGAGTTGATGATAACCACTCTACTGGATTAACTCTTAGCTATAAAATCAGAAGAGATTTATTATTTATCTCAAAATTGAGTTAATGTTAATGACTAATGTATATTACTTAGTGGGAACATTTCTACTTTTCAAAGCATGTTTCTTTGGTCAAGGTCAAGTCTGTATAAAATTGATATAATAGTAAGTGACTTCCATGACTATATTTTTTCTCATTTACATCAAAATTGGAAAATATGTAATGAAAGTAACAGGACATAGTATTTATTACCCTATACCCCAATAACTGAACTCTTTTTCTTTGTCACCTGTAATAACTGCCGTGGTAAGAATAATATTGGGCTTAAATTAGAAATAACAATCACTTCTATATTTACATGACTTAATAAGGTTAAAATTGTATATCTCAGTCTTTCCTAAATTTAATTTGTGAAAATTTCAAGTTATTCTTTAATGTAGTAGTTAAAACAGAAATATGAGTTCTAACCTTGGCATTTGTTATAAATAAAATACTTTGAGATGAATCCTAGTTTGTCAGTAACTGAGGGATAGAGTTCACTTTCAATCACATTAACATTAAGCCTGATCATTTGTTTCCAGAATCCTAAATGTTAAGGAAAGTATTATGGCTATAGAATAATATTTATTAAGAAATTATATATATATATATATATATATAAATATTTATAGTACTGATGCAACGATATGTATTTTTAGACTTATGTTTAACTGGTTAATATTCAATAAGAACCATTAAATCTTCTCCTAACTTTTATCAACTAATTTCTTATCAGATATTACAAACTCACTTTTTCCACATTTTATCTTACTAGTGTCTAGAAAGTGCCAATGTTTTGTATGTCACCAGATTGTTAAGAGATTATTTAGAACAAATGATAAATGCTTTGGGTACTTACATAAATGAAATGAAAGGATTAGTCTAGATTTTGTTTTACTTTGATACACAGTGTAGATTCTGTTTCCTATAAAGATATAAAATAAAAAATCAAGATATTCTAAAGTGAAAAATGTTTGCTTTAAATTGAGTGTAGGGGGGGGACCTTCAAGATGGCAGAGGAGTAAGACATGGAGATCACCTTCCTCCCCACAAATACATCAGAAATACATCTACACGTGGAACAGCTCCTATAGAACACCTACTGAACGCTGACCGAAGACCTCAGGCCTCCCAAAAGGCAAGAAACCCCCCACGTACCTGGGTAGGGCAAAAGAAAAAAGAATAAACAGAGACAAAAGGATAGGGGTGGGACCTGCACCAGTGGGAGGGAGCTGTGAAGGAGGAAAGGTTTCCACACACTAGGAGCCCCTTCGCGGGCGGAGCCTGCGGGTGGCGGGGGGGTGGGGGGGGAGCTTCGGTACCGTGGAGGAGAGCGCAGCCACAGGGGCGCGGAGGGCAAAGCGGAGAGATTCCCGCACAGAGGATCGGTGCCGACCGGCACTCACCAGCCCGAGAGGCTTGTCTGCTCACCCGCCCGGATGGGTGGGGGCTGGGAGCTGAGGCTCGGGCTTTGGAGGTCAGATCCCAGGGAGAGGACTGGGGTTGGCTGCATGAACACAGCCTGAAGGGGGCTAGTGCACCACAGCTAGCCGGGAGGGAGTATGGGAAAAAGTCTGGATCTGCGGAAGAGGCATGAGACCATTGTTTCAGGGTGCACGAGGAGAGGGGATTCAAAGCACCGCCTATATGAGCTCCAGAGATGGGTACGAGCCACGGCTATCACAGCAGACACCAGAGACAGGCATGAAACACTAATGCTGCTGCTGCAGCCACCAAGAATCCTGTGTGCTGGTACAGGTCACTATCCATACCTCCCCTCCCGGGAGCCTGTGCAGCACGCCACTGCCAGGGTCCCGTGATCCAGGAACAACTTCCCCAAGAGAACACACGGTGTGCCTCAGGCTGTTACAACTTCACAGTGGTTTCTGCTGCCAGAGGCTCGCCCCACATTCCAGTTATAACTACCGTACCTCTCCCTCCCCCTGGCATGAGTGAACCAGAGTCCTCTCATCAGCCACTGCTTTAACATTGTCCTGTCTGGGCAGGAACAGAAACCTGAGGGCAACCTATAAGTAGAGGTGGGCCAAAACCAAAGGTGAACCCCAGGAGCTATGTGAACAAAGAAGAGAAAGGGAAATATCTCGTGCAGCCTCAGGAGCAGCAGATTAAAACCCCACAATCAACTTAAGGTATGCTGCAGCTGTGGAATACCTGAATAGACAATGAATGAACCCAAAATTGAGGCTCTGGACTTTCTAAGCAACTGTAGACTTGGGGTTTGCTGTCTGTGACTGACTTGTTTCTGATTTTTAGGTTTACCTTAGTATAGTTTTTAGTGCTTGTTGTCATTCATGGATTTGTTTATTGGTTTGGCTGCTTTCTGCTTTCTTTTTTAACTTATATTTTTTTATTTTAATAATTTTATTACTTTTTAAATTGTAATTATTTTATTTTATTTATTTATTAAAAAATTTTTTTTCTTTTTTTCTCCTTTTTCTTCTGAGCCATGTGGCTGATGGTCTTGGTCCTCTGGCGTGCTGTCAGGCCTGAGCCTCTGAGGTTGGAAGGCTGAATTCAGGACATTGGACCACCAGAGACCTCCCAGCCCCACATAATATCAATTGGCTAGAGCTCTCCCAGAGATCTCTATCTCACTGCTAAGACCCAGCACCTCCCAACAGCAAGCAAGCTCCAGTGCTGGACACCCCATGCCAAACAACTAGCAAGACAGGAACAAAGCCCCACCCATTAGCAATGAGGCTGCCTAAAATCATACTAAGTTCACAGACACCCCAAAACACACCACTGGCCACAACCCTGCCCACCAGAAGCAAGATCCAGCTCCACCCACCAGAATACAGGCACCAGGCCCCTCCACCAGGAAGCCAACACAAAACACTGAACCAACCATACCCACTGGGGGCAGACACCAAAAACAACAGGAACTATGAACATCCAGCATGCAAAAAGGAGACCCCAAACACTGTACGTTAAGCAAAATGGGAAGACAGAGAAATATGCAGCAGATGAAAGAACAAGGTAAAAACCCACCAGACCAAACAAATGAAGAGGAAATACACAGTCTACCTGAAAAACAATTCAGAGTAATGATAGTAAAGATGATCCAAAATATTGGAAATAGAATGGAGAAAATAAAAGAAACATTTAAGAAGGACCTAGAAGAACTAAAGGGCAAACAAACAATGATGAACAACACAATAAATGAAATTAAAAATTCTCTTGAAGAAAACAATAGCAGAATAACTGAGGCAGAAGAACAGATAAGTGACCTGGAAGATAAAATAGTGAAAATAACTACTACAGAGCAGAATAAAGAAAAAATAATGAAAAGAATTGAGGACAGTCTCAGAGATCTCTGGAACAACATTAAGTCCTCCAGCATTTGAATTATATCGGTCCCAGAAGAAGAAGAGAAAAAAGAAAGGGACTGAGAAAATATTTGAAGAGATTATAGTTGAAAACGTCCCTAACATGGGAAAGAAAATAGTCACTCAAGTCAGGAAGTGCAGAGAGTCCCATACAGGATAAATCCAAGGAGAAATATGCCAAGATGCATATTAATCAAATGATCAAAAATTAAATACAAAGAAAAAATATTAAAAGCATCAAGGGAATAACAACAAAAACATACAAGGGAAATCCCATTAGGTCAACAGCTGATCTTTCAGCAGAAATTCTGCAAGCCAGAAGGGAGTTGCAGGACATATTTAAAGTGATGAAAGGGAAAAATCTACAACCAAGATTACTCCACCCAGCAGGGATCTCATTAAGATTCGATGGAGAAATTAAAACCTTTACAGACAAGACAAAGCTAAGAAAATTCAGCACCATCAAACTAGCTTTACAACAAATGCTAAAGGAACTTCTCTAGGCAGGAAACACAAGACAAGGAAAAGACCCACAATAAGAAACCACAAACAATTAAGAAAATGGTAATAGGAACATACATATTGATAACTACCTTAAATGTAAATGGATTAAATGCTCCAACCAAAAGACATAGACTGGCTGAATGGATACAAAAACAAGACCTGTATATATGCTGTCTACAAGAGACCCACTTCAGACCTAGGGACACATATAGACTGAAAGTGAGGGGTTGTAAAATATATTCCATGCAAATGGAAATCAAAAGAAAGCTGGAGTAGCAATTCTCATATCAGACAAAATAGACTTTAAAATAAAGACTATTACAAGAGACAAAGAAGGACACTGCATAATGATCAATGGATGAATCCAAGAAGAAGATAGAACAATTGTAAATACTTATGCACCCAACATAGGAGCACCTCAATACATAAGGCAAATGCTAACAGCCATAAAAGGGGAAATCAACAGTAATACAGTCATACTAGGGGACTTCAACGCCCTACTTTCACCAAAGGACAGATCATCCAAAATGAAAATAAAAAAGGAAACACAAGCTTTAAATGGCACATTAGTTATGTTGAGCATTCTTTCACGTGTTTGTTGGCAATCTGTATATCTTCTTTGGAGGAATGTCTATTTAGGTCATCTGCCCATTTTTGGATTGGGTTTCTTGTTTTTTAAAATTGAGCTGCATGAGCTGCTTATAAACTGTGGAGATTAATCCTTTGTCATTTGCAAATATTTTCAGCCATCCTGAGGGCTGTCTTTTCATCTTGTTTATGTTTCCCTTTGCTGTGCAAAAGCTTTAAAGTTTCATTTGGTCTCATTTGTTTATTTTTGTTTTTATTTCCATTTCTCTAGGAGCTGGGTCAAAAAGGATCTTGCTGTGATTTATGGCATAGAGTGTTCTGCCCATGTTTTCCTCTAAGAGTTTTATAGTGTCTGGCTTTACATTTAGGTATTTAATCCATTTTGAGTTGTTGGTGGGAATATAAATTGATACAGCCACTATGGCGAACAATATGGAGGTTCCTTAAATAACTAAAAATAGAATCCCCACACAACCCAGCAATCCCACTACTGAGCATATAGCCTGAGGAAACCATAATTCAAAAAGAGTCACGTATCACAATGTTCATTGCAATAGCCAGGAAATGGAAGCAACCTAAGTGTCCATTGACAGATGAATGGATAAAGAGATGTGGCACATATATACAATGGAATATTACTCATCCATAAAAAGAAACAAAATTGAGTTATTTGTAGTGAGGTAGATGGTCCTAGAGTCTGTCATACAGGATGAAGTAAGTCAGAAAGAGAAAAACAAATACTGTATGCTAACACATATAAATGGAATCTAAAAGAAAATGGTCATGAAGAACCTAGGGGCAGGACAGGAATAAAGACACAGACCTACTAGAGAATGGACTTGAGGACATGGGGAGGGGGGAGGGTAAGCTGGAACGAAGTGAGAGAGTGGCATGGATATATATACATTACCAAATGTAAAATAGATAGCTAGTGGGAAACAGCTGGATAGCTCAGGGAGACCAGCTCGATGCTTTGTGACCACCTAGAGGGGTGGGATAGGGAGGGTGGGAGGGAGACTCAAGAGGGAGGAGTTATGAAGATATATGTATACGTATAGCTGCTTCACTTTGTTATAAGGCAGAAACTAACACTCCATTGCAAAACAATTATACTCCAATAAGGAGGTTAAAAAAAATGACACATTAGACAAGATGGGCTTAATTGATATTCATAGAACATTCCATCCAAAAACAACAGAGTACACTTTCTTCTCAAGTGCTCATGGAAGGTACTCCAGGATAGATCATATCTTGAGTCACAAAACAAGCCTTGGTAAATTTAAGAATATTGAAACCATATCAAGTATCTTTTCCGACTCCAACGCTGTGAGAAAAGATATCAATTCCAGGAAAAAAAACTGTAATAGTACAAACACATAGAGGCTAAACTATACACTACTAAATAACCAAGAGATCACTGAAGAAATCAAAGAGGAAATAAAAAAAATACGTAGAAACAAATGACAATGAAAACACTATCACCCAAAACCTATGGGATTCAGCAAAAGCAGTTCTGAAAGGAAAGTTTATAGCAATACAATCCTGCCTCAAGAAACAAGAAATATCTCAAAAAAACAACCTAACCTTACACCTAAAGCAATTAGAGAAAGGAGAACAAAAAAACTCCAAAGTTACCAGAAGTAAAGAAATCGTAACGATCAGATCAGAAATAAATGAAAAAGAAATGAAGGAAACAATAGCAAAGATCAATGAAACTAAAAGCTGGTTCTTTGAGAAGATAAACAAAATTGATCAACCATTAGCCAGATTCATCAAGAAAAAAAGGAAGAAGTCTCAAATCAACAGAATTAGAAATGACAAAGGAGAAGTAACAACTGACCCTGCAGAAATACCAAGAAACATGACGGATTACTACAAGCAACTATATGCCAATAAAATGGACAACCTGGTAGAAATGGACAAATTCTTTAAAAAGCACAACCTTCTGAGACTGAACCAGGAATAAATAGAAAATATAAACAGCCCAATCTCAAGCACTGAGATTGAGACTGTGATTATCAATCTTCCAACAAACAGAAGCCCAGAACCAGATGGCTTCACAGGCAAATTCTATCAAACATTTAGAGAAGAGCTAACAGCTATCCGTCTCAAACTCTTCCAAAATATAGCAAAGGGAGGAATACTCCCTAACTCATTCATCAAGGCTACCACCACCCTGATACCAAAACCTGATACCAAAACCACCCTGATACCAAGATGTCACAAAGAAAGAACACTACAGGCCAATATCACTGATGAACATAGATGCAAAAATCCTCAACAAGATACTAGCAAACAGAATCCAACAGCACATCAAAAGGATCATACACCACGGTCAAGTGGGGTTTATCCCAGGAATGCAAGGATTCTTCAATATACAGAAATCAATCAACATGATACACCATATTAACAAACTGAAGAGTGAAAACCATATGATCATCCCAATAGATGCAGATAAAGCTTTCGACAAAATTCAACACCCATTTATGATAAAAATTCTCCAGAAAGTAGGAAAAGAGGGAACTTGCCTCAACATAATAAAGGTCATATATGACAAACCGACAGCCAACATCGTCCTCAATGGTGAAAAACTGAAACCATTTCCTCTAAGATCAGAAACAAGACAAGGATGCCCACTCTCACCGCTATTATTCAACATAGTTTTGGAAGTTTTAGCTACAGCAATCAGAGAAGAAAAAGAAATAAAAGGAAAACAAATCAGAAAAGAAGAAGTAAAAGTGTCAGTTTGCAGATGTCATGATACTATACATAGAGAATCCTAAAGATGCTACCAGAAAACTACTAGAGCTAAGCAATGAATCTGGTAGGGTAGTAGGATAAATATTAATGCACAGAAATCTCTTGCATTCCTATACACTAATGATTAAAAATCTTAAAGAGAAATTAAGGAATCCCTCCCATTTATCATTGCACCAAAAAGAATAAAATACCTAGGAATAAACCTACCTAAGGATACAAAAGACCTGTATGCAGAAAAGTATAAGACACTGAAGAAAGAAATTAAAGATGATACAAATGGATGGAGAGATATATCACGTTCTTGGATTGGAAGAATCAACATTGTGAAAATGACTATACTACCCAAAGCAATCTACAGAGTCAATGCAATCCCTATCAAACTACCAACAGCATTTTTCACAGAACTAGAACAGAAAATTTCACAATTTTTATGGAAACACAAAAGACCCTGAATAGCCAAAGCAATTTTGAGAAAGAAAAATATAGCTGGAGGAATCAGGCTCCCATACTTCAGACTATACTACAAAGCTACAGTAATCAAGACAGTGTAGTACTGGCACAAAAACGGAAATATAGATCAATGGAACAGACAGAAATCCCAGAGATAAACCCACACACATATGGTCACCTTATCTTTGATAAAGGAGGCAAGAATATACAATGGAGAAAAGACAGCCTCTTCAATAAGTAGTGGGAAAACTGGACAGCTACTTGTAAAAAAATGAAATTAGAATACTTCCTAACACCATATAGAAAAATAAACTCAAAATGGATCAAAGACCTAAATGTAAGGCCAGACACTATCAAACTCTTAGAGTAAAACAAAGGAAGAACACTCTTTGACATAAATCACAGCAAGATCCTTTTTGACTCACCTCCTAGAGACATGGAAATAAAAACAAAAATAAACAAATGAGACCTAATGAAACTTAAAAGCTTTTGCACAGCAAAGGAAACCATAAACAAGACAAAACAGACAACCCTCAGAATGGGGGAAAATATATACAAACAAAGCAACTGACAAAGGATTAATCTCCAAAATTTACAAGCAGCTCATGCAGCTCAATATCAAAAAAACAAACAACCCAATCCAAAAATGGGCAGAAGACCTAAATGACATTTCTCCAAAGAAGATATACAGATTGCCAACAAACAAATGAAAGGATGCTCAACATCACTAATCATGAGAGAACTGCAAATTGAAACTACAATGAGGTAGCACCTCACACCTGTCAGAATGGCCCTCATCAAAAAATCTACAAACAATAAATGCTTGAGAGGGTGTGGAGAATAGGGTACCCTCTTGCGCTGATGGTGGGAATGTAAACTGATACAGACACTATGGAGAATAGTATGGAGGTTCCTTAAATAACTAAAAATAGAACTACCATATGACCCAGCAATCCCACTACTGGGCCTATATCCTGAGAAAAACATAATTCAGAGAGAGTCATGTACCACAATGTTCATTGCAGCTCTATTTACAAAAGTCAGGACATGGAAGCAACCTAGGTGTCCATCAACAGATGAATGGATAAAGAAGATGTGACACATATATATGATGGAATATTACTCAGCCATAAAAAGGAACAAAATTGAGTTATTTGTAGTGAGGTGGATGGACCTAGATTCTGTCATACAGAGTGAAGTAAATCAGAAAGAGAAAAACAAATACCGTATGCTAACACATATATATGGAGTGTAAGAGAAAAAAATATCATTGTGATGAACCTAGGGGCATGACAGGAATAAAGACACAGACGTAGAGAATGGACCTGAGGACATGGGGAGGGAGAAGGGTAAACTGGGACGAAGTGAGAGAGTAGCATTGACATATATACACTACCAATTGTGAAATAGACAGCTAGTGGGAAGCAACTACATAGCACAGGGAGATCAGCTCGGTGCTTTGTGACCACCTAGAGAGGTGGGATAGGGAGGGTGGGAGGGAGGGACATGCAAGAGGGAAGAGATATGGGGACATATGTGTATGTATAACTGATTCACTTTGTTATAAAGCAGAAACTAACACAACAATGTAAAGCAGCTATACTGCAATAAGGATGTTAAAAAACAAAAAACAAAAATTAAGTACATTGACTCTAGATCTTACTTCTTTAAAATAGGTTAGCTAAATATGTTTCTTACATAAGATTAACATTCCTCAATTATATTTGTAATGAATTAATTATTCATGCAAGTAAATTTATTTTATACTCACTCTAACAAAATATTAGGTTCCAACAGTAATTTAGAGTATCACTAAGCAGATCGAAATAATAAATAAAGCAAGAGAATGAGTGGACAGAATGAAACAACAGAAAGTATGTTATCTCAAGCAGAATTGCCTGTTGGAAGCCTTTTCCGAAGTGATAAGATTTAGTATTCACCAGGAGTGTTTTTTTTTCACATTTTCATAGTCGTTCAGCAGTCTTTGACAAGCTCTTTGTGGCTAAGGAAATTTAAAACTACTTTGAAATTCTCTGAGTAACTCACAGGTCCCATCAAAATATACTGCCATAGTATCAACAAATGTTGAAAAATTATGCCTTAAACATTGTGCCAAGAAATCTAGGCAGCGCCTTTTCTCTTTCATTATCAAGCAGAGTTCTACACTGCCTGCCTCTGGGCTAGGCAATTCCAGAGATATTTCTCATACAACTGCTTACTGCAAAAGTTTTTAGACCAGAAAATACTTACTTTTCTCACCCTGGGGAAGAAACATGGTGCAAGCAGAAAAAGTAGTATGCAAAAGCAGGAGAACTGTCTCTGCCATTAACCAGCGAATGATGGAAACTCTCCTGCATTTGGTCTTTATATCCAGAAAATGATGGGAGTACATTGTGCCATCTCTGATGTCTCACAGCACTCAAAGCATGAGTCTACCTTTACAGTCAGTTAAATGTCCAGTTCTTATTATAAGCAGTGTGACCAAAATTTGACTGTATTACGCGTCTCACACAACCTTATTCTAAGCTGAACAGTCTATTAAAAGGAACAAATTGTGGGGTGGCTGAGAAGTAAGGAAGTGAAGAATGCAAGGTTTATAACCAGCTGCCTCTGGACATCTTGGATTGTTCAGGTCCCTCAAATTAAGCACTCCTAATCTCCTATAGATCTGATCCTTTCCAGTGTCCTCCTGTCAGTGAATAACAAATACCACTATCCAAACTTTGAAAACCAAAAATCTCTCCTTTGATTCCCAAATTTAATCCATCACTAAATCCTGTCTGGTCTAGCTGCTAAAATCATTCAATTTTGTCCACTTCTCTCATCTCCCATCTATTATAACCTCTTTCTTAGAAGACAATAATAGCTTCTTAAATTGCCTACAATTCGATTTCCCCTGACAAACTTGCCTCTGTTCCACAGCCATCAAGTTCATCTCAAAATGTGCCTTCTGGTCATATTACTCCACTCCTCAATGTTGAAGAAAATCCTTCTGTGACTTCCCATTGCTCTTATGATAAAGCTAAATCTAACACAGTGCTATCCAGTAGAACTTTCTGCAATAATGGAAATGTCCCCTGAACTCTCCAGTATGGTGACCGCTAGCCACAAATGGCAACTGAGCACACGAAATGTGGCTAGTTCAACTGAGGCCCTCAATTCTTAATTCTATTGAGTTTTAATTACTTTAAATCCAAATTTAAATAACCACACCAGCCAAAAGCATCTATGTGGAGCTCTGTAGCTCAAAATATGGCCGGCCCCTGCATTGTCTGGTCTCTACCTATTCTCTAGCCTTTTCCTATACCAAGCTCCCTACCCTCTCTCATTCACTCCTTCTTTAAGTTTCGCAAATTCCTTTTGCTCCCAGTTGACTCAAGAAACCTTTGCAAATATTATGCCCTCTGTTGGGAGAACTCCTCCCATCCCTTTTCTCCTAGTTAACACCTACTCATCTTTCAGAAGATCCAAGAATGAAAATCATTTCCTTAGGGGAGCCTTCCCTAGCACCTAATGAGTCCGATTTTAAACGTGCTTAACTCTTCTCCATTGTCCTTGTCATAGTTTCAGTCTTATATTTATGTATTTGGTTACTTACATAAAACTAGACTGTTAGATCAACGAAGGCATGGACCACTGTCACCCAGCAATTACTCTAGTGCTTAGTATGTAGCAGGTACTCCATAAATATTAATTGCATCAGAGAGTGATTATTTTTGATTATGCTGTAGCCCCCCCAACATTTAATTTGATTTGGATTTTTCTGGTATTATCTTTGGCCAATCTTTGTGTAAATATTAAGCGTACAAAATAGCAACTAAAGAAAGTTTATCCAATTGCCAGCCTCTTCTCAGACCAACAAGGGAATGGAACTTGAGAGCTTCCTTGGTATTTACAGATACAGAAATCATTGAACATCTGAGCTAAAAGCTCAAGCAAACAGTGATTATTAGTATCCAAGTTACCCATAGCAGCCTCAACTACATTCAGGCTGACAAATTTGTGAAGAAAACTTTCATAACTTTCACCAGCAATCTGAGCTGCACAAATCCCTGTGCTCTTTATATCTTAATTTAATCCCCCTTGAAGTCATTTGTTCCATAACTGGCATTTTAATCTCCTTGTGTGCTTCTGGTTGTCCCTGTTTCGTACTTGTTATCAGCATACTCTTCTGCAGCTTAATGCCTTCACAGAGCCTTGCAGAGTTTTACCGTAACTTAAGATTCTTAAACTCTTTTTCAAGGATCTTCGAGTTTTAATCTTTTTCTTCATAGTGACAGGCTCAAACCTAATTCCATGAATACATCTTGCACTTTTGAGGGGACAGGTTTATAGGGCAATCTGTGCATTCATCCAGCTTGCCTCCCACCTTGAAGACAAAGAAGCTGTCCCTCTTAGTCCTTTAAAGGGCATGTAATACAGACTAGCGTACTCTGCATTTAGGTGACTGTCCATACAAAATGGTTCTGTAATCTACTCATTATAATTCCATAAAACATAAAAGAGTTTCCCATAAACTTTATAACAAATCTCTTAAATTAAATGATATGTATGTGAAAGTATGCGGAGAACATTCACCTTGGGCCCCTCTCAATATAACAAAGGCCATAGATATGGATGCATCATGGTATGGGGCCCAAAGTATGTATTTCTAAACCATGACATACAGAGCTGCAAATAGTATGCTAATATCTAACATTCTGAATCTCATCACATCAATTATAATGTGAAAATATTAATACTTACTCGGAATTTACTAATAATGAACTGGTGCCGTTTAAGTGTCTACTTCTAGAATATTGGGCAAATATTAAACTATTTCCCTTCCTATTCCCTTTTATTATTATTTATCAAGGCCTTACTTCCAGGGATTCTTGAGGCTATCTACATAGGTTCTGGCCCGTCATCACCAGCTGAAAGCAATGATGACTTAGCCCTTCAGTATCTTCAGCCTACCAGCCCTTATTATTTAGCATTACTTTGGTTGACTAAATCCAAGTATTCAGTGTAACTGGATTTCAGACAACAAGCCTATTGTGTTGACCACATACTCTTCAACATCTTTGTGTCAGGTTACCTCTAACTATTCTGCATTACCTTGCCTATCATTCCAATTCCCTCTTGCCATTGGACCACCAATGCCTACATGACTAGAACCATTAACTAGGTCTTTCAATGCTTTTGTCCTTAGGAGGTAGGTCCTACTCACTCTATCACCAAACACTGCTCTTTAAATGGATGGGTGGCCTGGAACCTCATTCCTGTCCTCCATTGAATTTCAAGTCTTGAGTATCATTTTGACTTCCTCCATTACATCTTTGTAGATAACAACACCAGCTGACCCACAGCTAAGTTTGCCATTGTGTGTAAGACTGTTTGGCTGCCATTGCAAAGGTCAGCCACTATAGCTGGTTAATTAATTTGCCACTATCATCCTTGTGTTTTTGTCCTCAATTGCAAGGGCTCATGCTTCTGACATCAGTGCCTATCCCTCCAACCTAAAATAAATATCCTGTTAGGATGAAATCCTTTATGCAAACACTGAGAAATCAGAAGAAAATAAGTCCTAGTTGAGAAAATCTGATCTGAGGAAAAAGTTCTTTTCCAGTAAAATATAACCACTGACCATAGGTAGATGAAATCATGATAGAAAAATAATAATAAAGCAATAATAATTGTTAAAACCTCACTTTTGAAGCTAAGGAAAAGAAGTTTAACTTGCAGGCAGATCTTATAAAAGAAACTAAAACTGCATAGAGTTCCACTTTCCCCAACACCCAGCCCGGACTCCCAGCTCAGAAATCCTTATCAAAGGCAAAGTTTCTATTTTCTGTATTAACCTAATGACATCTGAACACCAACTGACCCAGAAAATCTGGAGAACACGGTCTCCTTAGTCTAATAGCATTTTTAGGTTAAATGTCTGTCGTCTTTAGTGGTGGGCAACACATGCTTAGCAACAGGCATCTGCTAACGTGGCTCCCTCCAGAATGCTAAGAGTACTAAGGGAATAGCTCAAAATGTAAGATGGAGGCTCCCAGCCAGTTCTGTGCTCATCCAATTTCTCCTGATTTACATTTAAATTCTTGAAACTTAAAGCAATTCATTGTAAAATTTGTTCTATCTTCCTCTTGTGTTCAAATCTGTTATCCTTCAGACTATCATTTTGATGAAAGCAAAGAATTCTACTCCCTTTGTAGACTTCAAGAATTTCCTTAACATTATGTAACAACCTGAATGGCAAAATAATTTCAAAAAGAATAGATACATGTATATGTATAACTGAATCACTTTGCTGTACACCTGAAACTATCACAACACATTGTTAATCAACTATACTCCAATATAAAATAAAAAGTTAAAAGAGAAAAAGAATTTCCTGAGAATCCTGACTTAAAACCAATGGAAGTTTTATAGATCCATTTTCAGTCAACTCAGGACCAGAAAGATAGATGCTAATGAGTGTCTGTCTCTAGTTGATTTGGCCATTTCCAATTAGATTCTCAAAAAAGCCATAATATAATGATGTATAGGTCATATTTCATTACAGTCATTATAATGATAAGCAATCCAAAGATAATTATACTATTCAATATAACCAAATGTTAGAACCATGTTAGAAACAGCCATGCTTAAGAATTTACAGTATAAGAAGTTTTACTCACTATACTTTCCTCATCAAAATTTAAATTAAAAAGGTTCTGAGGAGAAAGGCTTTTTTGGCACAAGATCTATTCCGCCTATTTTAATAAATATATAAGTAAGTCAATGCTAGCCTTATTATTGATATATCTGTTAAATACTCTGTTTCTTCTCATAAATTCAACTTCATCATTGAATAAGCAACTGTGATTAAGAAGGGAATATAGTTTCAAGCACGTAAAAACCTCCCAAAATCTTTTTCGTATTTTAATCCAGTTAATTTTCTTTCTCTATGTATGTATGTTCCCCCAAATTTGAATGATATAGAGTATTAATATTAATCTTTTTTTCATTATTTCATGGCAAACAATTTCCTAAGATATTATGAATTCTTTAAAACACTGATTTAAAGATATTTAATGAATGAATTATATTATCTGAAATGGTGATGATACCAAATTTATACTCCACTATTTTATATTTCGGTTACTTCTTAATTACCCTTTACTATAAAAAAAAAATCAGTGAAACTGCTGTACAAACATTTTTTCTAAATTATTATTTCCTTCAGGCAGATCTCTAGAAGCAGAATTAGTATTAATTCCACTTGATGTAAATAGTATTTTTATAATTCTTAATATATAATGAAAAATTGCTCTCCAGAAAATTTGTACCAATTTACACTTCTACCAATACCAGAATCTGGTATCTGCCAATACCAGATTGGTAAAATATTTGTAGTTTTATTGCATTTTAATATGAACTATATTTAATATGGTTGAAACACAAAGGAATATTGATAGATATGTCTAGTTACCTCAGTTGCTTACAAGAACCAAGGTTTACTTCTTATTCATGCTACAAGTCTATCCTGGTTGACTACAGCTTTTCTGGATGTTTTCACTCCAGATCACAGAATTAATGCTGAGGAAAAAGAGACAAAGCTGGCTTCTAGAAAGCCCTCTGCACCCATATTTCATTGGCCAAATCTATTCATATGGTAAGACACGAGTTAAAGGAATGGGATGCTGTAATTTCGCAGCCGAGAAAGGCATCATGTAATACAAGCCTACAACTTGTAAATCAACTTTAAAATTTTTAATTAAGTCCCAAGGAAGATCCCATTTCACTTTTGAACCCATAAATTAATTTAGCAGGAAATAGAATATTTACAATATTCTGTCTTCTCATCTAGAAACACAGTTCTCTTCATTTATTCAAATCTTTTTCTCAAAACTCTCAACTTCTTTTTTTTTTTTTTACAGTTAAGAAGCACAAATACAGTTTAATGTTGATGACAACTGTATTCAAGTCTGGGCAGATACACAGATCCAAGAGGGGAGGCGAGAAGCGTCTGGTCTGAGGGAGGAGACACGGCCAGGGCTGATTATAAGATCAGAAGGAAAGCATCATGTATGGTGTAGGGCAACCCTCTGAGATATGGTGGCAAACAAGTGACAATAGTACATAGTCACAGGAAAAAAGTTTCATTAGGGGAAATTTCCAAAGCCAGTATTGACTGAGCTGCTTTTAAATTTTTTAAAATTTTAATAGTCTTAAGAGAATTATTCATTTTTTTGAGTTATTATAATATGTTTTAGATATTTTAATGCAAAAATGAATTGAAAAAATTTTCCAATTATAATTTCAATTGCTTTAATGATGGTGTATGGAAGAAGTCATTTAAAAATATTGATATTGTATATGCCATTTGGCTGGAAGTTCCCTTTGATTCTAAGGAATTTTAAATAAACCCCTAGAGTTGTGCTGTTCAATGTAGTAGCCACTTGCCACATTTGGTTATTTAAATTTAAATTAATTTTAAATTAAATTAAATATTCAGTTCCTTGGTCGTGCATGCCACATTTCAAATGCTTACCAGTCATATATAGTTAATACCTACTGCTGTGGACAGCCACTAGCTGAACCTTTCCATCACTGTAGAAAGTTATATTGGAGGGTTTCCTTGTTATAGAACCCTATTATCTGTCCATAATGTTAAACTTTTCTTTCTTTCTTATAGTTGTGATTTTCCTAATTTTTCTTTTGTGTTCCATCACTTTGACCACAACTTTAAGCAAAATGTTAATTATTGATGGTGATAGAGGTTGTGCATGAATTACTAATTTTCTGTTTTTGTTAGCTGGAAACAAACCATCACCCTAGAGTGCCAGCCACACATGCCTGTCAATATTCTACCCAAATCATTACCACTACCATTCATTGTTCTTCTATTTTCTAGTTGTAGAAGACAGTACTTTTCTAATAGAAAATACACTATTCGGAAATAGTATAGAAAGAAACATGACAGAAGAGAAAAGAAATGTCTGTGAAAGCAGTATTCTAGTTGTCCCAAATATTAGTACCTAAGCAGTGGAGAAATAGCGTCCAGTTTTTTGACAGGTACAGACAGTGGGTCTCAATGTAGGCAGGAAGTTGAGAAGGAATGAGACATTCTACTTCCTACTCTCAAGCAAAGCATGTGCACTGGACATAGACTACAATTCTTAGTGAAACCCCATAGATTGTATCATCAGTGATTTATCCTCTGACAGTTTTACCATCCTAAATTATAGCATTATATTTTCTTAATTTTAAGGTGTCTTGGATTTTCACTTCCTTCTGTGTATTACTAGATCATTTTCAGTTCAAGATAATGACAAGCTTTATCAGAGTTCACTAGCTGAACACCACATTGAACCAGAAGCTCATGTTAACTCAATATCACATTCTCAGAATTTCCCTTTACTCACATTTTTTTGTAGATAAATGGACTTGTGGACCTATAAGATATGTTGTTGACGATAAACCTAAGAGCTAATGACTGCCATTTATTTAACCTTGATATGTGTGCAAAACTCTTTATTAAGCTTTTACGTCATAATTCTGATAGTTTAAACGTAATAATGTCACTAAATACCAACCTATTTTAATTTAAGGAAAATCACCCTGAGAGATTTAGTAACTTTCCCAAAGTGACAGCAGTAGTAGCTGAAGAAGCAGGAATTTGAAAATAAATTTATGTAACTCAAAAGATATTATTTTTTATCAATAAAAAGAAGTAAGGAGAAAGGTTACAGAGTCATTCTCCTTTACTTCCTGAAACATCACTCTAAGACAGATACTATTATTTATATATCTGTAGAATACGTAGATGTGAGGAAACTAGGGCTCTGAGAATTTAAGTAATTTATCAGATAATTGTCCTAGTAAGCAGCAAAGCCAATGTTTAAAAGCAAGTCTGCCTGGCTCCAAAGCCCATGCTCTTAAACTAATTTACCATATAAATGTCACCAGGGGAACTGACATCTCCTCTTGAGGTTTCAACGCTATACATGTGTAATTAAGAGAACTTTGGTTAAGTTCTAGTTTTGTTATTAATGGATACCATAATTCTGAATAGCCATTTCAAGTTTGTGGTGACTTACTGAGAAAATGAAGGCTCCAGAGGTAGTACTATCTAAAATCTGTGCTTGATCTAACAGATCATTACTCTAAAATTTACCAGCTTATTTTTGCAATCATAACTTATTCCAACTGTGATATCTTCAGTTTAGAAATGTATATATACTAACTGAATGTAAATAATAGCTATTGTCGAGACTGCAAATTTGAAAAAATATATCATTAAACAAAAGAGATGCTGAGTCATAGAGAAACTTATCAGCTATCACAGTTCACCTAGGTATGCAATTCACATTCACATTTTCATGAGTTTCATGATAAAACCCTGAAAAAGAACCTGACTGTTCCAGCTGAATGATCTCCTCTATGGCAATAGTTTTCCTGACACAGAAGTTACTTTCTATGTTTTAAAAATGATATCACATCTTCTATTCTTTAGAACCTAATCTCTCAGTGACCGTGGTCAAGAATTGATGAATGGTCCAATAGAGAATTACATGGTATTTAGCTTTACTGGAAAGATACGACATTTCAAGTTTAGGATGATTCATCACATGGTTAATAAGTCAAGTTTTCCTGTGAGATGTTAGTTGTTGCAAGAAATATAATGGAGCTATCACTGGTACATCTGGAGGTGGGCTAGAGTCTGCCTGCCACCCTGAAGTGGCTATGTGAAAGAACTGGCATGTGTCCAAACCATCTATTGGGCAAAAACTTCTGAATTTCATGCAAGTGCTGCTTTGGAACATCCTGATGTACTCCTGTTAGTGCTCTCCTGCTGGCCTAGAGAGCCCTATGCCCTGATAATCAGTGAAAGCATTAAGCATTAAGGGGTCTTATTGATCAACAAAGCTTTGGTTGTTTCCAAAACTTGTGCTCGAGCCCATCAACATTTGTCAGGGTTCACTCCCTACTGTTTAGGATTCACACACTACACAAGATACTTTTTCTTGTATGCTGCCCATCCATTTAGCTCTTTAAGAGAGGTTAATAAAAGAGAAGCAGGATCTGTGCACTTTGTTTAACCGTCTAAGTAGAGAAGACTCACCCACACAGGAGACCCTTGGCACTGAACCACGGTAACAGGTGGTAGTCACGGCTGGGAAGGAAGATTGGGTTTTGTATCCATTATTTGGTGCTCACCAAGTAGGCTTCAAATTAAGGAACTATAAAACGGTCAAAAATAAGCACAGACTACATTCTAAATCCTGGCTATGATTCAGAATGATGCTAATTTCTCAAAAGTTTATCTCTGTGATTTACTTTCACATGGAAAACATCCTCCCTTCATGAAGCTAAACCCGTGGCTTCCCCGGTTTCAGAGAAATCTTTCGAGAAGAGATCATCCAGGAGGAGATGGGCAATTGCTTAAATGGCCTCGACGCTCCCATGACTTTCAGTTCTCCTGTGACCTTCTCACTCCCTTTCCCATAGCCTGTCCTAAGCCAGACCCTGGACAGGGCCCAATTTCCCTTCGCAGAACTGAAACAAGCAGGGTTTTTCAAAAATGACTTCAATAAGAAAGGGGAGAAAACAAAATTTAAATAAAGAAAATATAATAACAAAAACAGTCCAGTTAATAAAAAACATGTTTTTCTTTATACCATAGTTATTTTGTATCACTTACTAGGTTTGAAACCAGGTACAGAACTCCTTCCAATAATTCAGATTGCCTCTCAAGATGTGACTCCCAATAATGAGTTCTTTTGAGTAGAAGGCATTTATTTTTATAAACTATTACTTGATGGAGTCTTGATTATAATTTATAACTTTTCCACTGCTATCTCATTATGTATTTTCATCTATAGGGTCATTCTATGTATAACAAGAATAGTTGTACTTGAGAAATATGATAAAAGAATTCTGCAAACCAAATATACCTCTATCACTGGCTATTTATAGTGCCTAAAATTTCCCAACTTTCTAATCAGCATAAGGTACTGAAAGCTCTTTATAAAATAAAATACATCATTTGTTCTAGTTCACTGAGCCCTTGCTGACAATGAATATTAAATATTAAACTGCAAGCCATTGGAAAATGCTCTGCTAGATGCCAAATAAGAAGCCTGTCATTTCAGTTGTGCCAGAAACTCAAAACACAGAACCAAATTAAAAAATAAAATCTGGAAATATTGGGAGAATATACTAAAAGTATTTGGTGGAAATTTACATTTCAAAATTAATTGTGCAATAGCAAAAAGAAGTCATGAATTGTTAATAATCTCATGACAGCAAACTCTAAGTTAATTATAAGTTCAGCATGAGTCAACAGTGATAAGGGCGTCTCAGGAAGGGAATGTGGTCTTGGAGTGACTAAACAATGTCATTCTCAGTTTGGACAGGATAGTGGTTCACCTCACTAAATTCTACACTGGATAGGGCATGCTCAAAGTGTTTAATTTTGTAAGCCATGTTGTTAGAAGTTGAGCATGGCAAATATCAACTAGGGAATGGTGACAAAATGCATGAAGGTTCCAGAAGCTCTTCACTGTTATGGATTGAATAGAGCTGAAAAAGTGGTCAGAAAGATGAGAGGTTTGAACCCTATTGTTTTATGTTAGAGTTGAGCACTTTGGGGCAAGTCGTTTTACCCCTTTAATGCCCAGTTTCTTTACCTATAAAACTGGTATAATGATATCCTCTCCTTCATAAGGTCGTCATGCAGGTCAAATGAGATCATTTAAGTGAATGCATTATGTAAGTTGTAACATGCTATGCAAATACATGAGAAATAGTTAATCCAGTTCTGAACATAAAATAACACACTGTGTAAGAAGGAGAAGCTCGTTATTTATGATTTCATGGGGTTAGGGGCACGAGCAGAAGTGAAAATGAAGCAGATTTGGCTTAATAGATGAAAGAACATAATAATGACTGATAATGTGTCAACAGCATCATCGGTTGCCTCAAAAAAGTAGTAAGCTTCCTCTCTTAGGAAGAATTCAGGGAGAAACTGGATAAAACCTGGATGGGGAGGCTGTGAAATAATTTACTGAATGGCCTATAAAAACCTTTCCTGGTGAAAGAGTCTACCAGTCTGGTGAGGTTTTGTTACAGCCCCAACATGCATTTCCAGATCACTCAGTTAAGGACAACTGTACATTTGATACTACCTGTAACATCAATTGGAGGCACTAGCACTTACTAAGCACCAAACATATTCCAGTGAGCCTAGACCATTTATATACATACTTTTCATGTTAACCATGTATTGCAATGTGAGAAACAGAATTTCTTTTTAAGACCTCTCTCTCCTACCCACAATATAATATAGTTGATAACAGAACAAGAAGTAGAAATTTGTTATCCAAGATACTGCTTCTCATTTCTTGTGCCTACACAACACTTTCTAATCTTGCCCCCAAGGCAGTGCTAACAAATGCAAGATTATGTGGACCAATACTGTAAAGAGAAAAGTGAGTCAACATAAGCAACAGCAAGCAGAGAAGTTATAAAAAAAAAAAAAGAATTCTATGCCACCCAGCAAATTATTACCCTGTGAAATTCGCAGTTTTAATAAACTTGCCTGGCTCTTTAAATAGAAAAAGAGCTCAACTCCGTTTCTGACAAACTGTATCAGTGATTCTGCTTGGAGAAATAAGAGTAATCAAATCTCAAGCTTCAGAAAATAAGCTCAACACTGTAGGGATCGGGAAGATATATACTTCCCCTTCGTAACCCTATAGCGCTTGACAATTGGCTCAGAGAAAAGAAGACGGCAACTGGGGCTTCTTTGCTTGTTTCAATGCCTCAGCATCATTTAGGCTAATGGCCTTGAAGGGTGAGGACCCAAAAGGGGAAGGACAAATGCCAGCTTCCTTAATATGAAATCCAGCAGAGGGTTTATTCTCCTTGTTGGTTGGGGCTCTCATGTTTCTGGAATGTGTGAGAACAGATGCATTCTCTGCATTCTCTAGATAATAAATGGATTACCACTGGGGGCAAAGAATGTGATTTCTTTTTATGCACACAAACACATAATACTTGTTTATTTTACTAATCCAGTTTTCTCTTTCTGTCAACTCATTTCTAGTTCAGTTAAGAGAAATGAGGAAAATGCTACAAAGGATAAATATTCATCTCTGGGTCTATTCGGAAGCCAACTTGTGAGCCCACTAACTTACTCAGTGGTGACTCGCAGGGGATGAAATTGCTAAAGGGGACATCCATGCACCCTTGTGAGTTTCAGCCTCATTTTTAATGGTACAGGACAAAGAAATAGCAACAGACGTTCATTGTAAATCCTTCTATTTTTCAGACTCAGCTTTCAAAGGGTGAAGATTATCAGATAATTTAAAGCTGTTGAGTTCAAATAAGAGAAGTGGCAAGGTGAGTGCTTTTATGGTTTTTAGAGCCCTCTCTTTAGAAAGAAAAGGTGACCTGCTAGAATACCCCTGGTGAGTAGGCACAAGTAAATAGGACTGTTAGAGGTGACAAAGAGAATTTTTAAATGTGCTGATATAGATCTGCAAGGTTGTTTATGCTGTTGTGTTTTTTTGTTTTGTTTTGTTTTGTTTTTTTTGCGGTACGCGGGCCCCTCACTGCTGTGGCCCCTCCCGTTGCGGAGCACAGGCTCCGGACGCGCAGGCTCAGCGGCCATGGCTCACGGGGCCCAGCCGCTCCGCGGCATGTGGGATCTTCCCGGACCGGGGCAGGAACCCGTGTCCCCTGCATCGGCAGGCGGACTCCCAACCACTGCGCCACCAGGGAAGCCCTATGCTGGTGTATTTTTGAAAGAAAGCAAGACTTGATACATAGGCATCCATCCATAAATACATAAGAAAGATTAGGGAGACTGGAAAGGAATGACTGAAAGGCTTAAAAATGTCTTTCCTAATAGCTGCCACATGGCTACATATCCCTAGGACCAGCAAGACTCACGTGGGCACAGTTGGGACTGTTTCTGAAAACTACAAGATGTACTATATTTAGCAAACTTCCTGTTTAAGGCTATTTCCTATTCCAAATGTTATAGATGGAGGCTGACCTCTTCACTAGGTAAAAAGCATTTATAAAACATCTCTGTCCTATGATTTATTGAAGACGATGAAAAATTCTTACACCAGGTGGAGGAAATACTCCAGGAAGGTGGGTAAGTATAAAGAGTTTCTAAGGAGGGAAGGAAGAGTTAAAAAAAAAAGTCATTAAGAAGTTGACAGATCAAAGAGGATAATGGAAGAGTGGATAAATCAAAAAGAATAGGCAGCATTTCCAAGGTATATAATACATATGAAGATTATCTCCTAGCCAGTTAGTCAGGGCATTCTACAAAATAGCAATAAGCAATAATAAAACCCATGAGCAATAACAGACATATGCACACTGTTACAATCCCAGGAAGAAATGATGGTGTATCTGTGTCTGGTGACTTTCTGTGAGGCATATGGTGACAGCCATATGCAGAGATGACATGGCTAATTGGCTCTTATGCTGTCTTTCTGGAGTGTGAATCCCAGACATGACAGAACGCCTGCCCAGAGTCATCAACCTCACTCTCCTGCACTTCTAAGGGTCCATGTGAGGATAAAGGATAGAGTCACAGAAAGGTACATTTATCCTTTCAACACATACTAATTGAGTGGCACTATGCTAGTGAAGACAACAGCAAGCACAGCATGGTTTTATTCTCCTGGGGTCCTCAAGCCTGTGTAAGACAAGCATTTATCAAATAACCACCAAGTATTATTGCCGTGCTAGAGAAGTAAAGGGTGCTGTAAGGTGAGTCTTCTGTGATGAAAGAAGAGCAGGTGCCAAGCCCTGAAGTCAAGAGTGGAATAAAAATGGTCAACTGAAAGTGGTGCAGCTCTAATAATTTTGACAATCTGGATTTCAAAATCACTCCAAAATTTCAAGGAAAATAAGAAACAAAAGCACGAACTCTATCTTCAATAAAATGAGGAAACATTTGTAAATCCAAATCCCGATATTTGATAAAAACAGATTAAATTATTGTGATAGACTCCTCAGAAAAAAAGGGAAGTCAAACTTCAGTTTCCCTAGAGGAAGAATCAAATGTGCTGTCAGATGATTTACCCTAGAGAACCTTCCCAAATATATGGTAAATCTATGAATGTGAGGTGAACTACAGTGATTGAAAATAGGACTCATATAGGAATACCTGTGTAAGAATCATTTAAACCCTCAGGTTACCTCCCAGACACCAAGTAGACAAGTGACTTCTCTCCCAGTGTATATCTCAAAGGAGACATAAACCAGAGATTCTCAACTCCCAAGACATATACTAAAGGCAAGAGAAAGAAAAAAAAAATAGAAGTAAGATTATTTATTCAGGATAACAAACATTTGACTAATAGGAATTTCAAAACGAGAGAGCAAAAGAGACTGAGGTGATGACAGTATTACTGAGAAAGGAAATTTTCCCTAGCCTGAAGGAAAGAAGTTTCCTGAATGAATAGACTCACTGAAAGCTCTGTACAATGAATGAAAAATAACCCACAGCGAGTCACGCTTACTGAAATCTTGATATACCTGGGATATATCTTGATATACCTGGGATATATAAAAGCTTCCAGAATGAAATGCAGGACATAGTTCTGGATATTGTCAAACGTTTACCTCAAATTAGATTTCAAAGTATAGAAATAATCCTGTAACAAGTGTCTCTAAAAAGGAAACATCGCTCAACATGGCAGAAAGCTCTAAAATTTTTATTATGTAATTCATCGTGAGGAGAGAAGGAAAATAAAGTTTAAAAGAGCGATGTGAATGAACAATCATTTTACAGATGAGTTTGAGTTATAAAAGGAAATAAGCCATACAAAAAGAGAAATACCATAATTAGAAAAAAATAAATGCAAGGAATATTACAAGATATTAAGAGTATCAGAAAATGGCCACATATTAAATAAGATGTTAAAAAATGCTAAGAAAAATTAAGAGTGTAGAGTAATCCATGATTTATTGGAATAAGCAGAAAGTATATTCACATACTATGCTGATTTTGGAAACACTTTGCCATCTTCAAATGGATAAGGTAAGACAAATCAGAGAAGCCTAGTTTTAAAAGGAGACATCTACTCCACACGTCAGTTAATTTCCTCATTTGTAAAATGAGGATATTTCATGTGGTTGTTGTGAGAATTAAATGAATTAATACATGTAAAATATTTCAAAAAATATCTGACACGTAGTAAGCATTCAGTGAGTTTAGTAATAATTTGATTTTAATTTTTATTATTATCTCATATATTTTCTCTGTGAATTCCAAAATCTACTCACACCTGACATGGATTCACCACAAGATACTCAGTGGTTCAGTAGTGACCTAGCAGGACAGGGGAAAATGAGTAAGATGGGGGTTAGGAGAAAGTTAGTTTCCAGAGAATGGAAGATTGGATGACAGTATTTCAATTTACTATATCCAGTGGAATCTGGCAAATTCAGGTTCAACTTATACCATGACTATATGTAGGGGAATATTGGTAGTGATGATACATAGGGCCAAGCAAGGATGATTGACATGTTCTTTTTTTATTTGCAGTTGGATATCGGGCATATAGTTGCTGGGAAGCAGGATGGACCCACGGCATGGATTAGGTTGCAGCAGCCAGGTAAGATATGCCCATCCAGCAGAAACAGGGAAAGAGGACAC